>NC_090446.1:1190098137-1190412048 GCF_031143425.1 Pleurodeles waltl
CCACTTATCAAAGCCAATATCAGCGGGGAAGTTTTCGGGGGCAATATAGAGGGGGACAATTCCAAAAGAATAGAGGGAAGTTCCAAAGCCCCAAAACTCCTCAAAACAAGCAGTGACTTCAAAGTCACAAATCCCCAAAACATAACACCTGTGGGGGGGAGACTAAGCAAATTTTACAAACATTGTGAGGAGATAACAACAGACACTTGGGTACTGGCAATTATCCTGCATGGTTATTGCATAGAATTTCTCAAATTCCCTCCAAACGTCCCACCGAAAACACACTATGTCAAAACAACATATAGATCTTCTAGGACTAGAAGTTCAGGCGTTGCTACAGAAGGAAGCAATAGAATTAGTACCAAACCAACAGAAAGGAACAGGAGTTTACTCTCTGTACTTTCTCATACCCAAAAAAGACAAGTCTGAGACCTATATTAGATCTCAGAACATTAAATACCTACATCAAATCAGATCACTTTCACATGGTGACATTACAGGACGTAATCCCACTGCTCAAACAACAAGACTATATGACAACACTAGACCTAAAGGATGCATATTTCCATATACCGATACATCCTTCACACAGAAAGTACTTAAGGTTTGTATTCCAAGGGGTACATTACCAATTCAAGGTGTTGCCATTCGGAATAACAACTGCGCCAAGAGTTTTTACAAAATGCCTGGCGGTAGTAGCTGCACATATCAGAAGGCAGCAAATACATGTGTTCTCGTACCTAGACGATTGGTTAATCAAAACCAACACGCTAGAACGGTGTTCACAACACACAAAGTATGTCATAGAAAGCCTCCACAAACTAGGTTTCTCAATCAACTACACAAAGTCACACCTTCTGCCGTGTCAAACACAGCAATACTTAGGGGCGACAATCAACACAGCAAAAGGGATTGCCACTCAAAGCCCACAAAGAGTTCAGGCATTTCACAATGTAATACAGGCCATGTATCCAAAACAAAAAAAACAAGTCAAAATGGTGATGAAACTCCTAGGCATGATGTCCTCATGCATAGCCATTGTCCCAAACGCAAGGTTGCACATGCGGCCCTTACAACAGTGCCTAGCATCACAATGGTCACAGGCACAGGGTCAACTTCTAGATCTGGTGCTGGTAGGCCGCCAAACATACACCTCGCTTCAATGGTGGAACAGTATAAATTTAAACCAAGGGCGGCCTTTCCAAGACCCAGTGCCACAATATGTAATAACGACAGATGCCTCCATGATAGGGTGGGGAGCACACCTCAATCAACACAGCATCCAAGGACAATGGGACATACATCAGAGACAGTTTCACATAAATCACTTGGAAATGTTAGCAGTATTTCTAGTGCTGAAAGCATTTCAACCCATAATATCCCAAAAATACATTCTTGTCAAAACAGACAACATGACAACAATGTATTATCTAAACAAACAAGGAGGGACACACTCGACACAGTTGTGCCTCCTAACACAGAAAATATGGCATTGGGCTATTCACAACCACATTTGCCTAATAGCACAATTTATTCCAGGGATTCAGAACCAGTTGGCAGACAATCTCTCTCGAGATCACCAACAAACCCACGAATGGGAAATTCACCCCCAAATACTAAACAATTACTTTCAAATTTGGGGAACACCTCAAATAGATCTATTTGCAACAAAGGAAAACTCAAAATGCCAAAACATTTCATCCAGGTACCCACAAGAGCGATCCCAAGGCAATGCTCTATGGATAAACTGGTCAGGGATCTTTGCATACGCTTTTCCCCCCTCTCCTTCCATATGTAGTAAACAGGTTGAGTCAAAACAAACTCAAACTCATACTAATAGCACCAACATGGGCAAGACAACCTTGGTACACGACACTACTAGACCTGTCAGTAGTACCTCATGTCAAACTACCCAACAAACCAGATCTGTTAACACAACACAAACAACAGATCAGACATCCAAATCCAGCATCTTTGAATCTAGCAATTTGGCTCCTGAAATCCTAGAATTCGGACACTTGCACCTCACACAAGAATGTATGGAGGTCATAAAACAAGCTAGAAAACCTACCACTAGACACTGCTACGCAAACAAGTGGAAAAGATTCATGTATTACTGCCACAATAATCAAATTCAGCCATTAACCGCATCTCCAAAAGATATAGTTGGATATTTACTACATTTGCAAAAATCTAATCTAGCTTTCTCTTCTATAAAAATACATCTCACCGCAATATCAGCTTACCTACAAATTACTCATTCAACTTCACTATTTCGAATACCAGTCATTAAAGCGTTTATGGAAGGCTTAAAAAGAATCATACCACCAAGGACACCACCTGTTCCTTCATGGAACCTCAACATTGTCTTAACAAGACTCATGGGTCCACCTTTCGAGCCCATGCATTCTTGTGAAATGCAATACTTAACGTGGAAAGTTGCATTTTTGATTGCCATCACATCTCTAAGAAGAGTGAGCGAAATTCAAGCATTTACCATACAAGAACCATTTATTCAGATACATAAAAATAAAGTAGTTCTAAGAACAAATCCAAAATTTTTACCAAAGGTTATCTCACCGTTCCAACAGTAGAATTACCAGTGTTCTTCCCACAACCAGATTCTGTAGCTGAAAGAGCACTACATACATTAGACATCAAAAGAGCACTAATGTACTACATTGACAGAACGAAACTAATTAGAAAAACAAAACAACTATTTATTGCCTTTCAAAAACCTCATACAGGAAATCCAATTTCAAAACAAGGCATTGCTAGGTGGATAGTTAAGGGTATTCAAACCTGCTATCTTAAAGCAAAAAGAGAGCTGCCTATTACACCAAAGGCACACTCAACCAGAAAGAAAGGAGCTACCATGGCCTTTCTAGGGAATATTCCAATGAATGAAATATGTAAGGCAGCAACCTGGTCTACGCCTCATACATTTACCAAGCACTACTGTGTAGATGTGTTAACTGCACAACAAGCCACAGTAGGTCAAGCTGTATTAAGAACATTATTTCAAACTACTTCAACTCCTACAGGCTGAACCACCGCTTTTGGGGAGATAACTGCTTACTAGTCAGTGCACAGCATGTGTATCTGTAGCTACACATGCCATCGAACGGAAAATGTCACTTACCCAGTATACATCTGTTCGTGGCATGAGTCGCTGCAGATTCACATGCGCCCACCCGCCTCCCCGGGAGCCTGTAGCCGTTTAGAAGTAGATCTTTAACATTTGTACATTTGTAAATATATTACTTTAACCTTTATTATGTACATACGTATTCATTCCATTGCATGGGCGCACTATTACTAATATACACAACTCCTACCTCACCCTCTGCGGGAAAACAATCTAAGATGGAGTCGACGCCCATGCGCAATGGAACCGAAGTAGGAGGAGTCCCTCGGTCTCGTGACTCAAACACTTCTTCGAACAAAAACAACTTGTAACACTCCGAGCCCAACACCAGACGGCGGACTGTGCACAGCATGTGAATCTGCAGCGACTCATGCCACGAACAGATGTACACTGGGTAAGTGACATTTTCCATATATATATGTTCAGTGGCATGTGTAGCTGCAGATACACATGCTGTGCATTATCCTGCCATCTAGTGTTGGGCTCGGAGTGTCACAAGTTGTTTTTCTTCAAAAAAGTTTTTTCGAGTCACGAGACCG
The DNA here is from genome assembly GCF_031143425.1 of Pleurodeles waltl. Classification (NCBI taxonomy): domain Eukaryota; kingdom Metazoa; phylum Chordata; class Amphibia; order Caudata; family Salamandridae; genus Pleurodeles; species Pleurodeles waltl. The sequence goes on from NC_090446.1 coordinate 1,190,101,825, forward strand.
AGGGACTCCTCCCTTTCGGCTCCATTGCGCATGGGCGTCGACTCCATCTTAGATTGTTTTCTTTCCGCCATCGGGTTCGGACGTGTTCCTCTTCGCTCCGTATTTCGAATCGGGAAAGTTAGCAAAATTATCGAAAATTCGATGGTATTGTTCTCGTTCAGTACTGGGTTAGTGTTATTGTATCGGCACCGACAGCAAGAGCGCTCCGGCAGCCCTTCGGGGCTTCTGTTCTTCACCGGGGCCTGGTCGGCCCGACCACATCCATCGTCGAAGACTAATGGACCGGACCCCCTTCCGCTTCGGTCCGAAGTGTCACTCAAACTATCCCTGTACAGACCAGCACCTGGTCTGTAATCTGTGTTTATCACTGGAACACAGGGAGGATACTTGCGAGGCTTGTCGAGTGTTTCGATCAAAAAAAGACCCTACAAGATCGACGAGCAAGAAGACTGCAAATGGCGTCGACACCGAGAGAGCAACTCGACGTCGGATAGGAGGAAAGAATTTCCATCCAGGGATCAGACTCGGACGAATCCAAAAGTGACCGAACCTCGACGGTGCAGCGAACAGTGAGTAAACCTGCCCAGTCTAAAACTCACACAAAGATCTTTGAGGCCAAGGGGACGCCACCACCAACAGGCCATGGCTTAACCCATCGAAAAGAAGGTGACCAAACATCGGCACTGAAAAAGGCCAGGGATTTGCCGAAGACTTCCGACTCCGGTCGAGGTTCCGGCACCGAACGCTCTTGACACTGAGAGTTCGACTCACCCAAAGTGAGAAAAATATCATCAGAACCGAAAAAGACAATATCTGAAACCTGGTACCGAAAAAAGCGGCTTCGGAGCTGAAAAGAAGCTCTTACACAGAAGAGCAAAGACTTTCCAGCCAAATGAAGGAAAGACATAGGTTTGAGCAGGAATTAAGTCTGGACGAACCGAACCATAAACAAAGGAGGTTGCATATCCAGAAAGAGACTGGAAAAATACAAACTCTCCCTCCAATCAAGTCTAAAAGAAAACTGGCATTTCAGGAGGCAGAAATGCAGCCTAAAACGAAGGTGGCTAGAGAAAAATCCCCATTACCAAGGTTTTCACCACAACCGTCCCCACCACACTCACCACAACTGTCTCCAGTGGGAACATCTCCAATGCAGTCACCCACACATACAGGGATGACACAGGATGATGCTGATGCATGGAACTTATATGATGCACCAGTATCGGATAACAGTCTGGATTGTTATCCAACAAAGCCATCACCTCCAGAGGACAGTACTGCATATACGCAGGTACGATCCAGGGCAGCTACGTTCCACAACGTAGCAATGCATTCAGAGCCAATAGAGGATGATTTCCTGTTTAACACCTTGGCATCCACCCATGCTTCCTGTGGGAGTCTGCCAATGCTCCTGGGTATGCTCAGACACGCCAAACAAGTATTCCAGGAGCCAGTTAAAGGAAGGGCTATCACGCCAAGGGTGGAGAAGTACAAGCCTCCCCCAACGGATCCTGTGTTCATAACACAACAGCTTACACCGGACTCAGTGGTTGTAGGAGCAGCAAGAAAGAGAGCAAACTCTGTCGTCAGGAGACGCTCCACCGCCTGACCAAGAGAGCAAAAAGTTTGACGCAGCGGGCAAACGAGTGGCAGCACAAGCAGCCAATCAATGGCGGATCGCTAATTCGCAAGCCCTACTTGCTTGCTACAACAGGGCACACTGGGACGAGATGCAACACATTATACAACACTTGCCCAAAGAACACCAGAAACGTGCCCAGCAGGTTGTGGAAGAAGGACAGGCCATATCCAACAACCAAATAAGGTCCGCACTAGACTCGGCAGACACGGCAGCACAAACGGTCAACACTGCGGTAACCATTCGCAGTCATGCATGGTTAAGAAGCTCTGGATTCAAGCCAGAAATCCAACAAGGAGTGTTGAACATGCCATTTAACCAAGAACAATTGTTTGGGCCGGAAATGGACACAGCAATTGAAAAGTTGAAAAAAGACACGGACACGGCCAAAGCCATGGGTGCGCTCTACTCCCCACAAGTCAGAGGCACCTTTAGAAAACCACAATTCAGCGGAGGATTTCGACAGCAAACACCAGAGCCTTCCACCTCTTAAACCAGACCCATCAGGCACAATATCAAAGGGGAGGGTTTTGTGGTTCCTACAGAGGACAATTCCCGAGAGGAAGTGGAAAGTTCCAGGCAACCAAAACAAGCCAGACCAAACAGTGACTTCAATGTCACAAAACCCCAACACTTATCACCAGTGGGGGGGGGAGACTAACTGCATATTATCAAAACTGGACACATATTACCACAGACGCATGGGTCCTATCAATTATCCAACATGGTTATTGCATGTCCCGCCAGATGTGCCACCAAGGGCACACAATCTGTCCAAACAACACTTACACCTATTACAAATAGAAGGGCGAGCACTATTACAAAAACAAGCAATAGAGCTAGTACCCAACCATCAGAAAGGAACAGGCATCTACTCACTATATTTCCTAATTCCACAAAAGGACAAAACGTTAAGACCTATCTTAGATCTCAGAACACGGAATCTCTTCATCAAATCAGACCACTTCCACATGGTAACACTTCAAGATGTGGTTCCCTTACTAAGAAAGGAGGACTACATGACAACATTGGATCTCAATGATGTGTATTTCCACCTACCCATCCATCCTTCTCACAGAAAATACTTAAGGTTTGTAATGCACGGCGTACACTATTAATTCAAAGTGCTACCGTTCGGGATAACAACGGCCCCAAGGGTATTCACAAAATGCCTAGCCGTAGTAGCCGCTCACATAAGGAGACAGCACATGCACGTATTCCCATATTTAGACGACTGGCTAATAAAAACCAACACTTCAACAACAGTGTCTTCTTCACATGCAATACGTCATAGAAACTCTACACAAACTAGGGTTCTCTATAAATTACCAGAAATCACATCTGCAACCATCCCAAATACAACAATACTTGGGAGCAACACTCAACACACAAAAGGCAATTGCCACTCCAAGCCCACAAAGGGTCCAAGCGTTCCAAAATATAACATCAAGCACACAGTCAAACCAACACTACCCAGTAAAATTTGTAATGAAACTTCTAGGCATGATGTCTTCATGCATAGCCATTGTCCCAAATGCAAGATTACACATGCAGCCCTTACAACAGTGCTTAGCAAAACAATGGACACAAGCACAGGGTCATCTTCAAGATCTAGTGTTGATAGACCGCCAAACACACTTCTCGCGTCAATGGTGGAACCCTTTAAATTTAAACAAAGGGCGGCCATTCCAAGACCCAGTGGCTCAAGCTGTTATCACAACAGATGCTTCCATGATGGGGTGGGGAGCACACCTCAACAAGCACAGCATACAGGGTCAATGGGACAGTCAACAAAAACAACTTCACATAAATCAGTTGGAACTGCTAGCAGTGTTTCAAGCATTTCAACCACTGGTAGCCCACAAACACATTCTTGTCAAAACCGACAACCTGACAACAATGTATTATCTCAACAAACAAGGGGGGACACACTTGTCACACCTGTGTCTCTTAGCACAAAAGATTTAGCATTGGGCAATTCACAATCACATTCAACTGATAGCACAATACATACCAGGTATTCAGAACCAGTTAGCCGACAGTCTCAGTGGAGATCACCAGCAAACTCATGAATGGGAAATTTATCCCCAGATCCTACAGGATCACTTCCTCCGCTGGGGAACACCAAACATAGACCTATTCGCAACAAAAGAAAACGCAAAATGCCAAAACTTCGCGTCCAGGTACCCACACCCTCAGTCCAAGGGCAATGCACTATGGATCAGTTGGTCAGGGATATTTGCTTACGCTTTTCCCCCTCCCCCACTCATTCCTTATCTGGTCAACAAACTAAGTCAAAACAAACTCAAACTAATACTCATAGCACCAACCTGGGCTCGCCAACCGTGGTACAGAACACTGTTAGACTTGTCAGTGGTACCTCACATCAAATTACCAAACATACCAGATCTGTTAACACAGATACGTAGACACGCACCTGGTCTACGCCTCATACATTCAATAAGCATTACTGTGTAGATGTGTTAGCAACGCAACAAGCCACAGTAGGACAGGCTGTATTAAGAACATTATTTCAGACAACTTCAACTCCTACAGGCTAAACCACCGCTTTTGGGGAGATTACTGCTTGTTAGTCTATGCACAGCATGTGTATCTGCAGCTACACATGCCACTGAACGGAAAATGTCACTTACCCAGTGTACATCTGTTCGTGGCATGAGACGCTGCAGATTCACATGCGCCCTCCCACCTCCCCGGTAGCCTGTAGCCGTTATTAGTTGAATAAAAATTTTAAATTTGTAAATAATTATTCTTTTGATACACATTAAGTACATACATACCTACTCCATTGCATGGGCACATCTAGTATACTCACAACTCCTACCTCGCCCTCTGCGGGGAAAACAATCTAAGATGGAGTCGACGCCCATGCACAGTGGAGCGTAAAGGGAGGAGTCTCGTGACTCGAAAATACTTCTTCAAAGAAAAACCACTTGTAACACTCCGAGCCCAGGCTTTGGGTTTCTACGAGCTGTTCCTGTAAGCAAGGGGCTGCTAGATGCACGTTCTACAAGGCTGATCAGAGAGACCTTTCTTCAGAGTTAAAGAAGTAATTTATTGGATTTCGAAAAGTTGAAGTCCATTATTTACCATGGCCTTATTAAGCAGAGACCTGACCTTGAGTTTTACTTACAAAATGTTCTAAACACTGAACACAGACTTTATCTTACCCGATTGTGCTTTAATTATAATCACTTTTTAGTCCCATTTCCACAACAGGGTTTATGGTTCCCCTTCTCTCCCAACCTGTCTTTGCGATAATGTTTCCAACCAAAGCACTCTACACTTTGTGCTCTTCCGTGACCTATATTTCTGCCATCTTAGACTATATTGGTTCCAATACTGTGCTCTGCTGAAATAAGACAACATAAAATGGCCCTATTTATTTATCTTTTTTTGGCAACAATTAAGCACTGTTAGAAGCTGTACAGCAGTCATAAACGTTATCTGCTGTGCCAAGGCCACAAGGAAGAGGGGTGTTGTCTGCCTTAAATTGTTACTTGGGCATCATATTCATTTATTTATATTTTCCCTCTTTGTAATGAGATTTTATAAGCAGGAAATGTTTTAATTGTATGATTGTCATGGAATTTTAACTGTATTTTACCTTAGAGGGGCTTTATGGCTAATATTCAGCTGAATCAAGAAATATGATGATGATGACTGGACATGGTTAAGCCTGTAAGGCATTTTGGAAGTGGCTGTATGCATCTCTGTGTGGTACCAGCTCAAACACGCCCTAAAGGATGAAGGGATCTTAGAAGATCAGGACATCCAACAATTATATCCCCAGATCTATATTGGTATGGCTCATGGGGCACTTTCCGCAGGCAGTGTCACACCATAATCATCTGACAGTAAGTCCTTGAGTTTGACGTACTCTAGTTTTGAATGGAGCCTATATTTGTTTATATATATGTGTGTGTGTGTATATGTATATATATATATATATGTATGTATATATATATATGTGTATATATATGTGTGTGTGTGTGTATATATATATGTGTGTGTGTATATATATATATATATATATATATGTATGTAGTTCTCTACCAGGAAACCTCCCCCAATACTTAAACTGTTCTTCGGGCAACTCCAGGAGACGGCACAAATCCAGTACATTCAATTGCTTTTAAAAGGGTTTATTATTTCAATAAAGTGCAAAGTACAAGGTTCCCCAAAGAAACCTGGCCTACACGTTTCGGCAAAAGCCTTCGACTGTACTATCCCATAGTTCAGTGCAAAACATAAATTTAAAGGAACATCCTCCTCTTTGTCCACACCTTCTCCTAAATATATATACACACACAAAAAACGTGCAATACCATATAAAGCTTTTCATATACAATCAACCCTCCTTATGGCAACAGGAAGATCCAAATCATAGAATAATAATATAATAAATTACAATGTATAAAATCATGATTTTTGCTTGAGTTAACTTATTTTTAGTGCAGTACTTCTTTAAGTAAAGTGCTTTTTTTGGTAAAGTGCTTTCATAAGTTTAACTCATTAGTGACATGATTACATGTTACACAACAGTGAATAATTTGCTAGCTTCCATACTTTATATAAAGTTTAAAGGTTTGTGTTTGTTTCAGCAGTAAGCCAAGTTTGTCAATTGGAGTAGTGAGAAAAGAGTTCAGGTTCATTCATCTGGCCTAAGCCTGCACCACACGTCTTTCAGGAATGAGGTGCTAAGTCAGGAAAGCCAGATCGCCTAGAGAAGGACAATAACGTCTGGTGATCTGTGAAGAGACAGGCAGTCCGGAACACAGTTTAGTCCAAGTTCTCAAGAACGTATCTTTTAGAAGCATAATTGAATAGGAGCAGAGGCTCAGAACTGAACTGGCCAGGCTGCAGCACCTCTGTCAGCACATTATTCTTAACGGCCTGATTGGGCAGGTGAAAATCATAGACCTCCGCCACCCTTTGCATAACCATAGCAAGGGAGATGCTTTCTTCTGTGGCCGATCCTTGGGGGAAGCTTGGCTGGTGTCTTGGGGAGGTATCCTTACCACTGGCATCGTGAAAAACCTTATACCACTTTTCCTACAGAAATATGGTTGTGCAGTCTCATCTCCAGCAGCATAGTCCCCATTGTCTGAATCTATTCAGAAAAGTTCATGAAGAATCTGAGTTGTACCGGAAGGTAGGTTCACTGTGCCAGAGTCAAAGGAATGATATAGGGGTTGGTGCTAAGAAAGAGATCAGGGTGGCGCTATCCCAGTTTTGGATAGCACAGTGTGTTGGCCACCAAAGATGGTGGGAGCCCTGAGAAGATCAAGGGCACCCAAATGACACTGAGGGTGAACCCACCGGCGGAAGCTCAGATGGGAAGGTCCATGGGCACACCAGAGGGTTCCAGAAAAAAAGCACAGCAAAACATTGCAGAATTCTTTGATTTGCTGCGGTGTTGCAGACGGTCTTGAAGTTCCAGTTGCCTCTGAACTAAGGGTGGAATCGACCCTGAAGCAGTCTGACTTCGGGAGCGTGAACTGGAGGCATGATGATGCTAGTGCACCTTCTAGGGGGGGACTGAAGATGGCGGGACAAGGCCATGACCTGCTTGGACTGCTTGTGCATCTCTTTGGGTTTCCCTAAGTACTTGAACAGTGAAGAAAACTGGTCACAGAACAACCTCAGGAGTAGGCTTGCAACCTACTCTGAAACCTCTACCGATCCAGGTGCGGGATCTTGCGCTTGCCACGAAAAGCTTAGCTTCCCAATATTGAATGGCCTTGGGGTGCATCAAAGTATCACTGCAGACCATAAAGTCACAATATGATTCCAGCTTGCACCCATCCTTGCGCAATCTTCATCTCCATGTTTGGAGAATGGCGAGAATTGAATGCTGTTATTTCCCCAAATGCCCCACCACAAATGCCATTTATCATACCTCAGTGGGAGTTGTTTTTTTAATGGTGTCTTTTTGAACCTCTTCACAGTTGCCAGTTGAGGTTAACTTTTTTAACTGTTTTTCTTGTGCCATTACTTCAGCAAGATGCATCAGCAAGGTGTAAGCACAGAGTGCTAGTCTTCCCTTCATTTTTTTTTTTACCCTGACAAGTTGGTCCTTCACACCAGGACTGCTTTCCCACAGAAGATGGTGACCCTATTCCATCTGGGTCAGTACATCCTTTCCTTCTTCCCACCCTCCTCACCCCCTCCACATCCTTTCAAGAAGGAAAATGGTTTACACAGTGTGACCCAAAAACAACCTGTCAGTTTCTATACTGATGGCACTAAGGACTTCAGAACAGATAACCAGCCTTTCACCTTTCAGGGGTTGGACGGACAATAGAAAGATTTAAGATAAGCAAAAGAAAACTGTCTAAATGGCTCATTTTGTGTATTAATATGTGGTATGCTCTGACCCCTAAAGATTCACCGGAGTGTAACTCAGCGCATTCCACCAGGGCCAAGTCTTCCACCTCAGCATTGGCCAGATCTGTAGTGGAGATCTGCAGAGCAGCAACATGGGTCTTCCTTCATAATTATGTGATACACTTCGGCTTGGATTCCGAAGCTCAGAGGAAAGGCCATTTTTCCGGTTATGTCCTCCTGGACTTCCTTGTATATCCCTCCCTTCGGGTACCTCCTACAAGTTACGTACTTGAAAATCTATTATTAGGTGAGGAATCTGCAGGCAGAATTATTCATCAGAAGGAAAAGTTTCTTACCTTTGGTAAGTCTTTCTGGAGGATACTCTGTCTACCTGTAGATTACTCATGCACCCTCTTCTCCCTGTCTAAAGGAAGGCCATCTTCCATATTTATAGATTTTGTTTGTCTGTCTTAATTTGTTTGCAAGTTGACCTTGCACTTTAGCTAATGTCATTCTTGCCCCTGCTGCAAATAAATTGAATATAAAAAAAAAAACAGATGTGAACTGACATTGACGCATCCAGTTGACCACTTTATGGCTCCAGTGCTGTCACTGTGACACTACATTTGGCATAGAGAGGGAGTTAGCACCACCTACCTACCAGTGCCAGAGAACTTTGGCAAAAGTTTCCGAATCCAGTCTGTCTGGGATATTCAAAGGTTAGGAATCTGCAGTTAGTCCAAGTATCCACCAGATAGTTACAGAAGGTAAGTAGCTTTTCCTTTTCTGTAAAACCACACAGTTGTGATTACAAACCTTGTACACATGCATAAATTACCAGCCCCCACTCTCAATCTGAGCCTACGTCACACCCCAGCCACACACAAACTTGTGTAAAAGCAAAAACCTTGACTTTTCCAAAATCCTTATTTTATAATCTTCAAGGTCAGTGTGTCTTTACTAAGATTTTTTTTAATTTCTGTAATTGGAAATTGAGTGCTTTATCGTATTCCTTAAAGGTGTTTGAGTAGTGCTACACTCTGTTTTACAGGTTGTAAGATGTAGCATATCAAAGTTTGTACATAGCTTTTTTTTTTTTTTTAAGTGGATGCAGTACACACGTATGAAATCGCAGATGGCAGTCTTGCAACTTCTTGACTTAAAAGTATGCTCTAATCCTGTAGAGGTTGCAAATGCGGGGATGGGAGGAAGGGAGCCTAGAAACTTAAAACATATATAGGTGACTCTCTGGCCCCCTCAAACACAGCAGTACAACAAAATCTAGATCCCCAGCCCAATTGCTACACGGAGGGACTCAGGCTGATGAAATCTCACTGCAAACAACTGTAGCGTGAACGAGCCAGGACAATTCCGACAGGAGCACGTTGAAATCCACCTTGAGAAGCAACTACCACCAAATCATCGGGACCACTAAACACGCAGATCTGTCAGACGACATTGATGCTAGCACTAACAGAAGCTAATGAATATTCACCATTGTTAAGGATTTCACCTCACTTGCTGCTGCATCCACATCGATCACCCTGTCACTGGACCTCTGCAATAAGCTCTTATAACTTCAGCAACAAAACCACCTCCATTTACAGAAACTTTAACCCACAACCGGATGTAACAAACCTTGCCAAACACTTCTCAACCTTATCCAAAAAGCAATGCTAATTACATGGCCCATCATCACCTCAGAAGAAACTGCTGCCACAATTAAGTCCATCCAGTCAGGGGCCCCATCAGACCCCTGCCACCCCAACTCACCAATTGTGTACACCTCCACCTCTTCCCAGACCTTGTCAGACACTTGGAAAGAAGAAACTGTCCTGTTGCTGAAGAATTTCTCCTCTGAGCCTTCAATGGGTGCCAACTCCTTGCTACCTTTCGGGGCCAAGGTTTTAGAGAAAATCATCAACAGGCACCTCAACCAATACCTCACCGACCAACAACTCCTCGTGACCACTCAGTCTGGTTTCAGACCCAACGACAGCTTGGAAACTGCCCTCTTTGCTTCCAAGGATGACGTCTGCATGAGTCTGGGCGGAGCAATCATGTCAGCCCTCATTCTCCTAGAGCTCTCTGGGGCGATTGACGCTACTCCCACCCCCTCATCATCCCATGTCTACACAACATCATCAAAGTACACATACCCAGATGGATCTACTCTTTTCTGACTGGAAGGACCAAGTCAGTTGGCCTAGCACTGTAAGCATTGGACGTCCGTGACCTCATCTGCAGAGTTCCCCAAAAATCCTCAATGAGCCAGACCCTCTTCAGTGCATACATGAACCCTCTTGCCAGAATCACAAACTCAAAGCCTTCTCCCATACCGACGCCTCACAACTCATTCTTTCCCTCACGGACAAGATGCCCAGAATCCGTATCAAGTTAAATGCCTGCATGACTGAAAACACCCAGTGGATGAAGACCACCTGCTTGAAGCTGAACACCAAAAAGACCAAAATTGTGATAGTCGAAAAGAGCACTTTGCTGTGGGGGGGAGATCTGCTGGCCAACAGAGGTAGTACCAACAGCACCAAGAACCTCGGGATAGTCATTGACAGGCAAACTTGACATGGACGTTTAAGTAAATGCTGTCACCACCTCATGCTTCCATTCCCTGAAAATGCTGAGGAAGATTTTCAAATAGCTCCCACCATCACACACGCTCTCATCCCAAGCAAGCTGGGTTACAGGAACACCCTTTTTGCTGGGATGAACAACAGGCTCACTAGAAGACTGCAGACCATTCAAAACTTGGGTGGCCAGAATCACTCTCAACGTCCCATGTTGCACTTACATACACATTACAGATGGAGCACCAGTGGCTCCCCATACACAAACAAGCACAATTCAAGCTCCTTAACAGTCACATCTCCTTTTACAGACCTTTCGGACTCAAGTCTTCTGCAGCATTGATCCTAAAGCATGGAATGACCTGTTGCTACACATAAGAGCCTCCTCACTTCTTGAATTCCTCAAGAAGTTGAAGACCTGGCTTTTTGAGTCGTCCCACTGGGCCCTAAGTTTGGAAAGACTCGCACCTGCTCTGCACCAGGATACCTTCCTGGTTGACTCTGTATAGCAAAGCAAGATGTATATACCATGCAAAATTGTTGCACGAGGGAGAGGTTTGAGAAAATGTCCGGCATCTATTGCAAATGTTTTGACTGTAGCTTTTTGCAAAGTAGTGAACACTACTTGTATGCTACATGGATAGAAGTTTGGGACGTCTCTGTGTACAAATCCACATGTTAGTTATTGAGTGGCAACTCGATACTAGACCGGCAAAGGCTGAGTCTGCTTACATTGCAGATGTCCATTAACCATCCATATGTAAAAGTTTTGGGACTGCCACAGTTGAGTTCATCAGTAGGACTCCTTTTCAATCCCAAGTCTAGGCCATATGTAGTGGGAGTTTCGTAGATTTTGTTGCCAACGTGCTGCTGTGGAAGTGTTTTTGAGGGAGTTTAATGGGCAGATTGTTCAGTAGGGTAGCCTTTTATACAGTAGGACAAATGGTTATGGCTTTTATTAATCGTCAATGTGTCTCTCCTGTAGACCCTTACAAATCAAAAGCTGAAAGCAGCAAGTAGATGGTTTAGTTGATGAACAAGCTACATTCACCACTTTACACTTTAGTTAGATTTGCGTATATATTACAAATGCTGTCGCCATTCAGGACAGTAGTGATCACAGATTCCGTTCTTGTACAATGACCAATAGATTCAGTTACGGGAAATGGTATCTGGGACATTGGTTTTGTATACAGTGGTGTTTGTAGCAACACTGGTAAATAAAAGTCTGGTTTCACCAGAAACATTTGGTCTTCAGTATATTTGATAAGGTGTAGAATCTTTTACCCAAAACTTAGAATTGAATATTTTATTTTAGTTAAAAAGTAAATACATATAGGATGAGCGTTCTTAACATGAACTCAGACTTCCTATGTAGAACCTTCATTTTCTTCATGGAAAAGCTGAGTTATATGCTTATGTGAAAATTAAGTTGAAGGCCCTTTTAAGTTACAAAACCGATAGCCCCCCTAACATTGGAATCTCACCTGCAGTGGAACATGTCAGTTTAATCTATAGGTTCTACGTTATGGCACCTCTCAAAGGTCAGCTTAACATTGCTTTTGTAGCAGGGTTAAAGGGGTTTCTTCTCCTTTATACTCAGGATTTAGTAGATTAATCGTTGTAAATGGGTTTTTATTGTAAATGGGTCTTTCCTGCAGCATACGTGTTTAATTGAAATATATTGCATTTCAGAAATGCATTAAAAAAAATAAAGTAATATGCGTTAAACCTATGAATATGATCCACATTTCTGTTTACTACATATTCTATCAAATAGTTTAATATTGCATTCATAAATGCTTATTATAGGTAACCATATTGCATATACCTGAAACCTAAAAAAGAAAATTGCATACTGAACATTTTAGAACACAGCGCATTTCATATTCGATTTTGAATTGCGTTATGTTAACCCTTTGGCTACCCTTATGAGATGATTTTTCACTTTCTCTCTCGCTCTTTCCTCTGACCCTCCAGTGTTTGTACAAGGTCTGCAAGAGCTTGCTCCTAGCAGTCAAACCCTTAATTGCATTTGCTGTTTTAAGTTACTGTGAAACAGACCATGGTAAGGGCAAAAAATAACATGGTTTTTCATCTTGCACGCAGCTCTTAAGTGCAGAATATCTGTTCATGGTTGCCAGAGCGTGTCACCTCCCAAAGGGCATTTTCTCATTGTTGGAGCAATAAATACAGTTAAAGGCTAATCCTCAACAATACTTGCACTTTCAGATTTCCACAGTTCATGGATCTATTTTTGGTCATTATCACAGCCTTCACCATTGCTCATAAACAAAGCTCTCACCCGTTATAGCCTGTCAGCCGTGTTGATGAATGACTTCAGTATTGAGTGGTATCAATACTGAAGTTTTTTAAGTGGTTTTCAAGAAATGTGTTCCCGTAACTCCAAGAATTCCTCCCGAAATGGTCTTCCTCCAGCTCCCAGGGCAAGGGATATAATTGAAGACTTGACTTTGATTCAAACAAAGAATAGAACACTCTAAATGTGGGAGCTCCATTGAGAACGTCGTGGCTCAGGGCTAATAATGGCTGGTCTTTGTTAATCCATTTTAATTTATAACATTTTACTGTCTGAGGGAATGTTCTACGTATCCTTTGTGCCTTGGGGTGAATTTCTTCAGGCGCAAGACATGGATCGTGAATTTTTTCCTGCAGTACTTCCTGTGTGATGGCAGGGGGCACCCTCTTACTCCGCAATGAGCTTGCTTTACCTCCACAAGTGACGACACTGGGCTGCATAAAGGTGCGATCCCTGCATGCTCTAGTTTCTTCTTTTTATTGCCCTATGTGAATCCAGAGCTCCCTGTTGCTCCATTGCCCCGAACTTTTAGTGTTTACCGACTCCCAGAATAATAACTACCAGCAGTTACTACAAGTTTTAAAGCTTGCTGTGTCAGCAGAAAACAAATGGTGGTCACAAATTTGAACATGTGCCTCTGGTGCGTAGGCTCCCTGCAACTCAGTCCTGCAACAAGTGCTCTTTGATTTACCTTAAGGCTGTCAGGGGGTGTGAAACAAAGCTGTGTCGCACCTAATGCAAGAAGCAAGGTCGACCCTGTTCGAAGTTTCAAGAATGCCCCAGTCGAAGTCCAAGTCCACGTCGCCTTTCTTGACATGTCTAAGATTAAATCAAAAGGCAAGTCTAGATGCAAGCAAAAACATCTAAGGAACAGTCCACTCTTTCCCTTTGATCCCCATTCTAGGTCTTTCTAAAGATCAGTTTCTTAACTCATTTCTCAGTTGGAACTGATGTACTTTAACTTTCCTGGAATAATATTGATTCCTCGGCAGGCTGAGGCCCTCAGAGGTGATACTGCATCTGTTTTTTTGGACAATTCCACTTCCACCTTTGAGACCCCTTGGACCTTTCGGATCTGCTGGGGCATTCTATTTAGCATCTACCTGCTGGGATTTCCCGGCTTTGATGATCCTTCTGGGTCTGTGCCCTACATCATGGTCGTTTAGGGATCACCAATGGTCTCAGTTGCCACTCAACTCAAAAGGGATCATAGTGGAGGGATAAGATCACTAAAGCACAATTCTGTTACAACGTAATTGTGGTCTAAAATCAAAATAATATGCAAAGGTGCTCAATATGAAAGTATAGGAACATTTTGTGTGCTTGTTCTTTTATCCCATTTCAAGGACGAAAACCCTCACCCACCCAAGCTAGGGTGACTTGTTTAATCATTGGGCCCCTCCTGACACCACCACCCAAAAGGATAGTGGTGTGGATTTCAATCCCCAGTGAAACAGCAGTAAATACATTAGCAAATGATGTTAGGAGGGGGTCGTGATGAACCTAGGTGTGGGAGTAGGGTAGCAGAACAAGAGAAAAATCAATTAAAACTCACTCCTTATTGGCCATATTATATCTTTATTCTTGATCCTCTGAGAGAAGTAAAAAGAAAGATATATAATTCAACCCAGATTAGCCATTCTTTAGGATCGTCTGCAATTAACACTGCTACCTCTAGTTATGTGACAAAAATGAAATACTACAACCAGTGCTGGATTCAATCATGCTCTTGTTCTGGTAGCCTGAACTGTTGTTTTTGTGGAAGAAAACTGAGAATGTAGAAAATACTAAAACAACTTTGCAGTCAAAGTGTTGCATCCTTTGCGTAAGTCCACAGCAAAACGGATGGCATATCAAGCATGGCAGTCTGAGCTGCGACCCCTGGCTTGCCCGTTGTGACCCCTAGCACTGTTTTTATGACCTCTGGTCTTCGAGGTGGCAAATCAGCGCCAAGATCATATGACCATTTAGGTGATATGAACTAAATTCAGCAGTCAACGCACACTCTTTTAATTAAATAAAAATGTCAAATTAAAAACACAATTTTAAACAAGATGTCCGATTTAATTATTGTAAAAATAATGAAAGATTAAATTTGTATAAAACCTTCACCTATGTGCTTTGAGCAAGTGATAGTGTATTACAACATTAAATAAATCAAAATGTATTGAGGAATCATTTAAGCCAGTAATGTGATTCGTATTCAGTCTATCAATTAATACAGGTGGACATAATTACTATTGTTTTTTAATCTTTTTTTTTTTTATTTTTTTTTTTACCTCTTCCTGTGATTTACCATTACATTTCCAATACATGTTTTGTTAAGGTATACACAAGGGGGTGGGGGAACAATTAAATAATGACATTTTTCTGTATACATAATGTAAGCTCCCAGTGCTGTTCTGTTTTTTTTTTTTTTTTTTTTTTCGTGGCACTATTCCCTCTTCAAATGAACACATAGGGGGTCATTCCGACCCCGGCGGTCAAGGACCGCCGGGGCCGGGGATGCGGGAGCACCGCCAACAGGCTGGCGGTGCCCCGCAGGGCATTCTGACCGCGGCGGTTTTGCCGCGGTCAGAAGAGGAAAACCGGCGGTCTCCCGCCGGTTTTCCGCTGCCCTGGGAATCCCCCATGGCGGCGCAGCTTGCTGCGCCGCCATGGGGGATTCCGACCCCCTCACCGCCATCCTGTTCCTGGCGGCTCCGGCCGCCAGGAACAGGATGGCGGTGAGGGGTGTCGTGGGGCCCCTGCAGTGCCCATGCCAGTGGCATGGGCACTGCAGGGGCCCCCGTAAGAGGGCCCCTCTTTGTATTTCAGTGTCTGCTTTGCAGACACTGAAATACGCGACGGGTGCCACTGCACCCGTCGCACATACCCACTCCGCCGGCTCCATTCGGAGCCAGCTTCCTCGTGGGGAGGGGTTTCCCGCTGGGCTGTCTGGCGGTCGCCCGCCAGCCCAGCGGCAAAGCCAGAATGGCCTCCGCGGTCTTTCGACCGCGGAGCCGCCATATGGCGGCTCCCTCCAGGCGGGCGGCGACCGCCGCCCGCGGGGGTCAGAATGACCCCCATAATTTTTAACGAAATACAAGGAAAAATTATTAGTGATCCCTTGGCATATCATATTAGCTTCCTAATTAAAGTATGTGCTATCTAAAATATTGGTTGAGTTGTATAGTTATTATGGAACTTAAGAAATGTCATTTACTGTGATGTAATCATTAAGGTCAAGTGACATCACTTCCTGGGAAGATTCATTCCCACTACCCTGACATTTTGCCTACTGGCATCAGGCTGCGCCACTTGAACATTCACATACGTGCCTGTTTCAGGCGGTCTGTGCTCCAGAGCTACCAGTCCCAAATTTTACCCCAATGCCAGTGACAGATCTGGAGCTGAGTTTGGCTAGATCTCGACCAGTGCCACTCTGAGATCACCAAAGCCCAACTCTTAGTATAGTAAGATCCCCCTACAGTGCCCTTGCCTCGACGCAAGTATTCCACACGTCTGGAATCTATCTTTTAGTCTGCGTTCTGATGCTTTACATGGTTTTCAACATGGCCTGTGATGATGAGGAAGCTGCAGACAGTTCTCTACCTTCACTATACTTACTCTGCTCTGTATTTAGACCTACAGAACCCTAGTGGTCTTAACATCTCTTTTGAGGCTGAGTTGCAACCAATTGGAGAATGTCTCTTTAGTGGTAGTAGTTCACGCAGGTGCAGAGATGCTAGAATTACAGTTGCCTATTGGGGATACTGAGGTGAATTTGCTCACTTAAATTTTGGTACCAGGGCATTCAACATCTGAACCATTGCTGCCCTTCAAGGAGACCCTGAAGGAGACCCTGTTAGCAGCCTGGTCGAAGGTGTTCTCTTTGCCAACAGTCACTCTCCAGAGGCCTGCCCCAGGAGACTCGGCCTTCCAAACACCAGGAAGTCTGGCTGGACTTTTGTCTGCAAGTAAGGTAAAACCCTAATGCCTTCCCCACAGCCTAGCTGAACAGGGAGTAGAAGCACATTGACAGATTTGAAAAGTCTCCTGCACCGGTCTACTCATGGCCTTTGATACATATGGTAGATAACAGTGCTGTTCTTTGCTCATTATATGTGTTGTTTCCAGTCTGCTGTTTTCACCAGCATTACAGAAAATTTTGAATATACTGTTGGGGCCATGCCTGTTGCCAGAGGTAGCCGCTTGAACCTTTTAATCAGTCGGTACAGCTGCCTTTTTGGGGGTCTGGAGGATGAGGTGGTGGCAGAGGGATATGGCTGTCAGCAGCCTGATGCGACCACTGCCAAGATGCTCTGATTCTCCCTCCACTAGTCTTTTTCAGCTGGTAGATGCAGCCAGCACAGTTGGCTGGCATACACTTACCTCTTGGAGGATGTTAAAAATAGTTACACCCTCCATTTATTTAGTAGCCCATCCCAGGTTCTCCCTGTTTTTCCCAGACTTTGGTGCATCATCCCACTATCCTTTCCAAAGAAGTGTTGATGTTACTGGTCAAAGTCGCAATATATAGTCAAAGGTTGACCTTACTGGTCGAAGGGGCAATAGATAGAGTTGGAGAAAGGCATTGGATGCAACTATCATTGCTAATAGGTACTCAAAGACAGTGGGCCGAGACCAATCTTGCAGTTTCAGATCCTGAACACCTTTTTTGGAAGGATAAATGCAAGATACCGACCCTGGCCCACGATCTCTCTGCCTTAGATCAAAAGGACTAGAAGGTGTCATTGTACTTGCAGAACGTGTATTTGTACGTGCCTGCCCTACAGACCCACAGGCGATGTGTCCGCTTCATGATGTGGTGTTGGTCCCATGTTGGAAGCACATGTACTGAAATGTCACCTCTGGTCAATATAGAAGCCACTATGGACACAGTGACTTTGAAAGTCTTTCTATCAGTGCAGCAAGTCTGAGAGATTCAGAATGCGAACCTGTGTTCCACTCCAGACAGTTCTGTGGTTTCTGTAGAGACGCACTGTATCACCTTCCTTGAGCTACATGCTGTCTGCCTGCCCCTCAAGGTCTTTCTGCCTTCTAACAGAAGACAAAACTGTTCAGGTTCTGATGGACAACATGACCACCATGTTTTTCTGCAACAAACAGGGCAGAGTAGAATCATGTACTGTGCTAGGACTTGCTAAGACTGCGGATTACCCTTATGGGATTCCCTTTGAGGTCTATTGCCTACTGGGCTTCCTTAATACCAGGGTAGACTAGCTCAACAGATTACACTTGGCCAACCAGCATTTGTATCTCAACCCAGAGGTGATTCGAAGTGTATTCACCCATTGGGATGTATGCTATACAAATCTTTTTGCTACTACTTAGAATATTCAGGTTTGTGCTTTGTTCACCCTGCAGTTTTCAAATCAGGGTTCTTTAGGAGACAGTTTCACCTTAAATGGAACTGTAGTCTGCTCAGTGCTACTGCCCCAGTACTGTTTCTTGAGTTCTGAAGAAGGTCAGGACAGACCAGGATCGGCTCATCTGGGTAGCTTGAAATGGTCTTGAATGGTTTGGTACTCTGAACTGCAGAACCTGTGCATATTCTGTTCCCAACAACAGGGCAGGGTTGTTCATCCAAACTTCTACAACCTATATGTGCATGCACGGAGATTGAGTGGAACTGGCTCAGTGTTTTTTTTGATCGGCCTCCAGAAGTAGTGGATATGATTTTGGCTGTGCCTCACTCATCTAGTAAGTCCGTCTGTTCTGGTCATTGTTTAAGTTTGTGGCCTAGTGTGAAGACTGTCTGAAATTCGCTTCAGGCTAAACTTTCTGATGTACTTCTGGTTGCCCTGTCCCCTTTTGTTTTTTCTGTTATTGCCTAATCAGCCCTCTTAGTTTAACTAATCAGTTAAGATGTGTTTCTTAAAAAACCTTATTGTTTCCTCTTGTGTTCTTTCTTTTGCTGCAGTCAGACCTTAATTCGGCCCCTACATTTTTGATGTGGGCACCTTTTGAACTAATGTACAGTTGCTCTTTGAGGTTGCTGACTCTTAAGACTGTGTTACTCATCAGTTACTTCTCTGCACTACATCTCTCTAAGGAAGAAGAGAGATTTTATTAGTTGGATCAAAAGAGGGCCACTACGTTCTCTATAGAGTGGACTAAGGAGCACATAGTAGATCACCAAAGAGCAGTTCAGAAATTGACCTTGAGATAGATAGTCTCCAAGATATGTAATGCTTTGCTAGGAAGTATCTCCCTCAGAGCCATTGAGCTCATTCCATCAGCGCCAAGGTCACCGCTACAGCCTTCACTAGGGTTGTTCTGCTAGGCTGCTTCATGGATGTCTCTCCACACCTATAACGGGCACTATTGTCTTGATTATCAGGTCCACAGGAAGAGCCGTTTTGCTTGTTCGGTCGTGCATGCTATCCTGGTGTAAAGCCTATTACTTTGAGCTCCCACCTTTAGGGAGTGTAGCATGGGTAGCTGTTAAAAAGATGAGGACTATGCAAATAGAAGTATCCATCACAAGAAGTTACTCTCCTTCAGTAACATTCTTTCTGCTGAGTAATTTATCTAACTGAAGATATTTCGTGAACCCACCTGCCTCCCTTTTCTATGGCTTGGACTACATGAGTCATAAAGTCCCATTTTAGATCAGATACACTGCAAGTTTAACAATTTGTTTGTGGCTCTTCATCTGAGGGAATAAAAGTTCTCTTAATGGAACTGACATCAGCACGCAAGGGACTCCTCCATGTTGTCACTTCTAGAGGTGCGACAAGGCCACAACAGAGTCCGAGGGTGCCACCTGTCAGCACAAGGCAGCTGTTGCAGGGTCAGTTTGCTAGATCCAGTCTGGCACCTGGGGCAATTCAAATGGTGAGGAATCTGCAGTTAGAGCAACCACCAGAAAGTGCTTTACTTGCTCATTTCCACCTTAAATCATATTATAATTTCCACAACAGCATTTTATATCTGCCGTACTGAAACAATTGGCCATCCGCCACTTTATTTAAAAAAAAATGTTAATTACTCAAAAGTAGTTATGCTTATTGTGAGTGCATCTTGGTTCACCTCCAAATTTTTCACTTTCTAGTTAGATCGAAGTGTACAGGGACTGCTCAGCGTGGCACCTGTAAAGACTGATAGGATCATTCAGACCTTAGGCGGATGTACTCTGCTACCCTGGCTCATATTTAGAGATCTTTGTCTGCCACCCCTCACAACTCTGAATTTGCTAAGTCCGCCATGTTTCATGCAGCCTCTCAGCAAATATTTTAGTAAAACTATAACTCTAGAGATTTTCTATTGGGGGTCATTTTTTCTGTTTAGGACATCCAGGCTTTTCTAGGCAGTCTTGAGCAGAAAAAGAGTACATTGGGCTCCAAATAGGGAAGAGGGTCAGAGATATCCTTACACTGACGGTCGCACAGCTTGCCTTTAAATAAAGCAGGTAGACTGTCGGGTACTCCAGCACATCCAGTCCACCAAACTCTAAATTGGGTCTTTTCCTATTAGTTTTTCCTATTAGTTCCAAACAAACCTATGACCCCCCAGAATGTCAGTGTCAATACGTGGTTTCAGGCAGTTGTTTTATTTTAAATTTTTATTGCTGGGTTACACCATAGCGACACTCGTTTATTGAAAACACTTTACACATCCTTTCCAAACAGTTTCCATGTTTTAATGTGTGCTCCCCCCACAGCCAGAGCACCTCTTTATTTCTTGGTCAACACCGGATTCCAAAGTTGTTTGTGCAGTTTTTTTGTCTGTTAAATTTCAGTCGATTTGTGATTAACAACTTCAGTTTCTTTCAGCCAGTGGTAAGCCACTTTCAGTCTTCGTAATATCTTTTAACATTTGATAAGCAAAAGCCATCTTCCAGTGCTTTTTAAAAAATGGAACAGACAGTCTAATTATTTTCTCAAGTCACTTATAAATATATTTAGCATCGCTCCCCACAAGAGGGAGGGTGGGAGGGAGAGAAGTGGAAATAAATCAAAACTTAGCCAGAAATGTTTCCATCTCATACAGTTCAACTCTACCTGTGGCAATATGGTCATTGAGCTTACACTTTGTCAAACCTGATCTGTCACTATAGCACTGAACCCGCTGGTACTTTAGCCCTATTTTAACCCAACCAACTTTCCATCTCTAAGGAAGGCCTGAGGCACAAGACTGTAATTGTATTGGATCTTTTGTCTAATACAGTTGATCTTATGACACAATCCATCAACATACAACAATATTTTAACCTCCTCTTCGCAACAATGTACGTCAGAAATGTCCTGATTTAGTGGTGTTACCAGGACCAGTCGGTTCATTACAATGTAGAAGAAAAAATGCGTGGGTTTGTGTTATTTCTTCCCCCAACCCTGTCCAGCAAATAGAAAGACTATGTAAAGCCTTGACAGCAGCTTTCACACCAGCGGCATAGATGTTTTCATTTATACCAAGAAAATCGGTCAACTCCATTACGTTATAATTTCCATTTTAGCCCCTGATAAACCTTATTTTGCTTGGCTAGTTGTACAAAACGTACAAAATCCATCTTGGATGCTTCATTCATTTAAATAAACGTTAATAAGGGTTATATTATGCTATTTTTATAACCTGTTTACTCATTTTAGGAATCAAATTATTCATGTTAGTGTGCATGCTGATTGCACCTTAAAAACTCCTTGCTGTCCTAAGCTTTCTGAACACCACTTCTTTATTCTCATGTTACATCTTACTAACTGTAACACTTTAAGTACTGTCCTTTGCTGATCTGCAATTCCTCCCCAACAGTATGCAGCATTATGGCATTGCAGTGTTTTGGAATGCTAAGTTCAGCTTGCAGTATTTAGTTGTGACATCCCATTTCCCAGTGTATGCTTTTGACACATTTTCTTTTCTTTTGGTGAAGCATTGTGATGCTTATTTCTCCTTCTGGTATTTGCCTCTCCTCTGGCCAGAAGATTTTGTACTTTGCAGTTCGTGCTGCTAACTTATACGTGACCTGCTCTGCTGCTTAATGAGTTACCTCACAGTTGCCTCCTGTTTGCTAGGGGTTGTACTTTTAAAGTGTTCCAGCATCAGCACTTGAAGGAAAACTCCATTGCACAGGTCCATGGAAAGTAAGTGTGTCGAGTGCGGCAAGAGATGTGAAACAAGTCTTTGCTGAGTGCAGAGCATGGTAGTCAAACCTTCAAACTCATTGTTTTCCCACTATGGTTCGGGACTCGCTGATGGGTTGCTCAAGTCCTGGTCTATATGTAAGTAATATTTAAAATGATTAGCCCCGTTTGTGCTCTAGTGCCGAGCAATGTCCCTTAGTACAGTTTTGAAACAAACCCTTGCAAGTATTTTCAAGACACTGGTTGAACTTTCTAGTATTTGTTGCTGCTGCATTTTTTCACTCCACTAAGTAATTTCAGTAGAGAATCTGCTCACTATATGTGATCATAAACAGCCATAACACTGGTGTATGACATTCATGCATATGTTAAGAAATCTAGATGTTTCTGTCAGAACACCAACCTTTGATCTGAGAAACCAGGTTTGAGTCCTGACGTTAGTTCAACATCTTGCGATTCTCTCCCATGTGCTTATAATAAAATGAACCTGACCTTTGTGTAACGTAATCTGGTGCTCATTTGAGGTGCCCCAATGCCCTTGCTGCAGAATGGGTTTCTCAAGTTTGCTAAAATCATTGATACCAACATCATCAGTTTTCAGAGACCCCACGATTTTAGTGAACAGATGCCACAGGCTAGCACCCCAGTATGGAAAGTGTTCCAGCTCCAGACCCAGTGCAGTTCATATCCTGCCACTTTTATAGGCAGATCAATTATCTTGGCCACAGTCCATGTTAAAGGGTGTAGTCAAGGTTGTGACATTTACAAAAAGTTGCTGTCATTACATTGAAAAATCATCCTGACTTTTGTTCATTAAAGCTAGATGGGCCGCAAACATTTTTTTGTTCTGAAAAATAGGGTTATGATTCTAAAAAGTGTAGGAAACACTGGTGTAACTCACACACGCATGATGACATGCAGATTTTGTTTCTTGAAATTTGATAAATTTATACTGTCACCTTATCAATTTTGCCAAACAAATATCAGGTGCCATCAGTATCATATAAAAGACCTTTTTTAAAAATCTTTTTTTTTTTTTAGCTAAAAATGTCTTTTTAGGTGTCTCCTGCCAAAATTGCCTTTGCTTCTTTGTATAGCTGTGGGGAAAATTAAGTCATCCAATCCAATTTTATTTTCCCATAGTCTCCCTCTTCCTAGTATTTAAAGGTTGGCCTGTAGGCAGTAGCAAGACTGAATACTTCTAAAATGTCCTTTGGAATTGGGGGTTCGAACTATTTTTCTTTCAACCTTTCCGATCTCTTAGGGAAAAGAAACCGTGCTTTGAGTGCAGCACTACACATTTGCTCATCACTGTCGGCACATATGAGCACTGTTTGAAGCAGTAAATGTTTCACTTCTGCAGTTTTTTTTTTCTTTCTATCACAGAAGCATAATTAACTTCTCTACATTTATTGTCTTTAACTTCTTGCTGTTCTACAGCATGGAACCTTTGTTCTATAAGCCATTTTAAGGTATGTAGTGGACACTGGTCATTACAAGATGTCCAACTACATAATGGCTTCACCGAACCTGGTCCTGTTTGGTATAACGTATATTGGAATCGTGCAACTACACCGATTCCAGTGCTAGTTGTATGATACATATGTACTTTGGGGGTTCCTAAGAGGATCCCCCATGTCTGCCTGTGCAGTCTTGCAGAGTCTGTTCTGCTGAGCTTAACTCTGGCAGGGGAAGGCAGAACAAAGGATTTCCTGTAGAGGAGAGGTGTTACTATCTCTCTTTTAGAAATGGGTGTCTCTGGGCGTGGCTGGAGGTGCTCCTGAGTGCCACTAGACTGCTTTGAAGGGTACATCTGGTGCCCTCCTTTCAAAACTAGTTTCCTCCAGTGCAGGAGTCCCCGGGTCCCGCACTGGTATAAAAACACACAAAGGACAGGGGAGTGACCAACCCCCACCCCTGTCCAGCCCCTCCCGTAGGCAAGAGCCCAGAACTCTGCCAGGTGGCCACTTAACTCTGCCATGTTGGAAATACGATGAGCAGTGGCCCTGGAAGCATTTGACTGGTCAGTCCAGTAGAGTAGTGTCCCGGACCCAGATAGGTGGGTCACTGCAGAAGATGTCCAACCCCCTTCCTAGGTTACTTAAAGGCTTCCCTGAGGGTGCTACCCTAGATACATCTGCAAGATTCCTCTTCAATACACTTTTGCAACCTGGACACTGAATTCTGCTGCTGGACTTTACTGGGACCAAAGAAAAGACTGCAACTGGTAGGAGGGGTCATACTGCAACTTTGTTCCCGGTTATTGCAAGGACTCTGCAACTTCAATGTCCGTGCATCCTCCAGAGTCACAAGAACTCTGCCTGCACTAAGGACATCCAGAAGGAATTTCCCTTGGATTGAAGGAGTCCCTTCCCTGCGTCCGCAGGCGCCTCAACAACCGGTTTGTGAATTCTGCTGCCCCACAAACTCTCCAAGGCTCTGCAACACAGGTGGTGGTTCTGTGGCTCTCCAGAGGTCTGACCTGTCTTCCTTGCAACTGGGAAGTCTGTGGTCCCTCGTTGGAGCTGCTGGAACAGAACCCCTATGCACTGCATCTGCTTGTTGTTGCCAAGGTCTGTTGGCTTGTCAGTCCGAAGAACTCCTAGCTCCAAGAAGCCTCAGCCTCGAGCATCAAACAGCTCTTAGACTGACGTCCTTCCTGCAACTCCTGCAACATGGGCATCCATCTTCTTTCGGCTGCTGGGGCCTTCCTGTGACTCTCTCTGCCTGCTGCCAATAGGCCTTCTTGGGATCTACATTGTTTCCTGCTGGCTCTCCTGCTTGCTGAGGGGTGGCCATGACTTACCTTTAAAGGTTGAGTTCCTTGGACCTTGCTGGTCCTTACTTGTGCAACTCTACATACAACACTCCTTTTGTATTTGCCAAGGTTTGTTGGTGGTCCTGCTGACCACTGACCCTTCTGCAATTCAATGACCGGCATTGGACAGTTTGTGGACGACTCCTGGGATCTTTCTGCATCATCTGGATGCCACAGCTGCATCTCCACGACAGCGGTCCAAGAGGAAAGCATCCACAAGAAGGGTGAGCATTGCCCTCCTGCGCTCCCTGGACGACTTTGGATGGTCAGGACTCTTTTCCCTCTTCCCACCGGTATTCCTTCTTTGAAATCCATGCCTGGGTTCCACCGACGTGGTCCAAGGGTCACAGGAGCAGCTGGACAGCTATGGTCCTCATCTACTTCAGCGGGGGAGGTTTTGACACAACTTCACCCATATGCACTTGGGCTCCCTTGCATAAGTACTCCACTTCTCTTGGTTTCAATGGGTTTCCTCGGGGTCCCGCTGGGAAGGGTCCTGAAACATGAAAACTCTAACCACAACTTCCCGATGTTATCCTATGGACATCTGACCTGCAGTCACATCTCTGCAAACAGGCCCCTGGGTAACCCTAGCTTCTTATGTTTTAGTACTTCCCCAATCCCTAAGATCCTTGGGTGCCAGTCTTGGTTAGTTACCCTTTTCTCATCCCATTTTTAGGGTTGCGCATGCATTTCGCTAAGCGACACGCTTTAGTTATTAACAAGGTCTCTAAGCCCCGTCCACGTCACGTCAGTGTCTGTCATTGGTTCGTGGGCTTTTCTGTTCGAATCTGCTTGATTTCATTAGTGGAAGGCATGCATACGTCTTGCCTTTTCCAGTAGATAGCCCTCCTCGAGCGCATCGACCAAGTACAGAAAACATGCGAGGCTCGCTGTTTTCCCTCCGGCTCGTGGACCACTTTTTCTCTATTTTCCCAGCGCGATCTCGCTTGGCAGAAGTCGAGCGCTTTACATAATATCAACCCTGTTACAGTTAATTGCACTTTTTCCGGTTAGTACATAAATGCACTTTTGCCGATAGGTTTCATTACCAGTGAAAGGTCGGGTTAGGAGTTTACAACTCTATCAGCTCTAACACGCGCAAACGCGAGACCTGTTGCATTGTAAATG
This sequence comes from Pleurodeles waltl, assembly GCF_031143425.1. NCBI lineage: Eukaryota > Metazoa > Chordata > Amphibia > Caudata > Salamandridae > Pleurodeles > Pleurodeles waltl. Next base: position 1,190,127,752 of record NC_090446.1, read on the forward strand.
CTCGTTTTAGTATATGGTTTGGTCCCCCATAGGGGCCCATGAATTTTAATCTTTTACTTACCTGTTTCTAAATGTATTTTTGTGTGTATATGTCTCCAATTAGGCCATATACCATAGTTTAGTGCCTGTGTTTTAATAAATACATTATTTTTCTAAAACTTGTGTGGTTCTTACTTGTTTCGACATTAATGACTGACTCTTGTGGTATTTGTAGTTGCTTTACACCCTCTCTGATCAGCCTTAGCTGCTCGCTACAGCTACTCTTGAGAGATTTGGTTATCTGTAGCCACTAACACTATCACTAAGGGATGCCTGGACTCAGTGCAGGGTGCCTCACCTATAGGTGTACACCACATACTGAGCCTACCTCCTACAATGTGTTTAAAGAACTTACAATTCATTGTTTTGTGTGAAGAGTAAATAATTTAGTTGCATCTGTTCATTCATGAATATTGTGGTGTTTTGTTGCTCTTGAGCTATTGGCCGTTAGTAATGGATGTGATGTGCTGTACTAAGCTCCCTTATATTCATCCTTGTATTTGTTAGTATGACTACCAAAGAGTTTGTTTTTCTAACGAGCTTTGCCTGTTACCATGTGTTCAGTATCAAATGCTTTTAAGTTTACTGGGCATGATCGCTTTGTATATCTTGTATTTTGTACATTTATTCTTAAATAAGTTCATTAGACTGGAAAATTACCTCATAGGAAAACCGAGCAGGAGTTGTCTCCATGTTGAAATGCCTTCACATTGTATTTGGCATAAGAGTAAATTCCAATTGCGAAAGCATTGAAAGTAAAGAAGACATTCTAAGAGCTAGAGGATGAACTGATTCTACCGGGCTGCACTTCGGCTTTTAGAAGTAGGGTGATCTCCGCGCTTTGCAGTATATTCTTCTCTGCGCTCAGATTTTTTTGCTTCAACTGAGGAACAATTGCAGCTCTTTAACTACCAGTTAAACAATGAAAAGTGTTGCAAACACGTTGAAGCTGTATTGTGTATCTAAAACCAAAGAGTTACTCATAAATCTTTTTGTTCCCATCCTAGGGCACTAAATGGTTATGACCAAGGACCTCCGCCAGTCATAGGATCATCAGGACCCTCTCCTCCACCTGGCATGCTTCCACTTAGTGTATGAAGAGCTGAGCTGTGTATGGACTCATTTTCCGTCAGACAGAGGAAGGGAGTGGGCAAGAAAATGCTTTAACAGAAGGTGCATTTATTTGAGCTGGAGCTGAAATTTCATGCAGAAGAGAGCAAATCCAGCCTGCCCGTCTGCCTCCACCCCGATGCACAGCGCCGAATCATTACAGCACATGCTGCACTTTGCACCTTCACAACCTTTTTGTTTCTTGACCACTCTTGCATCTCACCTTGAATTTGTTGCAGTGCACCTTGTCACAGTGCAATGGGACATGTTTACATACATCAGGGTTGCTATTCTTCCCATTGGTGTGGTGTGTGAACGATTTGCAACTTACAAGCAACAAAACCCTTATTTAAGGGAAAAAACATGAAATCATTCTTCTCCTCAGACATGTTTCATTTCAAATCCTAGTAAAGCGGTTTTAAAAAGATACAAAATTCTCCAGTCAAGAAGATTGCAAACTCTGTGAGGACCTGTAAAGCAACGGTTGGTTGATATACGCTAGTGAAATCGCATTGTCCTCTACAAACAATCTACCAAACAGCCTCAAAAGGAAATCTCCATTCCAGGCGACTACAATCCAGAGTTTTTAAAGTATTAAAGTGTTCATATAACCCTTGTATCATAGACTTTTTTTTTTTTTTGTTTGTTTTTTTTACGGTATCTCATATGGACTTCTAATTATCAGGTCACTTTGTACAATGTAGATCTTTCATGCTCTGTTTTTTTTTTTGTGATTCTCTATGTGCCTCAGATTGGTGGCCTGGAAGGACTTAATGCCACCATGGATGTATGTTCTGTTAAATGTGTATATATAATAATATATTTGATTAAATTCACTTTCGCGTTGAAGATTTAATTTGAAGGAAATTTAACTGGTTCATCAAATACTGAACATGCACTAGGTTTCCTTCATAGAAATAAAAAACCCACCAACACTGCATTTTTGTAATTCCCACCTCACTTTCCTCCTAGCATTGTTTGGGGACTTTTTTTTCTCACTGTGTTTTTGGACTGTTTACATGTTATTTTATTGTACATAGGTTTGTAAACATATTTTTGCCTACACTCTTGTACATAATTTGGACTTAGTAGCTATTTATTTGGAGATCTATATGGCATGGTAAGGCATATTTCAGTCATAGAACTTAACACATTATCATGACGTGGATTTGGCTGTCTGAAACTGAGCTTTTTCTGAAAATAAAGATCTTTTAAATATGCCTTCAGTTAATTTTGGAAAATAAACTTAACAAAAATGGTTTATGTTACAATAAAAAATTAACAATGTTTATATAAATACATCCATTTTAGGCCAATGTTTTCTAGACTTGAATGCTATAAATGTGAAATGAGATGGGCTTTCATAATTTGTATTTTGTCATGAAGGAAAATTATCTTTCTTCATGAAAGGTTTATGTATGCTTCATAAAGAAACATATATCCACTCTTGTGGAGTTTCTTGGTACTACCTAAAGGGACAGATTAAAAAAGTAAGCCTTAGTCTCATATGTAATATGAAATCTAGATTTGCACCCTGAGGAGTTCCAGGTCTCATTGACCCTGAACCACTGTAGGACAGCTGCCCAAAGAAAACCCGCTGGACATATAGAGGCTTCTCCTTAATAAACTTCAGCTGCCATGAGCAAAATAGCAGATTTCGACAGATCAGTTTCAAAATGTTTTTCCTATTCAACCCCTTATGGACTCTAGAGCCCCATGTAGATCATGCCCTGAAGGACCATTTACCAGGATGCAAAAGGGCAAACTCTGCTGGGATGTGAGGCAGTGTGCTCCCAACCCCCCTTCTTGTTTCAAAAAACTCCCTTGAGCCAGTGAGCTGACGAGCTTCGGAGATGCACCTGTGTGCCTGTGAGTGGTACTTGACCTGACAGGATTTTGGCAGCATTTCCAGCAACTCCAGATGAATTTTCTTTGTTCTCTACTCTCTACTGATGAAGGGCTAAACCCAGAAACACGTGTCTAGAGATACACAGCAATGTCTGCACCAACTTTGGTGAAAAACTACAGATGATTTTCAAGTAAGCGCTAACTGTGAACTGCATTTACCAGGATGCAAAGGGGCGAACTGTGCTGGGATGAGAGGCAGTGTACTCCCAACCCCCTTCATGCCTTGAAGGACGCCAGATTAATTTTTAGATTTTTCCACAAGCTATATCTTTCTAATAGACTTCTATCTGCAGATTCCACACCTTGTGAATATTCCTTAGGTGACAGACTGGATTCAGAAACTTTCCATGTTACCTCTGTGTGCCCGAAGGTGGTGCTCTGCGGTTCTGCACTGATGCAGTTCTGCTCCAGAAGTGACATACGTAGCCTATATAGGAGGCACCCCTTTCATGTGCTGACTTAGGTTCCTTTCTTTCTGCTCCACCAGACATGGATCCGGAGCTTCTCTTGTCTCTCAGAGACCCTTTCTTCACGATTTTTCTTCGAAAGTTTATCCACTGTGCAAGGGATGTCGCCCCCTAAGATGACAGGTTTTAAACCCTGTATGGACTTTTACAAGCAGATGTCAGTGACAGGTCCCAGACAGGTTTGCCTGTTGTGAGTGTGGGCGGGCCAAGACCTGCAGTTCTGCTCCAAGACCAAGGTTCAATCAAGTCAATGCCAACCTCGCCACCTGAAAAGACTGACGTTTGTCCTCTCAGACGCCGGTCTGACTTCAGTCAGCATTGCACCCAAATCCGACTTAGGCGCCTAGTTCCACACTCATGTCTCCACGAGGCAGCTAACATTCTTTGCATTCCCTTTTTGGGACTGATAACAATTGTGACCAGGGTAATGAGTTTGCTCCGCCCTATACTGTGGACAATTGGAGTGAGGACTTACAGGAGGCTAGTGGACTGGATATCTCACCAGAGACACCCCTTTTCTCCCCTCCTGGCCCAGCCACAGAAGAATCTGCTTCCTATGCTATGGTTATTCAGAGGGCGGCTGAAGTCCTTGACCTCTAACTCCCCACCATGGAGGTATAGTCAGAAATATTGAAGTCCTGCAGCTGGGCCGGACCGCATCTGAGACACTCCCTTTCAATGAGGCCCTGACTGATGCCCGCCCGCCTTGCATCTTTGGCTAAATTTTGCACTGTGTCCCCCCGCCTACCTCCCAGTTAAAAAGCAAGATGGCAGACGCCATCACATTGCTCCTGGCGACCTGGCCTTTTTCTCACAAAAACCTTTTCCAGGGAGCCTTGTGGTGCAGGCCTTCAACCGTCGGACCAACCCCAACAATTTCCCTACCAGTCTCCCTGATAGGGGATCAAAGCAAGTGGAGCCATATGGGAAGTTGCTCTTGTCAGCAAATTTGGCCATGGGATCAACTAAAGCCTCCTGTTTGGTGAACTGTTACACACATGCCCTCTTGGACTTGGTGGTACAAGTCCTCCTCAGTGTTCTGGCTTTCACAGGTGATTCAGGATGGTTGTGATGTGGCCAAGTTCATAATTCATTGAGGCTTGGACACCACAGACTTGTGCGAGCTAGAAGCACGAGGGCTGCCATTCATCACCATGTGCCCCTACGATTGACTGGGTTCTTGGACAACGTGTAGTGCTCTATTATGGGCATGCCCTTCAATGGGACTCATCAGTTCTCTCTGGCCAGGCTCACCAACTGCACCAATTCCACAGTACCTTTCATGGTTTTCGTTGAGCGCCCCTTACCGTCTGCCTCCCCCCGCAGGAAACCCAGCAGGTTTGTGGTAGAGTCTGCGGTGCCCCCTGGAGACAGTCTCAGTGTGCCCTTCAGTCCACTGTGGTCTCCGCCCCACAGCCCCACCTGCCAAATCTCTTTAGTGTAACTCTATGGTCACTGCCACCTAATAGGAAGCAGAATTCACTGATTCTATTTTTTTTTGCCAAGCAATCACGTTGCATAAGTGGATCCTGCAGATTGTCTGCAAAGCTTATCACCCACCCTTCCTTTCTTTGTGGATGCACCTTCCATCTCAACCTAGTGGCTGACGGAAGACCATCTGACCATTTTGTGGAAGGAAGTGCAAGCCCTTTTGGCTAATATGCCTGTTGAGAGGGTGCAGTCGCAAGCAGGGCATGGTTGTTATCTCCACTACCTTTTTGGGCCCAAGGAGGATAGATATCTTCAGCCTAGTCTAGATCGGTGCTCGCTCAGTGCCTCTCTGCGGAAGGAGAAATTCAAAATGATCACTCAGGCCCAGGTGTTGTCTGCTCCCGTCCCTAGAAACTGGATGGTGGCATTTGAGCTGCAGAATGCTTATTTCCATCCTGTTTGCCCATTGGGAGTCCTGTGGTTCTTGATGGAAGAGGACTATTTTCAGTTTGTTTTGCTCCCATTTGATCTCACCAGTGCTCTCAGTGCTCTTCACAGATCTTAGGACTGCTACTCTTCCCCTATCGTGATGACTGGCTGTTGAAGTCGGGTTCGTCGAAGGAAGCCTTAACCACCTCGAAACTACGGTGTACCTCTGGCTATCTTTGGAGTTCACTATCAACACGCTGAAGTTACACGCCCGTCCTTTTCACATGCTTCCCCTCATCAGAGATATCCTGGACACTGTACGGTTTTGCGCCCAGGAAAGAGTCCAGGGCATTCAAGCTATGATCTTTCAGCCTCTGTCCTGGATTTCAATGAGAACAATTTTGAGGCTGCTGGAACTGATGGCCTCCTGTATCCTGCTGGTTGAGCTCTCCACGTGGAATATGCAGGCTCTGCAGTGGGATCTGAAGTCTCAGTGGGCCCAACTTCAAGGGAACCTCTCTGACCACTTTCAGATTTCGAAGAAGACTACAGAAGATCTGCAGTGGTGGTTATTGGACTACAATTGGGTCAACAACAGATTGCTCTCCCTTTCCCACTCAGAGCGGACAATGGTGACCGATGTGTCACTTCTGGTCTGGTGTGGGCACCAAGGAGAGGTGGAGATCAGAGGCCCCTGTCTCTGGTGGAGTCCCAGCTCAATATCAACTTTGTGGTGCGGAGAACCATCCACATGGTTCTAAAAGTCTTAATGTCGTCCATCAAGGAAAAGCTAGAATAGGTGGTCACTGCCTTGCACCTCTGCAACTGGCTGGATGTTAAAAGGATCATCCAGGTGGTGATCCACCTGGCGGGCTCATTGAACGCCATCGCGGGCGAACTCAGCCATTTGCACCTAGCGGATCATGAGTGACAGTTGCACACAGAGGTGGAGCAAGGTCTCTTCAGCAAATAGGAAGAACCTTTTCTCGATCTGCTTGCCACCACTGAGAATGCGCAATGTCAGCTCTTCTGACCACTGGAGTTTCCAAGGTGTCTCCACTCGTAGACACCTCGTGCCTCGAGCGGAACTTGGGACCCCTGTACACCTTTTCATCTATACTACTTCTAGCCTGGGTTCTGAAAAAGATGTGGACGAACTGGGTCCATTTTAGTGGCTCCAGACCGGATGTGGAGATTATGGTACTCAGAACTCCTGGGCTTCAGTCCTGAGCCTTCCAATAAGGCTGCCCCTTGGGGTTCTCCACCCAGCTTTAACCATCTCCACCTTCATGCATTGAGATTTAGCTGTGCCAGCTGAATGCCTTCAGTCTCTGACTGGAGATAGTGGATGTCTTTTTGGAAGCCTGGTGTCCTTCGACAAAGACAGTATATGCCTGTTGCTGGGACAAGTTTGTGGTTTGGTGTGGTTCACATAAGATTGACCCCTTTCTGGCCTTGTCTGATGTCTTGGTGTTTGTTCTATCCCTCGCTTGGAATGGCCATGATTTAGGCACTGTTAAACAGTCATCTTTCGGCTTTCTTGTGATTTGCCTTATCATCCCCCATTAAGAAAACACTTGTGATCTGTTTTTTGGAAAGGCTGCAACATATGTTTCCTCTTTCTTCTTTTGTGATGTCCCAATGAGACCTCTGTTTCATCCTTACTTATTTGATGTTTACTCCATTCAAGCCGATGCACAGCTGTTGCCTACGGCTCCTTAATGGTAAAACAGTTTTCCTAGCTGGCCATCACCTCAGCACAGCATATGCGTGAACCTCAGGCTCTGTGTGTTCATCCGCCATACAGAACCTTATTCTCCAATAAGCTGATATTACCATCTAGGGCATCCTTTCTACCATACGTTGTGACGCCGTCCCACGTTCAAACTATCATCCTCCCATCATTCTATGCTCTGCCTCACCTCTCTGAAGAGAACGGATTCCATTGCTTGGACTCCAAAAAAGCCCTTGGCTTCTTCTTTATTCATACAAAGACCCCTGGGTGGACTATCAGCTCTTTGAGGTTCACCGGAGCCAAGAAAAAGACAAGGATGTACATAAACAGACTGTCTCACGTTGGATCATACTCTAAGCCTTGACAAAGCAGCTGCCTCCAAAAGGACTGTGTCCATTCCCCCTGGGCCAAAGCTGCTTCCACTGCATTAGCATGCCGAGTTCCTGTCCTTGACATCTGCCAGGCAGCTACATGGGTGCCCTTCCATATGTTCAAGAAGCACTATTGTCAGGACAGCTGAGTCTGCAGAGAAAGGCACTTTACCTGCTCAGTCCTGCAGGATTTTCTGGTTTGAGTCTATTCACAGCCCATCCCACAAGTTGGGTACCATTGCTTTGTTATCTATTCAAATGTTAAGGAATATGCAGCTAGAAGTCTATCAGAACAAGTAACTTACTTTAGGTAATGCTGCTTCTTGTAGAAGCTATCTAGCTGCAGATTCCTCACCAATCCTCCCCAATCTACCATTGAACTCTAACCATTATTAATATCCCAAGCCTAGGGAACTGCACACAGTGTACCAGTTTGCTTTTGGGGCTCTATGTCTTGGGGTGCATACAGTCTCACAAACAGCCCGCAGCAGCACACAAGAGTGGTTCCTATGTAGGCCCAGCATGTCACTTCCATAATGAAACTATGTAATTGCAGAGCCCGACCACACCATCTTGCAGCACACAGCGGTACTATGGAAAAGTCTTTGGATCCAGTCTGGCACCTGGGGAATATTTAGAAGGTGAGTGAACGATGGCTAGATAGTCTCTAACAGAAAAAGCGTTACCCAAGTTAAGTAACATGTTCTATCAGCATACATATATGGGTTACAACCACTGGCAGTTGTTAAATTTAGTGTTACAAGTAATCATTCCTAATGGTGCCTTTGCATCTAAGGCAGGGCAATCCCCTCCTTGAAACTATAAAGTTTAGTTTCCAAATTGACACTCTTACTCGAGACCCCAGTTGCTTAAATGGCTTCATGGAAGTTCTCTCTGAAAGATTGTGTGGTGATTAAACTGTAGTTCTATTGAGCTCTTTGCTTTTTCATTGTCCCACGCAGCCCATTTGATAAGGGTTATCCATGATAATAAAATTTACACAAATTCCTAGATAAAATTGCTACAGTCTGAATGTCTCCACCCATAAGTAAGCTCATGCATGCACTTGAAAAAGGAAGCCTCTTTCAAAAATAATTATACCTCTGAAGCCATTAACAAAATTTTCTTAAAATAAATGTTGCTAGATCAATATTAATCGTTCATTAATGGAGAACCAGTCAGTGCTGCTTCAAAGAAGCTGGCTGCTGCTTCACTTGCACATTGTACTAATGCAGCTGAAGTCAGTTTGTGGTTTTTTAGGTCAGTGGAGCAGGTATCCAGAATACTTGTACCTGACTACTTTTTCAGAAATTATTTTTACAGTATTTTTCTTTCCGGTCTCCACTCAACATTCTTTTTTGACAGCTTTAGCCTGACTGGTAAGGTTTCATGTATGTTTGTAGGCTTACGCCCTGGCTGTTCACAACTTGTGAGTCCTGGGGAAAGAGATTAGAAACCGTCACCCACAGTTTTTAAAGAAGGTTTTTGTACCGGTCTCTTATGAATATATGCCAACTATTGGCTGTTCTTTCTTTTCTGCTTTTTGGTGTGGATTCCTACTTCTCCCACGCTCTGCAACTTCCTACATTGGGCCCAATGTCTTTTTCTCTCTGTTTTAAATGATTCCTTCTGCAGTGCTTTCCATTAGCAGAGGTGAGTGCACGTATGTTCTAACTTGAAGTCATGTACTTTGTTAGTGGCCGTTCACAGAGTAGAGTATCAAATTTCTGAATATTACACTAGGAAGAGTCCTCCACAAGGTTGGACTGGCAAGTAGGCAGTCTGGTCTTTTGGCTGTTTGTAGCCCTGTTTTATGGTCTGTTGGGCTGGTTTTTACTGTTGAACTCCCTGAACAGACATTGCATGCAGTAAACACATATCCATGCAGTTTTCCATACCTTACAAAACACTTACGGAGCCCATCTTTACAAGTTCAAAACACCCCAAATCTGCAAACATGGGCCACTTTTTTTAGCTGTGTAATTCACCAATGGGGGACCACCTTTATTTTAGTGGCCAGGGCTATTTTCTGACCTGGGCAGACCGTGGTTGTCTACTGCACATCTGTAGTGTGTAGTTGTAGTATTAACCCAGTATTGAATCTTTCATTGATTGACATGCTTGCATGGAGGCAGAAATCACACTCTAAATATGGTAAGCACTATAAAGGAAAGTAAAAGCTTAACTAAACTTAAAGCAGTGACATTGCTTTTTTCTAATGATGTGAATTGGTCAACAAACTCCAACCAATCAGTAAGTACCCCTCCCATCGAGGGCCACTATGCCCCAGATTTCTTGCCACAAGTTGTGTGAATGGCTCTTCCTAAGCTCTGCTCAGTTAATCTTGCTTAGAAGCAGATTTATTTTACTTCGCCATCTTTTAACTAGCAACACATTAATAGAACATCAATTGGCTATTATTCCTGACAGGAAAATAAAGGCATCTAAAAAGGTATTTTAGGCCTTGTGCCAACTGCGATAAGGTCACTTAAATGATCCTCATAAGGAGTGATTTTACTGCCTTAAATCAGAGCATAAGACCCATGCTTAAGTACTGTCATACGTTTTCTGCAAAAAAATCTTAGAAAGAGCAGATTACCAATATGGCTCCAGAAAATGAAGGCAAGAGAAGATCCATCCTCTGGAGAGGACAGTGAGGCAATATCACAATCCTTAAAGAAAACCAATTAGAGAGATGTACCTTCATAAATAGACTCCTCTGAGGAGCCTACTAAGGAAGTACATAAGGGCCATGGAAAGAAATATGCTCAGAGAAGTCCTGCCTCAGCTGTAGTGGAGATAGTAAAGAACCAGTCCTCAACAAAATCTGATAGAGACATCTAGTTGAAGATTCCTTACCTTAGAATTTCCCCCATGTGTCAGACTTTATCCTGAGATTTTTCTTCGAGCAATACCCTAGCATGTCGGTATGTGGCGTCGGTCGACTCCGTTGGCGTCATAGTCGCTGTGATGACGTCAGGAGTAGTATATAGACGTCGCCTTCGTGCAGTGACATCAGTTCTTTTCTTTCCGTGCCATGTGCTGATCTGGAGAAGATCTACGCTGGTCTGTTTTTGACAGACTTCGACCGTTCTGTCGAGTTTTCCAGTGAGATTTGGTGCATCGAGGATGTCCCTGAAAACCGGATTCAAGCCGTGCGAGGACTGTCACCGCACGATATCTGAGATGGATCCTCTTCGGGTTTGTCTGTGATGTCTCCAGCGCGACCATGACCCGGCGTCGTGCTCCAAGTGCCAGGCCATGCACCCGAAGGCTTTGAGGGAGCGGTCCCTAAAGCTAATGGCGGCCCGGCACTCGACTCTGCGTAAGTCATGGTCTGATTCGGGAGGAAGGTCTCAAGACCGTTCGCGGAGCCATCACCACTCCTCTTCTTCAAAATCCTCAGGTCAAGGTAAGAAGTCGAAGAGATCCCATTGCTCTCAGACTTCGCCCTGTCGCTCGGCTGATGCGACGTGAGAAGAGCGTAGACGCTCAAGGCCTCCGTCTGCGGAGCTTGCGTCCAGGTCGGCTCTGCGCTTCCCCGAGTTTCCCAGAGCGACCCATGCCCAACTAAAAGAATTTTCTGAGGCTATGCTCCTCATCTTTGGGTGGACTGACCCCGATATGGCGCCTTCGGGCCCAAGGGGTTCAGTAGAGGGGCCTTCGGGTTCTGCGCCGGTGGCTTCGGCTCCGGCCACTGAGGTCACCTCCGGATCTGCTCACAATCCGCAACAGTTCCGGTCGCACTTTTGAGACCTTCCCCACCACCAGGTCAATTGTCGGCGCTCCCGATGTTGGTAGTGCCCACTATCGCCGACCTCCCAATCCTTATCCCTGGCGACTCTGAGTCGGAGCGGCGTCGGCCGACGCCGCCACCTTTTCTTCGATGGGGCCTATTCGCCCCAGGTAGGATTTGGACCCTTTTTCCATGGGTACAAATTTGGGGAGGTATCGGAGGGGTCCCTGGGCCCTCATAAATACCAGGATGACCCATCTATGGACTAGGCTCAGGAATTGGGCGACGCCAGTGGTCTGGATACTTCTGATGCTGGCATGCGGTCTCCTCCTACCGTGGCTACGGCGGAGGGTGCGACTTATGGTATGGTGGTCAGTAAGGCAGCTGAGTACTTGGCCTTGAGCTTCCTGTGGTAGAGGTTAGGTCTAATCTCCTGACAGAGGTGCTTCAGCCTGGGGCTTCTACTTCAGAACCCCTTTTGTCATTCAATGAAGCATTCACTGATGTCCTTTTGGGTACCTGGTCCAATCCCAACAAGGGGCTCCTGTGAATAGGACTATTGCACGCCGCCATCGGCCCACTCCGAATGACCCTAAATTCCTGTCCCAACACCCCACACCTGAATGTCTTGTCATCCAGGCTTCCTCTTCTTCAGGTGCATTCCCTTCCGCACCCCCGGACAGGGAATCAAAAAGACTGGAACAGTTTGGTAAGAAGTTGTTTTCTTCCTCCAGTCTTGTGCTGCAGTCTGTGAACACTGCATGCCTTTTGGGCTGCTATGACCACTCTTTGTGAGATATGGTTGCGCAAGTCCTGCCGCAGATACTGAAGGAGGCCCGTGCTGTCGTCTCCCAAGCTGTGAACGATGGGAGAGATGCAGCAAAGTTCACCATCTGTTGTGGGCTGGACACGACCGACTCTTTGGGCAGATCGGTTGCTACGACAGTGGCCTTACGACACCACGCCTGGTAGCATACTTCTTGGTTTTCTGGGGATGTCGAACAGTCACTCATGGACATGCCCTTTGGTGGCTCCCGTCTCTTTGGAGACAAAACGGACTTGGCCTTGGAGAGATTCAAGGATTCCCAGGCTACGGCTCGGTCCCTTGGCCTTCCCACTGTCCCTCACCCCCCCCCCCCCACAGTCTGCTTTTTGCCCCTTTTGTGGCCACAGAAGGGGCTCCCTGATGCCTCCCCCACCCAGCCACCATGCCACCCATGCTGTCCAGCCTCTGCGTGGCTGGGGACGCAGAATCCCATGTGGGCATGGGACAGGGAACCAGAGGTCTTCCCTGTCTACCTCTGCCCCCGCTGCAGCTTCCAAACCCTCCTAGTCCGTCCCCTCACTCCCATCCAGTTGGCGGTAGGATTCGCTATCACCTGCCTCACTGGGAATCCACCACTACGGACAGGTGGGTTTTGCAGATCGTTCGAAAGGGCTACTCCCTCCCTATCGAATCTGCTCCACCAGCCATGCCTCCATCCTTCAGTCACCTTCGAGAGGATCATTTGGCACTTCTCCGCCAGGAAGTCGCAGCTCTCTTGGCCAAGGGAGCTATAGAAAAGGTCCCTGTGCTCGAAGTAGGTTGTAATTGTTATTCCCTCTACTTTCTGGTGCCAATAAAGGACAAAAGCTTACATCCTATCCTAGACCTTCAGGACCTGAACTACTTCCTCAAGAAGGAGAAATTCAAAATGCTCACCCTGGCTCAGGTTCTGTCTGCCTTGAACCCAGAATACTGGATGGTAGCGTTGGATTTTCAGGATGCTTGTTTCCACATCCCCATCCTGCCTGCCCACAGACGTTACCTACGATTCGTGGTAATTCACGAGCACTTTCAGTTTACTGTGCTCCACTTAGGCCTTATCAGCGCTCCTCGGGTGTTCATGAAAGTAATGGCGGTGGTTGCAGCTCATCTGAGCAGGTTAGGTGTCAGTCTTCCCCTACCTCGACGACTGGCTGTTGAAGGTGGACTCATCCCAGAAAGTCATCTGCCACCTTCAGACTAAGGCGGACCTCCTGCACACGCTAGGGTTCACTATAAACGTGCCAAAATCACACCTGACTCCCTCTCAGACGCTCCCTTTCATCGGAGCTTTTCTGGACACAGTGCAGTTTCGGGCTTATCCTCCCAAAAAGTGAGTCCAAGACATTCAGACTATGATTCCGGTTTTTCAGCCTCTGTCTTTGGTTTCAGTGAGACTGACTCTGAGGCTGCTGGACCTCATGGCCTCCTGCATCCTGCTAGTAACACATGCCGGATGGAATATGCGGGCTCTGCAGTGGGACCTGAAGTTCCAGTGGGCGCAGCATCAGGGAAATGTCTCTTCAGGGAAATCTCTCAGACATGGTCCAGATCTCAGAGGGGACTGCGAAAGACCTGCAGTGGTGGCTTTCGAATCCGAATTAGGTCCACGGCAGATCCCTCTCCCTTCCCTAACCAGATCGCTCTATAGTGACAGATGCGTTGCTTCTGGGTTGGGGTGGCAACGTGGGAGAGGTTGAGATCAGAGGTCTCTGATAGAGTCTGGACTTCATATAAATCTCTCGTAGCTCCGGGCGATCAGGCTTGCGTTGAAAGCATTTCTTCCCTCTCTCAAAGGGAAAGTAATGCAGGTGTTCACAGACAATACTACTGCCATGTGGTACTGCAACAAACAGGGCGGAGTAGGGTCCTGAACCTTCTGCCTGGAGGCTCTACGCCTCTGGACATGGCTGGAACATCAGGATATTACCCTGATGGTTCAACATCTGGTGGGTTCCCTCAACGCCAGAGCGGACGAACTCAGGTGGTGCAAGGTCTCGTTCAGCAGTGGGGAGAGCCTTGGTTAGATCTGCTCGCCTCCGCAGAGAACATGCAATGTCATCTGTTTATGTGCGTTCGAGTTTCCAAGGTGGTACTCGCTCGGAGACGCTATTCGTCTCAAGTGGAACTCCAGCCTCCTTTACGCCTATACCACCTCTGCTCAGAGTTCTCAAGAAGATCAGGATAGACTGGGCCCAAGTCATCTTGGTGGCCCCAGACAGGGCATGAAGAGTCTGGTATCCAGAGCTATTGAGCATGTCCATCGATCCTCCACTCAGACTGCCCCTTCGGGCGGATCTTCTTTCACAGCAACAGGGGACGGTTCTTCATCTGAACCTGTCCAACCGCCGCTTTCATGCGTGGAGATTGAGCGGCGACAGTTGACAACTTTTGATCTTCCACCCGAAGTCTGTGATGTTATCCTGGCAGCCAGGCGTCCCTCAACCAAAACTGTATACGCCTGTCATTGGGATAAATTTGTGGCATGGTGTACCAACAAAACTGTTGATACCCTCTCTGCCCCTCTATCCGAGGTTCTTCTGTTCATTCTTTCTTTGACGCAGCAGGGCTCTGCTTTGTGCACCCTGAAAGGGTATTTATATGCCATTTCAGCCTTCCTTAAGTTACCTGATCAGCCCTGACTTTTTAAATCTCCTATTGTGAGTAGATTCCTAAAAGGCCTCAACCATGCATTTCCTCACACTCCATTTATCATGCCTCAGTGGGACCTCAATCTTGTCCTTACTTATTTGATGTGTACTCCCTTTGAGCCGATGCATAATTGTCCATTGCGGCTCCTCACATTCAAAACTGTCTTTCATGTTGCTGTCACCTCTGCTCGCAGGGTGAGTGAACTTCAAGCCCTTGCATCTAAACCTTGATACTTGTCTGTGCACCCTGACAAAGTGGTGTTCCGCACTAAGGCTTCCTTCCTTCCTTCCTAAGGTGGTTACGCCTTTTCACGTAGGCCAGTCCATCACCCTGCCTACATTCTACGCACCCCCACATCCTTCCCATGAGGAGGAGAGACTCAACTGTCTGAACCCAAACAGAGCGTTGGTGTTCTATCTTAATCGTACTAAAGATTTCCAGGTGGACGATCAACTCTTTGTTGGGTATGTGGGTGTGAAAAAAGGGAAGGCGGTGCAAAAGCGTACCATCTCTCAATGGGTGCTTCTTTGCATCAAAATGTGCTACACGTTGGCCAAGAAGCAACCCCCTGAAGGCTTGCGTGCTTATTGCACCCGAACAACTGCTGCTTCCACTGCGTTAGCACGCAGAGTTCTTGTCGTGGATATCTGCCTGGCAGCTACGTGGGCGTCCCTACACACATTTGCTAAACATTACTGCCTAGACAGTCAGGTCCGTTGGGGCGGCTACTTTGGTCCTGCAGGACCTCCTAGTATGATCTTGGTTCGCAGCCCACCACCGAGGATGGCATTGCTTGGCTATCTATTCCAAAGGTAGTAAATCTGCAACTAGAAGTCTCGATCAGATATACAAGTTACTTACCTTCGGTAGGTAGTTAGAGACCTATTCTAGTTGCAGATTCCTTACTGGCCACCCATCCTCCCTGCTTGCGAACTGATTTCTAGGGACAGGGATTCCCCTTTCAGGTCCTTAGCTCTGGCGCACCAATGTCAATGTTCTTGGCAGCTCTGTGGTTTGGTTTGGAAAGAAACTGACGTCACTGCGCGAAGGCGGCGTCTATATACTGCTCCCGACACCAACGATATCCGCGGAGTGGATCGATGCAACCTACCGACGCACAAAGATGTTGCTCAAAGAAAAATCTCTGAATCCAGTCTGATGCCTGGGGGAAATTCTAAGCTAAGGAATCTGCAACTAGAATAGGTCTCTACCAGATATTTCATTACTGAAGGTAAGTAACTTGTACATCCAGGTCTGAACCAGCCACTCATTACAGTTAGCTTATAAATCTGAGCCTAAAAACATGTCAACGGATCCCTTGTCAATGAAAAGCATGCTGTCCAAAAAATAGTTTCATTGGCAAAAGCAACACCCTCAAAGAGTACAATAGATTCAAAGGCTTTCACAATGGTGATATAGATAGATTACATTATTGATGGCAACTGTCATCAATACCAGTCCCATCACGACAGCACATCTGTCGATGATCTCAACACCAACTGCACCCTCATCAACGCAGAGTCTTTTTCAGTCGGAAACCATTGTGTGTAATCATAATATCAGATCAAAGTACTTAAGGTACCAGTACTAGCCAAACACTTCACCCAGCAAAGTCTTTCCCTTGCAACCAAGGAATTTGCTTGATGTTGACGAATCAGCAGATGAAGGTCATTTTGTTTGACTACTGCCCCATGCCACTCAGTCAAATGTCAGGAAGGAGATGATGATGGATATTTACAAGGAGAGTACACATACCGTGACCCGCATTCGGGCACTTAAAAAAAACCTATGTCTATAGAAGCTTTTGCAGAACAATATTGGTATTATCCCTATGATTATTAGAATCAAAATCTGGAGCCCGTGATACAGGTCCCCACAGCATTGACTATAGGATCTCTGCCTTTTGCTTGCGCACTACTATAGTTTTCCAGATTTATTTGATAGACTCCTAGTTGCAAATTCCTTACCTTAGAATATCCGGCAGGCGTCAGACTGGATCCTGAAACATTTTTCTGAGCAGTTCCCATTGTGTTGTTCGGCTCCGCATTGTGTTGTCTGCACTGGAAGTGATGCGTTCTATGCCTATATAGGTGCCACTCCCACGCACTGACCTTGATTCCTTATTTTCCACGCCATCAATGCGGATCGAGATCCCTTCAATCATTTTTATTTACTGGATTTTTTTGACGTTTGTCGAACATATCAAATCAGTTTTCCCTTTTATTTTATTTTTAAAATATGTGCCCTCAAACCTACTGGTTTAAGCATTGTGGTGCCTATCACATGCAAATGTCTGTGACAGACCACCACTTGGCCTGCTCTTGGGGCTTGGAGCCGGGCCATGCCTCGTAGGCCTGTTCGGATTGCAAAACCATGCATCCTAAGGCAATTCAGGAGTGAGCCATGAAACTCCTGGCTACTTGCCATGCAGCTCTCTACCATTCCAGGTCCCGGTAATGAGGAAGGTCCCAGGACCGCTCTTGGAGTTGCTTTCCCGTCATTATCATTGCGATCTTGAACGTCACTAAGTCCCACAAAAAAGTCCAGGATGCTAAAGTGTTCTTAGACTTTGTGTGCCAGTCCAAGTCATTGTATGAGACCAAAGAACAATGCCACAAATCAAGGCCCCGCTCCCACTTCGTAGAGCCTGGGTCTGCTCCGTGCCTCCCCAAGTTCCCCGGAGTTGGAGCAATACTCACCGTATTCATCTCATTTTTGGGTGGTCTGACCCTTGTGAAGTACCCTCAGGCCCCATCGGTCCAAGAGGGGCCCGAATTAGGCTTCTGCCTGAGTTTTGCCCTCAGTGCTAGTGGGACCCTCCGGATCAGTTCCTGAATCCAGACTGACCCAGTCACGACCCCACAACTTCCACTGGGGTTTGTTCCAGTGTTGTGGTGATCCCCTCATAATTCCTGACTGATCTACAGAGCCGGATCAGCGTCTGTTGGCACCAGTGCCCACTTGACAGACAGCCTGAATGGGAGACTGAGCCTTATTTCCCAGAAAGGACCTGTGAGGATTATGAAGAGAAGGGATCTGAGGATCCCTGTAGCTATCCCTTCTCCCTGGACGAGACCATGGCTGAGGATAACTGGTATAAGGAACTGGCTAATGACAGTGGTCTGAATACCGCTCCAGACACTGGCCTCCTCTCTCCTCCTACGATGGCTACATAGGAGGGCGCCTCCTTTGCAATGGTGGTGCTTAAAGCAGCTGAGGTCCTGCACCTTACGGTGCCTACAGTGGAAATCGACAAATGGCTTGATGGAGGTGCTTCAGCCAGGGGTATTCCCCTCACAATTTCTTCTCCCCATTAATTTAGCTCTCACTGATGTCTTGCTCCCAGCCTGGTCCAAGCCCTGCACAAGCACTCAAGTGTACAGGCCCATTGCTCTGCGGCCCGGGACCCAGCCTTCTTCACCCCACCCAGAGAAACAGGCCTCTACGTCCAATGTGAACTCAGACTCATTCCCGGCCACACCACGAATGGGAAAACCAAGTGCTAGAAACCTTTGGAAAGTGGAGTTTTTTTTTTTTTCTTTCTTCCACTAGACCTGCTCTGTGGTTGGTGAACACCACATTCGTTTGGACCGATACTCCTATTGTATGAGATTCAGTTGTGCATGTCCTGCCCATGCTCTCCATGGAGGTCCGAGCCATGCTTTCCTAAGCAATTGCTGATGGTAAAGATGCAGCCAAGTTTACAATATGATGTGGACTGGATACGACAGACTCGCTAGGCAGGGATTGTGTAGTCGGTGGCATTCAGACGCTATGCCTGGGTGTGGTCAGCTGGCTTTTCAGAGGCTGTCCAGGCATCCTTTATGGTCATGCCCTTGGATAACACTTGCCTTTTTGGTGCCAAGACAGATTTGCTACTTAAGCATTTTAGATAGCCGGGCCACCTCTAGGCCCCTCGGCTCCCTTCGTTGCAATGGTAGAGACTACTGGCAGCATTCTCTAACCTCTAGCCACCAGGCTCCATAGTCCTTTCATGCCCACAGACTCGACTCACACCGACCTTGTGGAAACCATGGCCAAAGGTCTATCCAATCTGCCAAACCCCAGCAGCCCCCCCTGTTCCCTCACCCCCTTCCCTCACCCCCCCACCCCCCCACGACCCTCCCTTTTTCCCCCAACCCTCATGGGGTGGCCCTCAGCAACATCAAAGCCCCTGTAAGATGTCATCACACCATCATGGACTCTAGTTGACAAAGATCCTGCCTGATGGCAACCAATAACTTTGGACAGATGGGTGCTTCAGATTGTTCAGCGGGGTCATGCTCTCTGCCCTTTATGGAAACCCCGGTACCTATGCCACCATCCCCATATTGGCTGACGCATGACCACCTTTTGCTCTGTGACAAAGTAAAGGATGTTTTGACTAAAGGAGCCATCAAGAGGATGCCAACATCAGAAGTAGGTTGTCTTTGCTATTTCTGCCACTTTCTGATGCCAAACAATGATGGAGGACTATGTCCTATTCTAGATCTACACCCTTTCCAACTACTTCCTGCAAAAGGAAAAGTGCAGAATGTTTAGTTCCGCTCAGGACCTGTCTGCCCTGGAAGGCTGGATGGTAGTGTTGGACACATTTTCACATACACATCCTGCTAGATAATATTTGCAGTTGATGGTGGGCAATGACCAGTTTATTTGCTGTGCTCCCTTTTGGCCTTAACAGTGTCCCTTGGGTGTTCACGAAGGTGATGGCTGCAGCTCATCTGTGGGTGTCAGAGGTACCAGTCTTCCTTCAACCTCGACTGGCTTTTGAAGGCTTGATCGTCCCAGGCACTGGTCACCCACCTTCAGACTCTGTGGACCTCCAGCATTCACTGAGGGTTCTCTAGCAATGTTCCAAAGTAACACCTGACACCCCCTGAGACGCTTCCTTTCATCAGAGCCATTCTGGACACAGTTGTTGCTCCAGTCCTTTGGAGCAAAATGCCAAGAATATTAAGGCTATGATTCAATGTTTCAGCGTCTATCCTGGATTTTGGTGAGACGGACGCTGCTGGGCCTCCTGCATCTTGCTGGTGAAGTATGCCCACTGGCATATGCAGGAGTTGCAGTAGGACCTGAAGTCCCTATCTTTCTGACATGATCCAGATAGCAGAGGGAACTGCAAAAGGTGTGCAGTGGTGGCTGAAGAATCATGATTGGGTCAATGGCAGACCTCTCCCATCCCTGTCCAGATCTCACAGTGGGGCAGCTATCTGGGAGATGTGGAGAGCAGAGGACTCTGGTCTCCGTTGGAGCCTCAGCTCCACATCAACCTTTTGGAGTTGAGACTAGCATTGAACGCTCTTCCCTGTGACTATTACATCTGCCAGGAGGGTTAGTGAGTTCTCTGTCAACTGCCAGTACACTACCTTACAAATGGACCCTTAGAACTTGTGCCTCTTTTCTATCCAAGATAGTGATATCTTTTCACTTTAGATAGACCTTCACCCTTCCAAAGAGGAGAAATCTAAACTGAGCAGTATTCTACATTGTTCATACAAAAGCAATCTTGGTGGACGACTAACTCATGGTAGGATTTGCTGGAGCGAAAAGGTGAAGCACTACAAAAGAGAACCACATCCAGGTTTATTGTCTTCTACATTAAAATCTCTTACACACTGGCCAGAGAAGCAACCCGCTTAGGGGGTGCTCATTCCACCTTAGCCAAGATTCTGACCACTGCATGAGTTTGCGGAGTCCCAGTCATGTGTCTGGCACCTACATGGACATCACTGCAAAAGCGTGATGGACATTTTCCCAATTTGACCCTTCAGGACTTTTTAATATAAAAAGTCCGCAGACCCAACCTCCGGGGAGTAATTGCTTTGGTATCCATTCTAAGGTAAGGAATCCGTGGCTAGAAGTCTTTATCAGATGAACAGGTTACTTACTTTCGGTGATGCCCTATCTGGTGGGGAATCTAGCAGCAGATCCCAAATTAAAAGGTCCTTCAAGACCTCACTTTGGCACATTGGTTCAGTACCTGTTTGGCTGTCTGCTTATGACGCAGAAAAATAATCACAAAACTGAGGTCAGTGCGCTGGGGTGGCATCTATATTGCCACCACGCACGTCACTTCTAGTTCTGAGGACAACAAGTGGAGCCAATCAGTGCCACCTACTAGCCTACAAAGGGACTGCTCCAAAAAATGTTCTGAGTCCAGACTGACACCTAGGCAATATTCTAAGGTAAGGAATCTCCAGCTATTTAGAGTCTTTACCAGAAACAGGTTTACCAAAGGAAAGTAACTTGTTCAACTGGTCCTCGTGCACCTTCACAACTAACTCTTCTTCTCAACCTACTCCTTGTGTGATCCATTCTTTGCAGAACCCAGGCTCACATTCAACACAATTACTGCCCAGAACCACAGCACTGATTACCATCCAGGATGCTTATTTTGATGTTGAACCAGAAGAAGGTAAACTCGCAGAGGACCCACCTCCTTGTGCAGACACTCAATGGGACAATTAATTAACACCATTCTGCTCCACCAGTTGCTAAGTCACCTTGGGATGACTTTGGGGAGTTTCCATTCCCTTCTGAAGGGAGCCTCCAAACTATTTGCTCTGGCCATTTCTGTAAAACAGAGAGACCTTTTCAGTATGACTTTAACCTCATGAGTGCGGGCGGCATCCACTGGCCGACATGCACATTACCTCCCTGGTGCAGGTCTTGACCAGTGGATGCACCGGAGGATTTTATTTCTTTTGAATACCCGTGGTAGACACGGTTGATGCGAGGTGTGAGGACGTCACAATCTGTTTTCCCCACAGGAGCGGGAAGCAGAGGTAAGGCCACTTCCTACTCTGGTGGTGAAAATGGGCCCAAACGGGCCTCCCCACCGTTCAGGAAGGCCTCGTTTGAAAAGGGAGATTCTCCCCTTTCAAACGAGGCCTTCCTAAAACTGTTTCCTGGCCAGGAAATCCCACTAAACACCAGGGAATTCACTTGGGGGGGGGGGGGGGGTCGTTCCCCTCTGGAAACGGGCCACCATCACCCCCACCCCACCCCACCCCGAGGGGGCATATATAAAAAAAAGCCTTGATATATAAGTTTACCCCGTGATTGTGCCCACCCAGGGGTTCAAAATGTAAAAATATATATTCTTCTTTTTTTAAGTGAAATTGACAATTATTTTTTAAATAGTTCTATGGTTTCGCTGGGGGCCCATATGGCCCCCGGGGAAACCATACAGCTATTAAAAAACACACACACACACACACATATATATATATATATATAGATAGATAGATAGATAGATAGATAGATAGATAGATAGAAATCACTTTTGTCAATGTGTGTGTGGTTTCCCTGGGGGCTGCAATCAGCCCCCAGGAAAACCACATCCACATATAAAATTGATCTCTACACACCCACCTCCACCAAAGCAATGCACATACTTCAAATGACTCGTTTCAACTGTAGCTTTTAGGCAACAATAAAAAAGGTCAATAACTCTTGTGATTATGTTTCTGCTACAAAAGGATCTGACATTTGTCTAGGGGCAGTTTTGATGCTATAAAGTAGAGTAGAACGTTTATATGCCTACTGCAAAGATCAAATCTGTATTTTATGTAAATAGCTGAGTAGATTAGTAAAGCCATTCATTACCTGCGCTAAAATGCAAATGAAATGTATGTGTGATGGTGGCTATGGAGAGATGAAGGGCACTTTTGCTGGGTGTTAGTGAGGGAATCCAAAGAGGTGGTCATGGGAATGGGAGCACCAATGATGATTGTTGGACTGGGAGCCAGAGGTGCTAAAGACTGATGATTGGTATGTGAGAAGGTGAAGTAACAGTGTCTTTTTTGTTTTTTTGAGTGTCTTGAGAGAACGTGCTGATTAAGGGAAGAAGCAAAGGTAAGGTGACTGACCTTTACTGTTGCACGCATCACACACACGCCCACTAGCAATTTTGTGACTGTCTACGTAGGCTAGTGTTTTAGTTCGAGAGTTTAGCCAGTAGCAGAGATGACATCTCATTGGATGACTGCTGCTCAAGCCCTAACTCGGGTTATAGAGGACAGTTCTGTCGTAGGATCAGAGACTGAGACAGCATCTGAGGGATAGGACAATGGCACAGACTCTGGGAGTGACTTTCCCAACAACTCCTCTTCTAGTGATTCTGAGGGAGGTGATGAGGACAGTCCTGCTGTCCCTTCGCAGGCACAGTCTGTGCAGCGGGACAATAGCAGGCTAGCCCAACCCAGAGAGCAGGTGCATGTGGCTGCAAGTACAGAGAGAGTGCTCTCTTGGGAGCTCCCCAATTTAGTTCAGCACCAAATTCCACTGCCTAAATCATATTGTGGAGACATCAAAAAACAACCTGGTTTTGTAAGGCAGGCACCTGAGTTTTGGCCCTGGTTTGGCAGCCATGTAGGGAAACTTACCAAACCCAGACATTTCTGGAAACTAGACACCCGGGGAGTCCACTGAGGTGTGACTTTTGTGGATTCCCCAAAGTTTTCTTACCCAGAATACCCTGCAAAGGTGAAATGTTGAATAAAAACTCTATTTCTTCTTCTGTCACACAAACTACAGGAATATGCTGGGATCCACAAACCTCCTACCACCCAGTGTTTCCCCACCTGTCCAGATAAACATACTACCCCACTTGAGTTCCTGTACCTAATACCTGCGTCAGGAATGGATCACCCCAGGGTCAACACTTGCCTTCATGTAAGGACTAACATTGACAGTTGTGTGATCCGTTCCTGACACGTGCACTAGGCCTACCCACACAAGTGAGGTGCCATTTTTATCGGGAAACTTGGGGTAGTGCTGGGTGGAAGGAAGTTTGGGCGCCTCTCAGATCCCAGAACTTTTCAGCACCGAAATCTGAGGGAAAAGTGTTTTTTTTGCCAAATTTTGAGGTTTGCAAAGGATTGTTTGGTAACATGTTGCATTTCCTGTTGCTGGCAGTAGGCCTACCCACACAAGTGAGGTACCATTTTTATCGGGAGACTTGGGGGAACACAGAGTAGGAGAGCAAGTGTTATTGCCCCTTGTCTTTCTCTACATTTTTTCCTTCCAAATGTAAGACAGTGTGAAAAAAAGTCTATTTGAGAAATGC
The DNA here is from genome assembly GCF_031143425.1 of Pleurodeles waltl. Classification (NCBI taxonomy): domain Eukaryota; kingdom Metazoa; phylum Chordata; class Amphibia; order Caudata; family Salamandridae; genus Pleurodeles; species Pleurodeles waltl. The sequence goes on from NC_090446.1 coordinate 1,190,151,511, forward strand.
CCTGCAATTCACATGCTAGTATGAGGCCCCAGAATCAGAGATGTGCAAATAACCACTGCTTCTCAACACCTTATCTTGTGCCCATTTTGGTAATACAAAGGTTTCCTTGATACCTATTTTTGACTGTTTATAATTCACCAAATGAATTGCTGTATACCCGGTATACAATTAAAACCCATTGCAAGATGCAGCTCATTTATTGGCTCTGGATACCTAAGGTTTTTAATGAACCTACAAGCCTTATATAGCCCCACAACCAGAATAGTGCAGCACACACAGAAGTGCCAAAGCGTCATTTTGAAATGATTGTTTATGTGCAGGTAGGGACACCTTCCCACACATAAACAATCATATCTGTCATTTTGCTCTTTCTATGCGTGCTGTAGAATGCAGCACGCATAGAAAGAGCAAAAAAACCAGGAGGAATAAAAGTATTCCTCCTCGTTGCGCCTTGCTAACGCCAATCCTGGGGTGGTTTTAGATTTTGGCTCTGCCTTGGGTTTACAAAAACTCGTCAATCTGAGACAGAGTCAAAATGCAAAGGGGCATATTTATACTCTGTTTGCGCCGTTTTTTTTTTTTACGCAAATCCAACGCAAAACTAACTCCATATTTATACATTGGCGTTAGACCCGTCTAGCGCCAAAGATCTTGGAGTTTGCGTCATTTTTTAGCGTGGACACCTTCCTTGCGTTAATGATATGCAAGGTAGGCGTTCCCTTCTAAAAAATGACTCAGAGGCATGTGCGCCGTATTTACACTCCCGGGCAAAAATGACGCCCAGGAGTGGGCGGGTCAAAAAAAATGACGTCCAGCCGCTTTTGCGTCATTTTTTAACGCCTGGTCAGGGCAGGCGTTAAGGGACCTGTGGGCTCGGAAGGAGCCCAGAGGTGCCCTCCCATGCCCCCAGGGACACCCCCTGCCAACCTTGCCCACCCCAGGAGGACGCCCAAGGATGGAGGGACCCATCCCAGGGAACTTAAGGTAAGTTCAGGTAAGTATTATTTGTTTTTTTTTGGGTGGCATAGGGGGGCCTGATTTGTGCCCCCCCTACATGCCACTATGCCCAATGACCATGCCCAGGGGACATAAGTCCCCTGGGCATGGCCATTGGGCAAGGGGGCATGACTCCTGTCTTTGCTAAGACAGGAGTCATTTCAATGGGGGTTGGGAGTAAAAAAAAATGGCGCAAATCGGCTTGAGGCGAAAATTTTGCCTCAGCCTGACTTGCCCCATTTTTTGACGCCCAAGCTCCATTTTCCCCTACGCCGGCGCTGCCTGGTGTAAGTCATTTTTTTTTACGCACACCAGGCAGCTCCGCCGGCTAACTTCATTCCATAAATAAGGCGCCCGCATGGCGCTTTGGAATGGCGTTATATATAAAGTATAACTACGGCCCAAAGGGTGTTGCTGTGGCACGCCCACAGCAAGACCCATTGCACGCCCCTGCCACGCAAAGGTCTGCATGTAAAGGGGCCATATTTACAAGGTGGCGTTAAGCCACAAAAATTAGCTTAACGCCACCTTGTAAATACGCCGCAAGGCATAGTAGACCACAAATTTTGTGTTACAATTAATGAAAGAATTAATAGAGTACTTAGTATTGTACTGGAAGTATTTGAGTCTGTCCAGGGCAAAAGGACACATGATGTAGATGAGAATAAACGTAATGTTGTAGGATGAGTTTAATAATAGCTACTATTAAGCTCATCCTACAACACAATGTCCATTCTCATCAGACATGCTGAAAGAGAAAGGGAATCAATCCTACTAGAAATATTTAAACTTGAGTTAGAAATCCAAAACTTAAATCTAGCTGAGGCCATAAAAAACAACTATAATACACTAGAAGAAGTTCTGACCAAACACCAGCTTTACCTTAAAGATAAAAAATCACATGAATAAAGAGAGATGATAATGATTATAAAAGCGGCAGAACCTTTACTTTTGCACACATATTTGACAATATATACATTATTCGGTCTGTAACTAAAGCTAATACCAGAGAGATCTCCAGTTTGACATCAAATAGCGAGTCAGATGTTTCCAGCATAAGCGTCGGCGTCAGGAAGATGGTTCCAGGACAAGCACTAATACCTTGGACCTACTGAACCAAACCACCTCAACATTTTGAAAGGAGATAGAACGACACTGCAAGGGTACCAGGGCATACAGCAACAAGCAATCCGCCCCTTCAGGAAAACTTGAAGGGGTAAAGGGAGAAATAAGCCCACCAAGAAAAGAGGGAATGACCACTAGATCAGGTGCCATGTTTCAGAAGAACTGACCGGTTCCAGATGTTGGCTGCTCACTGTTACAAACACGAATACTTATGAAGAAATGTTGTCTATTGTCAATCATTCACGCTATGACCTGAGTTCTGCTCAAATAAAGTTATTCTCCAAAAGACTTGGGGGCAGATTTTTGAAAAGTGGTGCTGCACCTGGTGCAGCGCCTATATTCTCGCGCCCCCCTAACGCCACCATGTGAGCGCCGTATTTAAAATACGGTGCACCATAGCAGTGGTTAGGGGTACTAGCGTCAGAATTTTTGACACAAGTCCGGTACTTTTTCAGGATTAGTGTCAAAAATGTTGACGCCAATCCTGCAAAGCACCCAGAGGCCCACTGAATCCAATGGAAGCCTCCTTTTAACGCCTGCTCTGAGCAGGTGTTAAAAGTACTGAAAAAAATGGCTCAAGGAAATCTCTTAGATTTACTTGCGCCATTGTTTTGCCCCCCCTAATGGAGGAAAGCCCCCTTTGCATACATTATGCCTGACACAGGCATACTGTAGCTCAAGGGGTTACAAAGTGGCGCAATGCATGCATTGCACTACTTCGTAACTATGGTGCAGCATTTTTAGCCTTCTAACGCCACATTAGTGTAAAATAAAATGGCACTAATGTGGCTTTAGAATGGCGCTAGGCCCTCTCAAATCTGGGCCTGGGTTTTTGTTCCACATCCAAACCTTACTTTACACAAATGCATATTGACGCGTTTAAATTTATACGCATGCTCAGACTCAAGATATTCTTTGCTACCAAACAACAACATTCTATTCGCCATTCTGCCATGCAGACTGGTCCATGTCGTAAAACAATCAACAATATAGAAGACCTTCAAACTTTACTATCTCTTGATACATCTGACTCGTCCACCCCGTCCTTGACTGAGATCTTAACTGACTTGGGAATTTTCACTGACCTGTGTCATGACAGTGGCTTAAAACCCAAATCCACTTCTCTCCCACGACACAAAGTGACAATGCCATTGAAACGTTCTATAAACTGGCAACCAATGACCTACATGCATGGGAGGACTCAATTCAGTCACATATCAGATATTCACATGACAAACTCACGCCTGAAGAAAGGAAGGCTCTTACCCAACTATCTACTTCCTCTGACATTGTCATAAAAGAAGCAGACAAAAGAGGAAATATTGTCATAATGAATACGCATGATTACATTGATAAAATTGACAGACAACTCTCTTCTACAACAGCATATGTTAGGTTGGATAGTAATCCTCTGAAAGACATCACTTGTCTTTAGGAAAAAAAACTCAAGGGATGGAGGGAAAGGTGCCTCATTTCAGACCTGGAATTTAGAAACATGTTCAATCCACAACCTAAGGCACCTTGCATTTACGTCTTACCCAAGATTCATAAACAAGGCGCCTTTCCCCCATGCAGGCCTATAATTTAATGCAGCGGAGCCCCCACTGAACTCCTCTCTGAATATATTCATACAACTATACATATGTAATCTTTCTTCATTTGTCCGAGAGACTAAGGGGCATATTTATACTCCGTTTGCGCCGATTGTGCATCAAAAATTTTGATGCACAATCAGTGCAAAAGTTGCCCCGTATTTAAACTTTGACGCCCGAGCCCGCGGACGACAGAATTCCGCCATGTGGGTCATTTTTTGGATGCGGCAACCCGCCCTGCGTTAATTATATGCAAGGTAGGCGTTCCCGTCCAAAAAATGGCTTAAACGGCCGTGAGTCATATTTATGCTTTCGGGCAAAAATGACGCACGGCCGGGAGGCGGAGCCAGAAAATGACGCACAGCTCGATTTGCGTCAAAAAATAACGCCTGGGTCAGGGCAGGCATAAAAAATGGGCAAACACACCTGTATTTAATCAGAACACACAGAACAAACAGCAGAGCAGCAACAGGGAGCCATGGAGGTCATTCTAATCCAGCATGCACACAGACGCAGAGCCCTGCAGCAACAACAGCAGCTACAACAACACCAGCAGGGACCCCAAAGGCAGCGCAGAAGGCAGGAGATGATATTCCACCCAAGAACAACCCTTCAGGGCCTCAGGGAACACGACATCATACAGAGGTACCAGTTGAACTGGCAGGCCATTCAGCAGCTGCTGCAAAATATCGAACAGCAGTTGGCCCCCACTTTGGTGACACCCCACACCATACCAACAAAAACAAAGCTGCTTGCCGTACTTCACATGCTGGCAAGTGGCTCATTTCAAACAACTGGTGCCCTGGTAGGTGGAATATCACAACCATCATTCTCCGCATTTCTGCCCAAAGTACCGGATGCCATCATTGGACGGACACCCCGCCACATCTGCTTCCCTAACACACTGCAGAAGCAGCAGGAAACAAAACAGGGGTTCTACGCAATCAGTGTCTTCCCACACGTCCTTGGTGCAATCGACTGCACACATGTATGCCTTGTGCCACCTGCTGCAACTGAACACCTCTACCGCAACAGGAAGCACACACATTCCATCAACGTGCAGGCCATTGTCGATCACCAGGGAATGATCACCAACATCGTGGCTAAATATCCTGGGAGTGTACATGACTCATACATCTTCCGTCACTGCACCATCAACCAACACTTCCAGGATGGACGGTATGGCAATGGACTACTTGTTGGTAAGTACAAAAACCTACATATATACACACTGGACAGCAACCCTCTAGGACACACAACACATACACCACAACAGCAACATGTCAACAGGAACACACTGAGGTCCTGACATCACTAGCCATGTTTCTTAAGTCACCGTTGAACCTGTCACACACTGGAAATTACTGTACAGCCTAATGTTAAGACATTAATGAGTGTGGTTGCCGAAATGTCACCTTGCAAATTGTAAGTGTCCCAATGACCTTTACATTAATACATTGCAGAAGTCTAAAGGTATGGGATGTCCAGGGTACTTTCATATGAACGTGTTAACAACACTTTAATTTTAACTGTACATGGAACTATCATCTCACCCCAAGTGAAGACACACGGACACCTGTATCACAAGTCACAATGCTAGGGAGGGCACACTGTACTGAAAATCCCAAAACATACTGATGACAAACGGTTAGCAGACAAACACTTGCTCAGCCAAGGAAACAACACAATGCAAATGGTATAGCCTACAAGTATAGGATGTCACATCAATACACAAAAGAGTCACAGACAACACAAGACAACTACTGCCATTAAAGGTCTTTTCAATGGTGCCAGCTACATCAACATGATCCCATTCTTTTTCTCTTTCAGCTGATCAGGGGTATGGCATCCAGCCATGGATAATGACACCATTTGGCAACCCGAGTACAGCTGCAGAGCGTGCATACAACGACGCCCATAAGAGGACACGCAGCATTGTTGAGCGGACCTTCGGCATCCTCAAGTCAAGGTTCGCTGCCTCAACATCACTGGTGGTAGCCTACTATATTTCCCCGAGATGGTCTGTAAGATCATACTAACATGTTCCATCCTGCACAACATTTGCATCAAAAGGAACATTCCCCTCCTGGAACCAGACCCATACATGCCTGAAGACGAGGAAGAGGAGGATGCTGCCCTGCAACATGAGGGGGAACAACCAAACACAGCTGCTGGAGTGCGTAGGTGCCAACACATTGTGAACAATTTTTTTAAAATATTATCACCATCACCACTTAATGAACTATTGTAAATAAACACTGATAAGAAACACCACATCATGGTCTGGCTAATCATTTCTGCACACCTTTAGCTCTAAATATCAGAAGAAGAGTGTCGCCTCATGGAGCATTGATGATATAACAATCAGGACACAGAAAATACCACTACATATGTGATGCCTATCATACAACGGTCACATACACACACAATGTAAATGACTGACATCCTGTACAGTTCACCTTTGAAGGGCAATAGCTGAGGACCACACCTATTACACACATACATGTTGGAAACATGGTTCATCGCAGAATATGGCACACAACTAAAACACCATCACTCAACTAGGGGAAAACAGGCCTCATACATCAGGCAGTTGACATGCTTTAGCATCAGGAACAGGAATGTATGACCAGACCCTTGGCAGCAGTAATTCCAACTACATACAATCTTTGCAAAGACTATCTGTCACTAGAGTTACACATAAGCAGAACATACACAGCACAAGTGCCACACATATGACAAGCATCCAGCACATCACATCCCATCTACATGTCAGCCCTTTGCTAAAAACATGACACACCCAAGCGCCTGGTCACACCCCACCTGTCTGAAGAGGTCCCTGGAATACAAATATGTGTACCCTGACATTCCCTCATCTACACACACACACTAACAAGAGTCATCCAGTGTGCCACACCCTTTCCTATGGTATACCATTGTCATAGTACTATATGACTGCATGGAAGTAAGCTCAAATAATACACTGGCTTGGAGTTTTTAAGGCCTGGTATCACCTGTAGTTTGCTTCCCGTGTGAAAGGTACTGTTGGCCATTTGAAAGCAATTCTCATCCGACAGGACTTGTGAGACACTGATGGAGGCCACACCAGTGATCACCTCAATGCACACCACCCAAATTTACATGCACTGTCCCTGCTGATGCCTCCTACAGCATAGATGTAGTCATTTTGACAATTACACCGTTAAGCATTGCTACTAATGTTGCTGAGTAACACTGTATCTGGGTTCATGTGTCACCTTCAGAACAACACAGGACATACAAAGTTTGACATGTCAACTGTCTACTGCTCCCTCTGACCAGTCTTAGTCAGACCACTGATCATGTCAATTGTGAAAGAGCTGGATCCTGATTGACCCTGCATCCTGTCAGCCTGACTGGCACCTGTCCGGTGGCTACATATGGACCACACTTGCTGTTCAAAACCTCTCTTTCCTCAGAGGCTAATTTGTAATTTGTCTCATCAATGTATACTCAAATACATTGTGTTGCATCATCTGACTTTTATTGTTATCATATTTGTTACAGTGCCCTTGAATAGCTAAATCATGGCCCATCCGTTGTCTGGGCCTCATTAAAGCCTAAACTACAAAGTGTGACAGTGTACCTGGGCCATAGCCTTTGATGGTGTACGTGGCCTCCAGCAGAACCAGCAACCTCAGATTATGTCCATGAAAAGTCCACACGTTTGAGGACCCTGACAGTTCACACACTGAGTAACATTGTCCAAATAATAGAGATGGCTCGTGTGTGGTGAATACCAGCCATATTATTCTGCACAGAGGCTATGATGTTCCCAGATGCATTTCCATCCACAGAGGCCAACTTGAGTACAAATGTTGCAATGACACATGCCAGATCCTGACACCTGAGACATTCTCTCACTCAGCACACCAAGGTTGCTCAGTTTAAAGTCTCATTACACGTCTTCAGTGACAGGGTGGGACCATCCATGTGTAGGTTACCATGTCCTCAATGACTTTACTCACATTTATCTCCAAAGGATACTCATTAGATACACGATTAGCTGCCACTAACTCATGATGAGACCTGGACATAACAGTGACAACATACACCTTAACAGTTGATACAGGATCAACATTGGACCACACACATGTACATGTACCATCCAATCAACAAAGTGGTTGCAAGCAGCCTATCACAGTAGTGTCCCAATTGTACCCTAGCATGAAGAGTGAAACATGCCACTAAACCAGGTAATGCATAATGGGCCACATACATCAAAAACCTATTTGCAATTATGACACAAGGAACTTTGAGAATTTGCTATTAAATCAATGCTAAATGGTATGTCACAATTCTCTAAAGAAGTAATAGGGCAAACTCCAAATGGGCAAATGGTATTACAGATTTGCAAAAAGAGAATCAGACTCAATTTGCATCCATGGGCCTGCTGCCAATGGTTTAGCATTACTGAAATTGGGAAAACCGTTGATTAATTCGCAAGTCATGAACAGCAAATCCCAGGGTGTTGGGGGCCTAAGTCCCCCTCTGCTGCACCCCAATTAAACACTTTTTACGGACATGTGAAGCACACACATGGTTAAGGGGTATGTGTGCGCTACATGTCTATAGTGAAACATATTTTAGCTACATTAACTCGTAATTAGCACATGGTTACCCCCCATAATTGTTTAGGTGTCAATTGCATTACCTAAATGGCCATTTTGCAATTTGGAATAGCTTGATACATTTGCTCACAAATTAGGTAATAAAGACATCCTGTTAGCTCTTTCATGTTTGGAAAGTCGCAATCAGCATTTACCTACATGTGTGCGCAATTATGAGTAATCTCCATTTTGGCCAATCATTACTATTGCACTGTGAATACCTTCCATACATCCTGTAAGGCACATTTGCTTTTGCTAACCCCAGTATTTATCATTTAGCACCGTTTGGTAAAGGAAAATTTCATGACTCATTTGGACATATAAAATACATATTTGTCATTATGCGTCATATTTTCACTCATACAGCTTGTGCGTCATTTCTTTTGACGCACAGGAGTGCAAATAATGCTGAATCAAAATATTTTTTATAATTGGTAAATAATATTTGGATGCGGCTTAATTTTCACCTCTGGAAGTGTAAATTATCCCGCAAACAAATATTATTTACCAATTATTAAACATATTTGGATTCAGTATTATTTGCACTCCTGTGCGTAAAAAAATATGACGCAGAAGCTGTTTGCGTGAAAATATGACGCATAATGGAAAAAAACGGCGGCCATGTTATGCAGGATGTGATGTAATAAGATATCCTGTTTACAGATTCTGTACAGTGGGTGTACTTTCACTTTCACTTTGCAGTCTGTGATTATTCTTGACTGTGTGGCTGTGTGCAGAGTGTTGTCCTGTGATTTTGTGCTTTTGTGTCCAGAGTGCCATCTTACTTGTTGTTTTGTCATTAATATATTGTTGTAGATTACTGTCTGAGTCTGTGTTGTTTACATTTGTCCAGTCCAGTGTTGTATTTATTGTCTGTGGGAGTCTGTTGTGGGTACTGTTATATAGGGGATAGTTGGGCTCTTCTATTTGTTAAGTTTACTTTGTATTTCCTTACTCCAACTTTCCCCATTTTCCCCTTTCTTCTTTTTTTACCACTACATTTTCCCCTTTTCTGTGCATAAATGTCTGGTAGGCCACGTCTTTCCAGGATGGGTGAGGAGGAATTGGGGGGGTTCATATGGCTGGTGTGCCATTTCCTCCCACTAATGCTGGAGGCCGGGGGTAGGGTGATACAGGGGTATCACACTAAGGCCCGAAAAAGTCCGGTGGGGGAAGGTGCGCCATCACTTGGTGCGTCTGTATGGGAGCCAACGCAATGAGCATCAACTGAAGCACCGCTGGGCTGACCTGATCTCCAGGGAGCAAGATCTGCTGGACCACCTGGGAATCATGATTGGTGGCCATGTTGGTGAGTACAGATCATGTAAATGTGCACAATTAAAAGCTGTGTAGTGACATGAGATGATTGGTACACAATCTGCCAGATAAGTAGCTGACTGTGTGTAATGCTGAGGAAACATACAGGGTAATTAATGCACTATGTGAAGGATGACAAATGCTAGCAGTCAGGCAGCTCATGTTTTGCACACTTACAGGTTGCTTGTTGCTGAATGTAATTTAGTGCCGCCTTTGTGTCAGACAAGCGAAACATTAATGAGGCAATCAGGACTCTACAGGTCACAATTGCCAGTGAAGTATGGATGTACTAACATCATGCCTACATATGTTGACGCTATAGCTAGACTGACATTGGAAACCCTGCATGATGCAGAAAATGAGTGCTGCCTTCACGTCAATTGATGATATCAATGTGTCCCAGACATATGTCTCATGTGTGTCTGGTGAGTGTGTAAGGAAAGTGTTCACGGAAGTGCTATGTCTGTTAGGGATTAATGTGCTCCTTCATATTTTATTGATACATGCCAGATCTGAACATGAACCATATTTTGAAAGGAGTCAGGTGCCCTCAGCTAACATCTTAGACAGGTATTTTTTGTTTCTTGTGGCAAAATCCGATTAGGGATGGCAGTCCAAAGGTATGGACTAGGGTACAAACATCTATGTTTGGTGCCAATCACCATTGTTGGGACACATCAATTTATGAAACTTTTACAACATGAGGTATTGCCAAAGTCCCTGCCCCTCTGTACCATGTACCTATCTGTCACAAATGTGTCATGACCACATAGGCTGTTTGACAGGTCATGCAGTCCTCAAGTAACCAGTCTATGGATGTCTCTCTTGGATGCACATGATTAGACGAATACACACCAATATTCTTGCTGCTCACTAATGGAGGTGCATGTTTGCCACCACATGACGGTCAGGGCCACTGCATGTGTGTAGAAGTGTGTGTAACTGTAGCAGGAGACCCATCCTATGTAAATGTTGGCCATTTAATATTCCATGCAGTATGAGCATGTCTGAAAGTGTTTCATTACCCATGTCAGCTTACACATTGTATTTTTATTTGAAATTGTTTGTCACTGCACTGTTTCTGAGCATATTCTTCCTTCCATGCTTTACAGGTGGACCTGCACCGTACACAGTGGGAGAGGTGGCTCGTTTTGAGGACCCCGACACCTACAGTGAGTGTTGACATGTGTGTTATGTTTTGTGTTTGCTGGTGATGTGTGATGGACTCCTGTGTGTTTAACACATTGCAAGGTGTGATGCGCTGCCCAATCCATAGTCTTGTTCCATTAGTGGGATTTCAGTTCTTATAATATTTTGAGTTGACCAATGCTTATCCATTTGTCTGATTTTGGGTTTGTAGGCCATTCCTGTAGGGCCCGCTATGAGAACTGGGGTGAGTCATGTGGAATACACTAGTTACAATAAGAGTTGCACTGGGACTCGTCTCGGACTGAGTCTGCATGTCAGACTGACATTCTCCCAGATGGCTTCTACAAATGGCTTTTCTGAAGACTGCTGCTTCCCTATTAACCGATGTACTCAGTACACTGTAGGTTGGACCTTCTGGGAGCATGTACTTCCACAAGTTGTACTACAAGTGTGTGGAACTAGAGTGCAAAGGCCTAGGTGTGCATGCTATTCATGATCATGGGTGTTCTTGCTCCTCTGTGTCTGTTGAAAATTATGCCTCACTGGAAGTATGTGATGTTGATCTAGGTCTGTACATTCTGACATGTGTGGGCCTTGGATAGGACAAGGTTTAGCTGACTCCAATTTGTTGATAGCCCTTACTGGTGGTGTGTGTGTAGAGCCAAAAACATGTTGAGCTTTCTATACACTCCTGGGTGTGCATGTATTTTGGAATTGTTTGTTGTTCTCCCCCCCCACCCTCCCAAACACAGGCATGGGTTTGTGAATAGGGTACCTAGGACTGAAGCAACCAGTATGTTACACATACTTGTGACTATTTGAAAAGTTGTTTTGAACCTAGTGTACACACTCAGGTATGGCACATGAGTACTGTACTAGCAAATCCCATTACAAATCACAGACCTTGAGGTTTGTGATTATCATCACATACACTGACATATGTAGTCCAGGCAATAGGCAGAGGAGGTGCAGCATGATTGTTAGCTGCAACTGTCAGTACTTTGATGACAAGTTATTGCCAGTTGTTACCCATCATGTAGATTTTGTATGTGCTATATGTGAGATGACCTTTGTAAGCAGGGTTTCCATTTACTTCCTCTGAGACTTTCAATGATCTGTATGGTGATATGAGCTGTTACAAGTACAGTAGATGTATTGTACGATTGACCACTTGTGCTATTCCACACAATGCAGTTCCTATGGTAAATAGTTGCCCTTTGTCTTAACAGCTGCAAACATGACACCCGCCCAGAAGCATGAATTTGAGAGGCGGGCCATGAGGTACAGACACATCCTGCAGGTGCAGTCGGGGTTCCGAAGGATGGCCCGTACCTACCAGTCTGATCGGGCCTCCGGAGCATGGTGGGCTTCACCACAGGGTTGCCCAAAGTTGCCCACTACAGCCACCACCACCACAACCACCGGTTCTCCCCAGGTGGCCACAGCGGGACAGTTGTCCCTACATCTGCAGCACACCCAGGCCCCAGCAGTGTGACAGCTGCAGGACATTCCAGTGGGCTAGGCTCCACACGGCCACAGAGCACCTCGGCCGGGACACAAACGGCACCAGTACCAACAATCGACCCTGTGGCATTCCTGGCTTTGGAACGTAAGATGGACAGAGTTCTAAGGAAGGTGAACAATCTTAGCCAGGATGTCAGCTACATCAAGAAGCGGGTCAAATCGATCAGGCGGACCCTCCGGAGGGCCAACCTCTAGGAATAACTTTTTTCTATGGACATAATTCCCTCCTCTCCCTCCTCTTTCCTTGTTATCATGATTAGTGGGCTTGGGGGATTAGTGTTAGGTTAGTATAGGTTGTTAGTTTAGTTAGTGTTAGGGAGGTGGGTTGGGGGTCCTGATTCTTTCTACTTTTCCTTATTAAGTGTGTGGGTGGGTGGGGGGCAATGTTGGGGTTCCTGTGTGTTTTAAAAAAAAAAAAATAACAAAACAATATATGATTGTTTAGGATAGTATAGTATGTATGTAGGTTAGTATGTGTTGTCCTCCATGTGTCCTGTCTCATAATGGTGGGTGGGGGGTTGATGTTTAGAACGATTCGTTATATGTGAAGAGTAAGTTTAGCTTAGGTTAGTTAGGGACAGTTGTGGGTAATGAGTAGTCAGGTTAGATTAGGGTAGGTATAACTTTTCCCTTAGTTGCCTCTGGTGTGATTAGTTTTGAATAAATATATAGATAACCCTTTACATTATGTGTTAACTGCTACTTGATCATGGCCTTGGCATCAGTGTAGATGATTGTTGTTCTATGACATTTGTGTCCTATGCTACAAACAAATACAAACTGAGGTGTAAAATGGCAGCTACCCCAGTGCTACCTTGGTAAGAATCCACCATTTGTTAGAACCACCAATCGGAGTTGACATGGATCACAAAGGATTTTTGTCGATGAGTATGTTTTCTACGTCACAAAGTGTGCTTCCAGACTTGGTATTGTGGGGACAGTGTTAGGTTGGACTGCAGTGTGATGTTCAGGGACACCTTCAAAGATGAGGTCTTGTTAACACTCTTGTCTTCTTGTCTTCATAACTGACATAGATCATTTGTGTCAATATTCAGAATGATTACCTATTTGGATGTTAACTCAGAAAGATTGATTCATGCTGTGTTTTGTAGTGTTTGCTTAGATTAGACTACACAGTTCAATGTGTTAGTATTGCATGGTGACAACATTTATCAGCCACTATTAGTTGACTTTGATATCTCTTGAGGAAGCATTATTCTGTTCAACACAGCATGCTGGTGTGTGGTTTCTCACTTCATCAGTTATTCTCCTCAGGATGGGCAGGCTATGATGCAATCCTGGCCACTGTGCAGATGGTTCTGACTTCATGATGTCAGGACAGTTGTATTGACAAGCTACATGATTGGAACACAAGCACATTTGTGTTATCTACTACACAGTTGATGTGTCAAATTACACAGAGACATATTTGTTGTGCAAGTGCTATTTATTGATAGGTGATGTAGTGCAATATGTACATTGTCCATGTTTGCTGAGTCCGTTCTAGTGAAATCTTACATGGTTATCCTACAGAAGGGGTGTAGGTAATGCTACTGACATGCTGGGGTGATGTTACAGACAGTGCAGAGGGACAGGATTTGCCGATTAGTAGGAGAGAGACATTAACTGGGCATGCTGACAAGTTATACAGTGGTTAGCAGAACAGTCATTGAGTATAGTTGTTGTAAGACTGGCATTTGACAAAACGTTGGACCTTGGTCAAAGTAGGCCATGGTGCAGGAACTAGTGCTTCCGGGTACTCTTCCGTGTGAATGTGATCTGTTCCATGTCTTCTTCTTCTGATGTGTGTGTTGCCTGCTTCGTCCTTGTTGTTGGTTGTGAAGGGGCAACACACACCTCAGTGTTAGAAGACGTGGATCAGACATCCCGGTCGCTGCTCCCTGTGAAGGTCTTAAGGACAGTACTGCAGTAAGGAGGGTCTGCTGGTTTTTGAGAATAGCAGCCACATCACGATGGTAGGCAGCCAGGTCGGCCCTGAGGGAGTCATGATTGCATTCGTGCATGCAGTGGAATGTTTGGGGTGCGAGGTGTTGTGGCAACTCCCTTACTGCAGTGGTGAATTCCTTGACAGTTTCTTGTAGTCCTTGCAGTATGGATGTTAGGGCTTGCATAGCTGCTGCCTGATCTGCAGATGACATCATGCACGAACGCACCCCCTCAAGGCTGGCTGCCATAGTTTGCATCCCCACCCGCACCTCCTTGGCCAGCTCCCGCTGTACTCCAACTACAGTTCTCTCAAAGCTGGTGCCAGTGTCGTCTGAGTCCTCAGCTGTATTGGAGGTGGCAGGTCTTACAATTGGGGTGGTGGGTGGATCCTCTGCGATGGCTGCTTGTTCTGTGCTCCTCCTTGTGACTGAAGGTGGGGTCTGGAGGCTTTCAAGGACCTTTTGGATAGTCTCCTGGGGAATGTCATCAGGGAAATCTGGGACAGGCATATCAGCAGGAGATCCATCGTCCTCTGCAATGAAACAGGGTACAATTAGTGTGTCTGTGTTGTGACATTTTTGACGTGACGTGCCTGCCTTTTGATGAATTCACTTTGTGATCTTGTTTTGTATTAATATCTGCAGTCCTTCAGATGGGCATTGTTTCAGGCCTATGGCCCACCTGTGTGTCACATGTATGTTATTGAGTTATCCAACTTGTCAGCCTCATCGCCTCTAGGTGTTGATTTATGCCAAATAGAGAATTGCCACCTTCTTGTCCTACTCGACCCTCCGTGTATATCCATTCTCATGGTGATACCTTTTACTGGCTGTAGGTGTTGTGATGGCCCTGGCAGCACACTTAACTATCAGGACCTGCCCCAATCCCTGATCGTTCATATCGACTTAATTTTACTTGACATGTAGCATATCCTATGCATGGCAAGGTTATGTTGTGATATGGATGTTGACATTGTTAATGTGTCCTGCTGATGTTGGGTAAAGTGTGTTACATTGGATTGCCCTGATAGTCGTATCAGTGTCCTATTTCGTCATCTGACTGTGCAGGTGTATTTCAGTGACCAGTTCCATGTGTCCCCTCCTCAATGCTGTTGTCTGAGCAGTGTGACATTTGTGATGTTGCCTTGTTAGCCAGGCACGGGATGGACCCTGACATATGCAGCATGGGTGTGTCCTTAGTGCTGTGTCACTCCTATTGTTGTTTTCATTGGCTGATGTTTGTGACACCTATGGGCATTGACATTTGAGTGTATGGGGCCTTTGTCTTGTTTCAGGAGATTGTTGCAGATGTCATCCTCACCCCCTAATTTAGGTATGTATGTTCCATGGGGAGGTTACTGCCATTGGCTACTTGAGCTGCACACAGAGCAGAGGTGGTAGTGGCAACTGTTGTTGCAGTTACATTGCAGTTGTCGGTTTGGCTAGAGAATTGCTAATAGGGCCCTAGTTAATGTAGGAGATATGTTGGCTGACAAGTACCAGGATGTAATTTTGACGTAGTGGCCTTCCCTCCTGTCAAGGCTTTCCCTTTGCTCCATCGTTGGCATGACAGCATGCCCCCATGGGACTGTTGTTGGTGTAGTGTAATGTTGTGCCCCAGCTTCTGTTTGTGCAGGCCATGCCCCCCTGCGGTGCCCCTTTACCCATGCCACTCCATATATATGATGACTTACATGCAATGTGTAGTAGGTATTTCCCCCCCCTGCTTACAGTCAACATTATTGCATTATAATTCCCCATGCGACTTACCCTGCATGTGCGTTGTGTCGTGGTAGTCTGCGCTGTCCTGTCCTTGAATCCCTGTGACGATCTCCTCAGAGATGACGGCTGTGACCATCTCCTCCATGTGGTCCAGGGCCTCCTGGTGTGCTGGACTCCCCCCTCCAGTCTGCAGTGCTGCCTTCCTGTTCCTGGCCATCTTTTCCTTGGTCCTGCGTTTGCAGTCATGCCAGCGTTTCTTACACTCGGTGACTGTTCTGCGTACTTCAGCCACACTGTTAATCTTGTCAACAATTTGTTGCCATATGGCCTCTCTCCTACTGATTGGCAACTTTGAGGTGATAAACAGTTGGTGCTGGTGTTCCATCACCTCTTTAACCAGGATTTCCTGCTCCTCTGCACTGAAGCAACACTTTCTTTTCATTATATAAGTGTCCTGGCTCTTGTATGGATCGTCCTGGCTGGTTCCTGGTCTGCTGTCATCTTCCTGGGGTCTGTAGTGGCCTCTGGGATCCATTTTGGCTCTCCTCTGGTGCACTTGCAGTGTTTGCGGGGTTTTTTGACGCTATTGCGTCAAAAAACGGCGCATTTCCGAGTTGCGGTGTCGTAAATCGACCCACAGTCATTTCCGCTGCGTTAACGTCGTTTTCCTTTACGACTTGACACCGCGGTGTGCGTCAAAAATAATGACTCCCACCTGTTGATTGTGCCGCCGTGCGTCAAAGTATAAATATGACGCCCGCACAGCGCAACGAAATGGCGTTAGCCGGAGGTAAATTTTTTGATGCAAAACTGCGCCGGCGCAGTTTTGTGGCAAAAAGTATAAATATGGGCCTAAGGGCATTCTGAATCAACTCATGGAACTTACTTGGACTGAGGACTCTTCCCACCCACCTGCATAGGACGAAGGACCTCCTTACCTTCAGGAGACTTCTCAAGACTTGGCTGTTCGAGCAGTAGCAGCACCCCCCTACGTCCCCCCCCTCCCCACCCCCAGCGCCTTGAGACCCTCACGGGTGAGTAGTGTGCTTTACAAATTCCTTGATTGATCGATTGATTGATTGAGGACTGTTGTTTTGTGACTCTATACATAGTCTTGCTGTACATTCCAATCCCAAGACAATGGGTAGGTATACAAGGGGTGCAGCATTTTCTCTCCTTAAGAGAGGCAACCTTACTTGAACACACTAATATGTTGATTGACAGATCTCTTTGATACTGGACAACAATGTCTTCATGCTTAATGACACTTGGTTCCTCCAATGCCAAGGCGAGGCATTGGGATCTAATTTTTCTCCCTCTTTTGCAAAAACATACATCTGGTCAAAATGCCCACTAAGGCTTATCGATCGTGTGGTTTTCTGGGGGAGATACATCGACAATATACTTGTGATTTGGAGGGGTAGTGTAGAGGTATTATCTGAATTTGTCTCCTTTCTGAATAACAACTCTTGCAACATTTCTTTCACGCACAATTTCAATCAAAAACAGATAGCATACTTGGACCTCCTTCTTTAAGGTAAGGATGCAAAGACTCTTTCTACACTGTGTGTAATTCCATTCTTTACGCCACTAACTCACATTCCAGGTCTCAGGTACACTCCATACCATATGGGGAAATTACCACACGTAGGCACAACTTCAGCGAAGAATCCACTTTTTGTACGGAATTCAGCAATCTGGAGAGGAGACGTTTGTCCAGAGGCTATCCTGCTGCAGTTATCACCAAAGAAAAACACAGGATTTTAAAAGTTGAATGTCAGACCTTGTTAAAGAATAAGCCCAAATCATCCAAGGGGGCATTGAGGATGGCAATTGTTACACCATACCATAGTTCCAGTCATGCTCTCTACAAGATCCTCCTTCGACACTGGCATGTATTAAACCTAGACTAATATCTGAAAGACTTTGGGGCATATTTGCAAGGAGTTTGCACCACCGTTGTGTCATTTGTTTGTCGCAACAGTGGTGCTAACCCATCACCATATTTACAAAGTGCCGCTTGGCATGTATAGGCCCACTTTTCCTAGGCGTGCATCATTTTTTTAGGAGCGCCACCTCACCTTGCGTTGTTTATCAAAAATGATATGCAGGGTAGGCTTTCCCCTAAGAAATGAAGCTAGCCTCCTAGTGTCATATTTACAAGCTTGTCGAAAGAAGACACATGCTAAGGAAAAATGACGCTAGATCTCATTTGCGTCAAAATTTTCAGACCAGGTGTTAAAATGACGCACAGATATATAGAGAGAACACACACAAAACACTCTCACCACCCACAGCACACCATGGAAATGCTACTGCTCCAACTAGGCACCTGCTGATGGTGCCAGCAATGACGCCAAGCACCACAGCATCACCCACCATCACTACCACAGCAACCACAAAGGCAGCGCAAGAGGAGAGAATGCATCTATTGCCAAAGAACATCAATTATTGGAGTCAGAGAGAATGACATCATACAATATTATCGTTTGAAGTGGGAGTCCATCATCCAGCTGCTCCAACAAATAGCACCCACTATCACTGCAAGAGCAGACAGGCAAACCACCATATCACCCCTGACAAAGCTCCTGGTTGTGCTGCACATGCTGGCCTTTGAGTCCTTCTAAACAACTTCAGCACAAGTGGGTGAAATATCCTAGCCCTCGTTCTCTGCATTCCTGCCAACCATACTGGATGCCATCATCCATCTAATTCCTGCCACATCATCTTCCCCAGCACACAGCAACTGCAGTAGTAGATAAAAAAAGGTTTATATGACTTCGCTGGATTTCCACGTGTTTGGTGCCGTTGGTTGCATCCATGTGCAGCTCGTCCCTCCTACTGCAACTGAACACCTACTCCGCTACAGGACGCACGCTCATTCATTCAACATGCAGGCCGTTGTGGACCACACTGGGATCTTCACAAATTTCCTTCCTAAATATCCTAGCAGAGTTCATGATGCCTTCATCTTCAGGCACTCAACCATCAATCAACGTTTCCAAAATGGACAATATGATGATGGCCTACTCGTAGGTAAGCTAGCAGACACTACATATAACAAATAAGACATATGGGCCAAACAATGCACACACCACACACTGCACACATGGATAGTGACTCATGGATGACTGCTCGTCAACACATATGCAACATGCATCACTCCGCACATCCAATACCTGTCACTCCCACATAGGGCCCTATGTACAAGACACTTGCACCACTAGAGCATCACTTTTACTGATACTCTGGTGGAGCAATGCCCACTCTGCACTTACAAGGTGGTTTTAAGCCACTTTTTGTGTTTTAACACCGTCTTGTAAATGCCGCACCTTCGCACACATCACTTATGGGCATATTTACATGCACCTTGTGCTGTCTTAGTTTCATTTCTATGATGCTAAGGCGGCATTCATGTGGCCATTCACCCATGTCATGTAAAAAAGTGGTGATATGCATGGATTGTGCCACTTTGCAAACCCTTGCGCCATATTCTTATCATGGCCGCCTCAGACATAGTGTATGCAAGGGGGAGCGTCTTCATGCAGGGATGCCAGAAAAAATGGCATAGTGAATTTTACAAGATTTCCCTGTGCAATTATTTCTGTCATTTTTAATGCCTGCTCAGGGCAGGCATTAAAGTGACACCCCTATCAGAATCTATGGGTCTCCCTGACCTTTGCTGCACTATCATCAAATAATTTGTTCACTAGTCCAGCAAAGTGCTAAAAATTCTGACTCTGGTGCGCCGGATAGTAAATACAGCACAACCATGGTGTTGTTAGGAGGGGCAAAGGGGATGCAAGAAGACAGGTGTTTTGGGACTTAGGCCCATATTTATAAATTTTTTGTGCCGCGTTTGCATCACTTTTTGGTGCAAAAGCGGCGCAAACTTACAAAAGACAGTTGTATTTTGTAAGTTTGCGCCACTTTTGCGTAAAAAAATGACGCAAATGCGGCGCTAAAAAAGTATAAATATGGGCCTTAGTGCTGAAGGTGTGTGCAGTGGGTGTTGCTGTGGGTGTGCCACCAGAAAACCCATTGCATTTTGGGACTGCACATGTACGGAAAAAGGGTAACCTAACGCAGCACCAAAAACTTTAACGCCACCCTATGGGTGGCATTACCATGGTGCAACCAAGAGAAATACTTGATTTCACCAAAGTATTTTCCATTTTCTTATGTGTGATGCATTCTGCAGCACACATCGAAATAGTAAATTTCCATCATTGATTGGTCATGTGCAGCAAGAGACAGCTTCCAGCGCATAATCAATCCAACCCACAACACAGGCATCTGTGCACCATGGTGCAACGGTGCCCATGTTGGAGCTTGGCAACTGACTCAGTGCCAGTGCAGGGGCTGAGGACAGAAATGCACTGCATCTAGTGGATAAGGCACATTGCTGGCCTTTCACGGTGGTGTGGGGTGGCACAGCAACACATTTCCTGCTATGTCGTGTGCCACAGGGGCTTGTAAATCAGCCACAGACAAATCAATAGATCCTAAGCCACTATACATATTTTGCATGATGTCTACATATACACATACATGCCTGCCAGGAAATATTGATACCAGCTCTGTGTGCAAGGGAGGTGTACCATGTCCTTGGGGGGGCACATGCACCACGTAGGGCATAACACCTGTCTCATGGTACACACAACACAAATTAGAGAAAACTCACACAACATGGCTCATTGGCAGGTCCATGTTACTGGACACATACAATAATCTGCAACATCACACACATCCCACATGGGTGAACTGTCATGCCACACTTTTCATACACTCACCGAGCCCCTAAGCCTGTACCCTTGACAGGAAGGTGCACCATCGCACACAACTACAATCATGCATACAAACAGCAAAATACACAGCACCAGATACAAGTTTGAATCTCTACTTCATAGACAAATACTGTGCAAGGCAGTTGTTAAGCAACACAAGGGCAAGTCTGGCATCCAGCCATTGGTTATGACACCCTATGTCAATCCACAGAGCGACGCTGAGAAGGCCTACAATGTGGCTCTCATCTGCACCAGGAATGTAGGGGAGCAGGCATTCGGCATCCTGAAGTTGCGATTCCGATGCTTAGATATATCGTGAGAGACTGCTATACTGATCTCCACTTGTATGTAAAATGATCATTGTGTGTGCAGTTTTGCACAACATCTGTGTGCTGACTAATGTCCCCTGGGATGAACAGGTGTAGGACCACAGCGAGGAGGATGAGGACAAGGATGCACCACTTCAGGATGGGGAAGGACAAAATACTACTGCTGGGGCACGTAGATATGCACGCATTGTTGCGAATTTCTTCACTGGAATCTTGCAATTGATAAGTCACTTAGAATACATTTGTAAGTAAATCACTGAATCTTGTCTTGGAGTATCTGTCACATGCACATGCAACAGAAACTCATACACATCTAGGAAAGCAAGACTAGGCCAAAAAAGTGGGAAAACAAGGAGGAACATACTCAGGAACACCAAACAATTACACACAATGCAATGAGAATGTAATGTGCGGGTTTAATGTTTGCATTGCCTGTTTGACATACATGTTACATAGCAACACATATATCACATAGGTCTGTTGGGTTGAAATTTGACAGCAGCCACATTGTTACTCCATGTGAGGAATGTTATCCAAATGTCATCCCTTGGTAGGACAAGAGCAGTCGGTACACACAACAGTTGGTCAGTGTTAGCTGTGTGACTATGCAATGTCTTCATGTCTCAATCACAGGTGAAAGATCATAACATATACCTCAGTGACACCCATATGCATGACAAATAGTGTGTGACATACAGAGGACACTGCACCAATATGTCTAGGCCTGTCCCACTCAAATAAGTACTCATCTCCCATGTATGTTAAACAATGTCATTGCATCACTCATTCCCTTGGCAAAATCCATGTGTCTATCATGACACAGACATATTTACACATGCATGTGTGTACCATAGCAGTCAGGAGTACACTTACAATCTACCCACACTCATTGTCCATCTGACAAAGAATGGTGAGAGCAGATGTGTGTGAGTGCCCATGTTAAACACACACATATTGAAGGACAGCTGAGACACTCCTGTATTGAACTGGCACGGCCACTTTGTAGAGGTGAGTCACAGACTACACAAGTGCTGCGGCTGGAGTATGGAGATGTGTGGATTTCAGTCACTAATCCTGCATAAAATGGCTATGTTATGGTAAATATTGTATTCCCTGTAGCAAACACAAGGTTCATTGACATATCACATGGACAAAATACAGTGACATGCATGAAGGACTGGACAGTGAGGGGGATGAAGATGAGGAGCAAGTGCCAATTGTCCAAACAGTGCCAGCAAAGTGGCAATTGAGGCCTACAGTACACTATCTGGTTTCTACAGTTGGGAATGTCTACACAATCTCAATATATTAATCCGCAATACAACATTGTACATACGTAAGACCACACACATATTGTGTAGGCTACTTAACATCCCAGTCACACGGTCAGCAAACCCACCTGTGCGTTTTCCCAGCACAAACAAGTATGAGCGATGCATGTGTAAACTGACAACATCTGTACCCTGGGTCTTCTGACATGTCCGTGTCCCACTATTTGCCAATGGAGTGCCAATGCAATAAAGGCTCATATACCATTCCAAAGCACAGACTCGTGTAATTCCCAGTAGATATGAGTCCAGTGACTGGCATAAATCCCCTGTAAGCCGCTAGTAGACAATAGGGCAAGGCTGACATCAACAGCCTGTAAGTCCCTAGAAGATAATAGGGAAGGCTGACAGAAATCTCCTGTAAGTCCCTAGTAGAAAATAGGACAAGGCTGACATCAACAACCTGTAAGTCCCTAGTAGATAATAGGACAGGGGAGTGTAGGCGTACATTTGGATACCTGCACTTGAGTGTGCACTGATGTGTAGCCGGCCATCTCTGTCTGATTGCAGCTCTGTCATGCACATTGTGTGCTAGAAGGGAATTCTGTGCAAAATTATGTGGTGAGGATATGTACTGTCAAAGTTTTCCTTGAGAAAACATTATCACAAAATGCAACCATAGGGGAATATTTATAGGCCCCTAGCGCCACCTTGCACCACATGAACATCATTTAGTATGACGTTAATTTGGCCCAACAAGGCCAAAATCCCCGCGCTATATTTACAGAGTGGCGTAAGGCATGCATTGCGCCACTCTGTAACCCTTTGCGCTGTATTATGCCTGTGCCAGGCATAATGTATGCAAAGTGGGCATTCTCCCATTAGGGGAGCCAGAAAAAAGGCATAAGGAAATCTATGCGATTTCCTTACGCCATTTATTACATCACTTTTAACGCCTGCTCAAGAGCAGGTGTTAAAAGGGACCTTCCATCCTTTATAATGGGGCCCTGTGTTCTTTGCAGGAGTAGCGCCAATATTTTGGCGCTACTCCTGCAGTGTACATCAATAGCCTCATCAAAGATGCGCTATAGCCCCCTACCCTGCACCTCGGTGCGCTGTATTTTAAATATGGCGCACACTTGGTGGTGGTAGTGGGGTGCTAAGGGGCGCAGGAAAAATGGCGCTGCTCTGGGTGCAGTGCCACTTTCCATAAATCTGCCCCTTAATGTCTCCCCCAGGTGCTCCAGGCTCTGTGTGGCTCAACATTGTGAGCATGGACTAATGGTGGGGATCATCATAGGAGGTGTGTTACCAAAACACAATTGGCAAACACTTTCAAACAGTAGTGATGTACCTACGGAAGGTAACATGTCAGTCACTGACATGACCAAAGATATTGTACTGAAAGTGCACTATTACCCATGATTGGGCCAGTTAGATTTTTACACTGATATCCTAGTAATAGGCAGAAGGAACCACACATGAAGAACACAAACCAACCACATGCATGGCACAACAAACACATCCATGGCACATGTCTGGCCTGAACATCCCAACACTTGCCTGCATGGGGAACCATGTTGCATGACAGCCTGATGTCTGCTCCTTTGGAGACCCATTAGATTGTCACACAAATGCACTGTCATAGGGGCCAGATAGCTAGTCACAATCTTGGGAAATAATAAAGCATCCCAGGATATACTCTTAGCAAGGGTATCATGTGAATGAACATGCCAAGCACATTGGCATCTATCCTAAGCTGTGTGGCTACACAAACTGTGGAAATGTTGCATCTGTGTGGTCAGATCCCAATAATGCATGTACCCCCACATACGAACACTTACAGTAAACATATTGTACACTTGGGAAGACAGGAAGGTAATAAATAGTGAAATAGTGATGCACCATACATTCTAAACACCACCACCCCTTGTGTGACAGCTTGTTGTCTGTACTTTGGGACAGAGCACATTTTTTCTGACATGTGAGCTGTCCTACATTCCATGGCAGCCCTGGGTGTCAACTGATCAATGGACTGTGGTGATCACACATATGGGCCTATTTATAAGAAACTGATGCATCAGCTCTGATGTGCTGGTTTCCTTGGATTGCCCTGCACACCGCCTAATGACACCATGATAGCACTGTATTCACAATACAGTGCACCATTGCACTCATTAGCACAACTGCCAAAAATTTGGACGCAGTTGTGACGCTTTGCTGTACTGGCGCCAAACAGTTGCACTAGGACAGTTAAGCTCAGGAAAGCCCATAGGACATAACACTAGAGTCAGTCCAACGTATGAACACTCAAAGTACTTCCTGGGGGCCGCATGACCTTTACATGCAACACCTTGGGCGACAGGGACACTGGGCTGCTGGTTCCTCGACTCAAGACTAAAAATAAAAAAAGGATATTCGGTAGACAACTATGGAGTCCTGTGCTTCACTTTAGGAACACATTAATTTTTTAAAACATCTTGCAGCAAAAGTGTAAAAATATGAGTGGTTTTAAAATTCAAAGTGTATTTAGTTAACATTCAGACATTTTCACAGATGTACATTTTATTATATCAGTGCATTGAAAATGTTTAATTTAAAAGTGATAGTTTTCAAACTTGAATTTAGAAATATACATTCTTTCCCCTAACCTGACAACAATACCAATAGTGAATTAAAGAGGCAAGTCAGTTATGTGTACTTTTTGGGTCGCCTGGGATCCTATTATACATGAACACAATTACACTTTATTAAGTCTAACACAGGAGCAGGTTTTGTATAGTGCACACCCTGAAATCATGTATTTTGAGGTCCTCTGATATGTGATTTTGAAGAAAAAGGAAGGCAAGTGAAAATAAACAATTGCCTAGGATCACACAATTTGGGAAAATGGGGAAGTTGTGATTCATCCCAGGTTTTCTGGTTTCACATAGTTCAATTCAGCCACTAGATGTATATCCTTTGCTTTGCCCACACCTACCTTACTGCCAATACTCTCAACCCTCTTGCCCAACCGCCACCCCGCTGGCATCAATGCGGCCCTCGGGCACGTCACAGCCCAAGTTTTTTAACCCATGGGAAAATGTTTATGAGTACACCTGGTCTAACGGCTACCATGGGCAGCCATTGAAAAATGATGCTAGAACGGTGCAATGACATCTTGTGACTTCCCCAGTGCAATTGCTCTTGGGCTTCCCTGCGGGGGAATTCCCACCTTGCACACATCATACCTTGCACAGGTAGTATGTGTTGCAATGGGCTTATAAAGTGGCGCAATGCTAGCATTGCGCCACTTTGTAAATATGGCACATGGTGAGGGCCTGTTTAGTGCCACCGTAGCATAAAAATTAATGGCGTCTCAGAGGCACAAAGGTGCGCAAGGGGCTTGTAAATGTGTCCCATTGTTGGCACACAAGGCCACCCTATGAACTTGCCATTGACATGATGCATGCAAAATGTGGCCTGTGCATTGTCTGGTCCTAATAAGGCATGTACCATCACACATGTAGACTTGCAAGACATAGCTTTAACACATAGAAAGAGAGGAGTATGTTGATCTGAAATATCCACAGGTTCAACACTACACATGATTGAATAGATGTAAAATAAATACATACATTTTTGACATGCTTTGCCTCACAAAATCAATGCACTGCCACTATGCGTGTTTTCTTATGGAATTGATTCTGCCAAAAATTATGCATACCATGCGATGTGTCGGAATTGGCTAATGTGTTGCCATGCAACAGAAAAAACATCATGCACAGATTGGTAGTATCAAAAAAACCTATGCATCGCCAAAAACGTGATGCATCATCACAGGAAGTGAGGTAATGGATCTGCCATGCTGCACACTAGGAACTACAAAATTACTTTCACTTTCTCTTACAGCACAGTCTTTTTTGTTTGTCTTGGTGAGAGGAGGTCTATTTACAAGCTTTTTCTTTGAGTGGTGTTTGAGGTGTCTTTTGAGCTGTCTTCTGTCCAATTATTGTCCCTGACGTCTGTATTGTCCTGTTTATTTGTCATTTGTATTGTGTTGTAATTGTATTGTCGGGTGTCTGTCTCTGAGGTAGTTTTGTAAGGTGGGTCAGTTGAGGGTTGTTTGGGTGTATTTATTTTTTTCTTAAGGGTACGGTGGGTGTGGGTGACGTGATGTCAGGGACGGAAAGGGCACGTCACATCAGCGCTGAGGAATTAGGTGGATTCCTGTGGCTAGTACTCCATTACCTGCCCATCATGGTGGCCATGGGTGGCCGAGTAATTTAGGACTACTGTACAGAGGCAAGAAAGATACGGTGGTGGAATGACAAGGATCTTCAAGACTGAGTGGACTGCCCAGCAGCTCAAGCATCACAGGGCAGACATTGTGAGCAAGAGAAGGACCTTCTGGACCACATTGGGGTTGAGGTCAGAGGAACAGTGGGTGACTACACAATTGCAGGTACATGTCGGTTGGCCAAAGGGCCTCCTTTACCAAGCTGAGGCAAAGGGAAGGGTTGTGAGTATTGTGTTGGTGCAAAAAAGCATCCATGACAATGGCAACACTGCACCACTAAGGAGACAAAAGGCTTATCCCTGCCCTTGTCCTCTGGGTTTTGCCACCAAAATCTGATGTACACCAATGCCAACACAACTGCGTCATGGTGAAACGGGACATGGTTACCAGGAATACGTGTCCATGTTCACTATCTACTGTTATATGTTGCATAGTCATGCACATTTGATTTACAAATTTACACAGGCGTAAAGGGAGTCATGGCTGAGTGTGTCCTGTGAGTCATGTATGTGCAGAATGACATTACAATTGGCAATGCTTAAAAAAATGTTGCAGTGGGAAGTCATCTGTAATAACTTAACAATGTAGCGGTGACATTTATGTCAGGTTCCAGCACATATGTCACTGACACCTGTATAATGGCCTAGTTGCATATTCATCAACATAGGTATGCTAGGGTCATTGGCAAATGAAGTCTGATGTGCAATAGTTGTCCATAGTGTTCATTGTGCAACATTCACAGTGCCATGTCTCATGTTCCCTCTTGCAGGCAGACCTCAACCATACACTATTGGAGAGGTGGCAAGATTCTATGACCCCGATACAACCAGTGAGTCACAATCTGTATGTATAATGTGTTGTGCAAGTGTTGTGTGTTGTATGCAATGCCATGTACCAAGTGCATGTATACTACTTCAAACATAGTAGGCGAAACATGGATATGCTGTATATGGTTGTAGTTGTGTGTAGGATGTGCATCCCATGAAATGAGTGCACTGGTGGCAACGTGTGTAGCAAGGGCCATGGAAGTGTGGGACATGGTACATGAGTCCCATAACAGTGATGACAGTATGGGCATTCAGCCAAAGTTAAGGGTCCAACACATGTGTGCAGGGTTGCAAGATGTTGTTTAGTATACATGTCACTGATATGTGTGCCACACGCAGCACTAAGTAACTCAGGTTATGGTTGGATGCATAACAATGTGAATTGTTACCTAAGATTAGCAGGACAGTGATCAACAAAACACACTTGGGACCAGATTTATACTTTTTGACGCAAAACTGCGATAACGCAGTTTTGCATCAAATATTTTTGCGCTGGCTAGCGTCATTTCTTAACGCCACCCGGGGTTAAAATTTATATTTTGACGCTGGGTGGCGCTAGGAACGGGTTAGAGTAATTTTTCCTGACGCTAACCATTGCGCCTTGTTGTAAGGCAAAATTATGTTAACGCAGAAAAAATTATTCTAATCCGGTTTGCAACATGTAAAAACGTTGCAAAACAGATATGCGCCATTTTTCACCGCAATAGCATCAAAAAGATATGCAAACAGAACAAACAGTGCTAAGGAGCCCCAAAATGGATCCCAGGAGAGACCCCAGGGAGACCCCAGACAACCAGGAACCATCCAGGAGGACACAGACAAGACGGAGGGGAGAGACAAGATGAAGAGGAAGTGTTGCGTCAGCGCAGAGGAGCATGAAATCCTGGTCAGAGAGGTGACGGAGCACCAGCATCAACTCTTCATCACCTCTAAATTGCCAACTGGGAGGAGAGAGGCAATGTGGCAACAGACTGTGGACAAGATTAACAGTGTGGCAGAGGTCAGGAGAACTGTCACTGAGTGCAAGAAACACTGGCATGACTGCAAGCGCAGGACAAAGGAGAAAATGGCAAGGAACAGGAAGGCAGCACTGCAGACCGGAGGTGGGAGTCCAGCACCGCAAGAGGACATGGACGAGATGGAGGAAATGGTTGCAGCCATCATCCCGGAGGAAATTGTCACTGGTATCGCAGGACAGGACAGCGCAGACTACCAGGAAACAACACATATGCAGAGTAAGTTGCATGCAGGACAAAAATGCCTAAATGTCAAGTGCAAGAAGGGGGAGGCACATACCTACTACACAATGCATGTCAGCCCTGAAAATCAGGCAGTGGAAAGGGCAAAAGGGCACGGCACGGGACACCCTGCACTGCCCATGCCAGGTGCATTGGCTATGCAGGAGCATCTAGAGGCACAGCACAGCACAACACCAACAACCTTTGCATGGGGGTAAACCACCATGTCAAGGCTGCTGGAAATCCTCAAGGAGACCAGGAGGGTAGGGTAGAACGTAAAACTGGTCTGCTGTCTCAGGACAGCTGGTATTGTCACAATGTAAACTAGAGGACAATGCTCAGTCTCAGGCCATTGGCTCAAGAGGCATTTACCATTGACAGCACTTGCTCCTACTACCTGTGCTGTGTGTGCTGGTCAATTAGGAAATGGCAGTTAGGTGCCCATGGCACAAACACACTCAAAATGAGTGTTCAGTATGACTACGTGATCAATCCCCATCAATCCACATCCAAGTGCAACTCCTGTCAACTGCTCATCTCCATAGACTCAAGAACGATCAGGCACTGTCACATACATTATGATGTACACAGCAGTAATCTCATACCCATGCTGGCCATTCCAGGGTTTACCCCTGTGCCTGTGTCACAATAGCTGCAATGCCACCATGCAACATCTCAGGTATCATCGTGCTAAGACAACAGCATTGAGGGGGAGGACATATGTGTGTAGATAGGCAAACACACCCCCCAGTCATAAGAGGAAATGGAACTCTGTCAGAACCATCAGTGCAATGCAATGTAGCACACATACACAAACATCAACACGAGAAACTACCAAGGGTGACCCTTGTATCGTTTCATGGAAATGCAATACATGGTATGGTGCTAGGTCTCAGTGTAGGAAGGTAGCCTCTTTCTAGCCTCGTTACCCCCACTTTTGACCTGTTTTTGAGCATATGTCAGGGTGTTTTTACTGTCTCACTGGGTTCCTGCTAGCCAGGGCCCAGTGTTCATAGTGAAAACCCTATGTTGTCAGTGTGTTTGATATGTGTCACTGGGATCCTGCTAGCCAGGACCCCAGTGCTCATATGTTTGTGGCCTATATGTGTTCCCTGTGTGGTGCCTAACTGTATCACTGAGGCTCTGCTAACCAGAACCTCAGTGTTTATGCTCTCTCTGCTTTCTAAAATTGTCACTGCAGGCTAGTGACTAATTTTACCAATTCTCATTGGCACACTGGTACACCCATATAATTCCCTTGTATATGGTACTTAGGTACCCTGGGTATTGGGGTTCCAGGAGATCCCTATGGGCTGCAGCATTTATTTTGCCACCCATAGGGAGCTCAGACAATTCTTACACAGGACTGCCACTGCAGCCTGAGTGAAATAACGTCCAC
Source organism: Pleurodeles waltl (assembly GCF_031143425.1). Taxonomy (NCBI): domain Eukaryota; kingdom Metazoa; phylum Chordata; class Amphibia; order Caudata; family Salamandridae; genus Pleurodeles; species Pleurodeles waltl. The sequence continues at coordinate 1,190,181,658 of NC_090446.1, forward strand.
GTTATTTCACAGCCATTTTTCACTGCACATAAGTAACTTATGTCCCCTATATGTCTAACCTTCACTTGGTGAAGGTTAGGTGGCAAGTTACTTAGTGTGTGGACACCCTGGCACTAGCCAAGGTTCCCCCACATTGTTCAGGGCAAATTCCCCGAACTTTGTGAGTGCGGGGATACCATTACACGTGTGCACTGCACATAGGTCACTACCTATGTGTAGCGTCACCATGGTAACTCCGAACATGGCCATGTAACATATCTAAGATCATGAAATTGTCACCCCAATACCATTCTGGTATTGGGGTGACAATTCCATGATCCCCCGGGTCTCTAGCACAGAACCCGGGTACTGCCAAACTGCTTTCCGGGGTTTCCACTGCAGCTGCTGCCAACCCCTCAGACAGGATTCTGCCCTCCTGGGGTCTGGGCAGCCAGGTCCCAGGAAGGCAGAACAAAGGATTCCCTCTGAGAGAGTGTGTTACACCCTCTCCCTTTGGAAATAGGTGTGAAGGGCTGGGAGGAGTAGCCTCCCCCAGCCTCTGGAAATGCTTTGATGGGCACAGATGGTGCCCATCTCTGCATAAGCCAGTCTACACCGGTTCAGGGATCCCCCAGCCCTGCTCTGGCACGAAACTGGACAAAGGAAAGGGGAGTGGCCACTCCCCTGACCAGTACCTCCCAGGGGAGGTGCCCAGAGCTCCTCCAGTGTGTCCCAGACCTCTGCCATCTTGGATTCAGAGGTGTCGGGGGCACACTGGACTGCTCTGAGTGGCCAGTGCCAGCAGGTGATGTCAGAGACCCCTCCTGATAGGTTCTTACCTCTCTTGGTAGCCAAACCTCCTTTCTTGGTAGCCAAAACTCCTTTTCTGGCTATTTAGGGTCTCTCCTCTGAGCTATTCCTCAGATAACGAATGCAAGAGCTCACCAGAGTTCCTCTACACTTCCTTCTTCGACTTCTGCCAAGGATCGACCGCTGACTGCTCCAGGACACCTGCAAAACCGCAACAAAGTAGCAAGACGACTACCAGCAACATTGTAGTGCCTAATCCTGCCGGCTTTCTCGACTGCTTCCTGGTGGTGCATGCTCTGAGGGCTGTCTGCCTTCACCCTGCACTGGAAATCCCAAAGAAATCTCCCGTAGGTTGACAGAGTCTTCCCCCTGCTAACGCAGGCACCAAACTTCTGCATCACCAGTACTCTGGGTCCCATCCCATCTCGACGAACGTGGTCCCTGGAACACAGGAGCTATGTCCAAGTGACTCTCACAGTCCAGTGATCCTTCAGTCCAGGTTTGGTGGAAGTGAGTCCTTGCCTCCCCACGCTAGACTGCAAACCTGTGTACTGCATGATTTGCAGCTGCTCCGGCTTCTGTGCACTTCTCCAAGGATTCCTTCATGCACAGCCTAGCCTGGGTCCCCAGCACTCTGTCCTGCAGTGCTTAACCCTCTGAGTTGGACTCCGATGTTGTGGGACCCTCCTTTGTGACTCTGAGCCAGCTCCGGTTCACAAATCTTCTAAGTGCCTGCTCCGGTACTTCTGCGAGTGCTGCCTGCTTTTGCGGGGTTGAGTTGCTGAGTGCCCCCTCTGTCTCCTCCTCCAAGGGGTGACATCCTGGTCCTTCCTGGTCCCCAAAAGCACCCAAAAACCTCTACTGTGACCCTTGCAGCTAGCAAGGCATGTTTGCGGTATTTCTGCGTGGAAACACTTCTGCAACCTCCAGCACGCCGTGGGACATCTTCCATCCAAAAGAGAAGTTCCTAGCCCTTTTTGTTGTTGCAGAATCCTTGGCTTCTTCCACCCAGAGGCAGCCTTCTTGCACCTTCATTCGGGGTTTTCTGGGCTCCTGCCCCCCCCTGGACACTATCACGACTCTTGGACTTGGTCCCCTTGCCTTGCAGGTCCTCAGGTCCAGGAATCCGTCTTCAGTGCTTTGCTGGTGTTTGTGGTTCTTGCAGAATCCCCCTATCACGACTATTGTGTTCTATTGGGGTAGTAGAGGTACTTTACTCCTACTTTTCAGGGTCTTGGGGTGGGGTATCTTGGACACTCTGACTGTTTTCTTACAGTCCCAGCGACCCTCTACAAGCTCCCATAGGTCTGGGGTCCATTCGTGATTCACATTCCACTTTTGGAGTATATGGTTTGTGTTGCCCCTAGACCTATGTTCACCTATTGCATCCTATTGTAATTCTACACTGTTTGCATTACTTTTCTTACTATTACTTACCTTTTTGGGTTTGTGTACATATAACTTGTGTATATTACTTACCTTCTAACTGAGGGTACTCACTGAGATACTTGTGGCATATTGTCATAAAAATAAAGTACCTTTATTTTTAGTAACTCTGAGTATTGTGTTTTCTTATGATATTGTGCTATATGATATAAGTGGTATAGTAGGAGCTTTGCATGTCTCCTATTTCAGCCTAAGCTGCTTTGCCATAGCTACCTTCTATCAGCCTAAGCTGCTAGAAACACTTCTATTTTACTAATAAGGGATAACTGGACCTGGCACAGGGTGTAAGTACCACAAGGTACCCACTATAAGCCAGGCCAGCCTCCGACACTCAGCACCGTATAAGTGTATGTGAAAAATGATACACTGGGACAGGGCCATATTGTTTTGTGTGGTGCATGTGGCATCAACACACCAACAATCATTGCAAGGCCTCACCATGCTAATGGAAACATAGGGATGGTTGATTAGGACAAGAAGATGGCAAGCCACAATTTGGACAGAACCCACACCTAGAATATGTGACGCAGACAATTCCCCAAACTGCCCCACTACATGTGACATGCCGGTGGCGCAAGGGCTGAGAGACTGCAAACATTATTGACAGGAACAATGGATTTGAACCAAGATAACAATGTACCACCAATAGGAAGTCAGTGGCGTCACATTACAACTGCCACAACACAGACACACTAAGGCCCATATTTATACTTTTTGACGCAAACCAGCGCCAGCGCTGGTTTGCGTCAAAAAATGTATCGCCGGCTAACGCCATTCCTACGCACCATGCGGGTGCCTTATTTAAGGATTGACGTTAGCCGGCGCTGCGGGCTGGTCAGAGTAAAACAAAATTCGGGTTGTGTGTCAAAAATGGTGCAAGTCAGGTTTGAGTAAAAAATCATAGCTCAAACCGGACTTGCGACATTTATTTATGCACAACCCCCATTGAAATGATTCCTGTCACTGATTTTCCTTTGTCCTGTGCTTGTCAACATGCCAATGTTGCTACAGTTGGTGATATGCACTCTTCACCGACACACTGTTAACCTTACCACTATGGACTGCAATTGTCTCTCACTATTCAATTGGCAATTCATGTTCCTCTGCACTGAATGACACTTCATCTCAGCATGTCCAAAGACATGTCCCTCAACCTTGCACTTGTGTTGTGTCACAATAGAATGCTTTACACTAATGGGGTCACAAACCTGGACTATGTAAATATTGCACTACAGCACTTGAAAATAAACAGCATCTACACAACCTCTTTGTCTCTGTGTAATGTGACACATCTACTTTGCTGGAGATTGGTGATGCATGTAACATGTCTATGGTCACAGAGTGTCAATACCAGAGTGCAGAAATAATGTGGGCAGATCTTTAGGGCTGTGTAAGAGAGTTTGGTCAATAACGTCAGCTGGGAGTACAATTAAAATAGTTACATTTGTATACTTGACCTCATCTGAATTGAACTACTCAGTTTACCAGTGTTCACATGAACATCAGGCTGCAGGCAGACATCCCATAGCGCCCAACATTCCGACACAGGACCCAAACAATGAAAACTTTAAAACCACACCTACCTGTCCAATACCTGGGAACCATAGTCACGTTGAATGATGGGTACAATGGATGGCAGATGCATAGAGATTTAGATTTATTGTAGCTGCCAATGTGACAGCTCAGTTGGAAGTGGGAATTAACATGTCAAGAGAAGGATGTGGATGCAGTACGGAAGACACAGGCCAACAGACAATTGGCATATAACACATGTAGTAAGGGAGTATCTAACTCTTTAATAACTATGTACAAAACAGAACTTAAAACTATGTAACACATCTATACTGACCTAATCTATCCTAACTATACATTACCCACAACTGGCCCTAACTACCCTATGCTAAGCTTACGTACCAAATTTAACAACACACTCTAAACATTTGCCCCCCACCCCCCTTATAGGACGAGACACATGTAGGACAACATATACTAACCAAAACAGATACTAACTAATACTAAACAAATATATATATTTTTTGTATTTTTTAAATGCATATATATATATATATATATATATATATATATATATATATATATATATATATATATCTCTTTTTAAATAAAAATACACAAAAGCCCCAACATTAACCCCCACCCACTCACCCACAAACTAACATGTAATAACATGACCCCCCCACTTATCCTATCTAAACTACTACCCTACTCTAACCTATCACTAAACCCCCTAAACCCACTAAAAAACTGGATAAGGAATGAGGGGGGAGGGGACTGAATTAAGGGTGAGGTGAGGCATGAGTTCAGAGATTTGCCCTCCTCAGAGTTTTCTTTATAGATTTGAGCCTCCGGGTATTTTTGTCCACGTTCTGCTATAGAGTGTCAAGCTTTCTCAAAACCTTTCGAATTTCCTGCTAGAGCTGGGAAATGGCGGCCATGTCCAATGCAGCAGATGTGGTGGTCTGTGTGGCAGAGGTTGTTACTCCTGCAGGAGTGGTGGTCGGTGGTGCTGACGTGGAAGGTGCAGCAGGTGTGGTGGTTGGTGGTCCCGAGGTTGACGGTGCAGCAGGTGGGGCGGAAGTGATGGTGGCCGCTGTGCTACTGGGTGCAGTTGTGGTGGTGGCTCCAACCGTCGTAGCCAATGCCGGTCCCCATTGGGTGAAAGCCCACCATTCTCCTGTGGCTCTCTCTCTTTGATCACGTCTTGCCATCCTCCGGTACCCAGACTCGACATCTAAGATATGTCTGTACCTCACTGCCCACTTCTGGAAGTCCCTGATCTCTGCTACATTCATGTTGGTAGCTGTAAAAATTAGACAGGCAACCATCAGTGTCATCATTGTGAGATGCATGTACAGATGATAATCTAACACTCTCCCTCAATTTGCACATGCAGTCCAAATCACAGTACAGATGATATAATGTTCCTGACGAATGAAATGGCAACACTGCCTACCCATCAAGTATTTAACAGCACAGCAAAGCACAAGAGGTGTACCAAATAAAGTGATCTGTGCATTGATGTGGTGCAATGTGTCACAATGCAAATGCAGCAAGTACTTCACATGGGCCAGGCCGACTAATCTTTATCATCTGAGTCAACTTTAAGGCACCCAAGACCAGTGATTTGTAGATTTCATTGGCAGGATGGTATGCAGTTGCTAATCATAAGGGGTGAGTGTTGTTTGGGACACATGTATGCTTGAATGAGATGACTGTCATCTACACTGTGACCATCACATCTTCCTACTTATATGTTCTTCCCCTACCCCTGTGCCTCAGGGGGGATGGGCATGCAATACATCATCACAACTGTTGAGGACAACCACAAAGCCATGTCCACTTGTACATGGATTTAGTGAGTGGAACACATGTGAGGAGGGCTTCCACCTAGGAATGAGGTATTCATAGGTCAATCACACCTAAATTCATGTGTCCAGTTGTGGACAACCATCAACACCTGATCTGCCAACACAATTCCAAAATCACCCACATTGATGCCAGCACACATCTGGCCTTGACCTGCATGCATTCCTATTACATACCACATAAGTGTCATGTAAAAGGATTACAACTTATGGGGCTAGATGCTGGGCAACAGTTACCCATACAGTCCTACATGTACATTACAATACAGGGATGCACAAGTTTGTGCGGAAAACTGATGCATCACTGTCTTGTGAAAATTAGGGTATGACTCGGTGACAATATTCTGACACTGGGGCACTTCCAAGTCACATGTGAGCCTACATGTGGCTACGAATCATCTTGTTCACATGCTGCTGCCTATTGCGCAGCACAAGACTCCCAAGATATAACTCTCTGCCTGTGAATGTCGAACCCTTGCATGGAACACTATGTCAACATCCAGTCAAGTAATATATCAGATCATGTGCCAGCTCATCATATCTTGCAATGAGTGCAACACACAAGAGTTACTCACACAACAGCTGCAATCATTACACAGGACAGACATTATCACACTTACTAGATACGTCTTGGTCCTGAAATCGAGCCACTTCCCCGATGGTTTAGTGGGCCAGTCCACATGTAAGACAGGGAAAGGAAATATATGCTCAATGTCAGATCACTGTACAAACGTGTGGACAACATATCACAGTGTGTAACATTTTATATGAGTGAGCTGCTGATCGTGCATGTAGACACTCCAACAGACATACCACTGCAAACTCACATTGACACTGACACTCCAGTGAGTGATAGACACACATCTGCACACATGCACTGGGCCTAACAATCATGTGGTGCTAAACCTGATTACACGTGTGGCTAATCCATTTCAAATGGTACTCCATGTCATGATTAGTAATTGGTTGACAATTTCAATGGCACTTCCCTGGTGTACTGCACTACAAGTGACTCAGGCATTGTGGCTTGTGCATCAAGGGACACTGAGTTACTGTGTGATGGACATGTGGCTCAATTTTCAGTCAGCAATGATCATGCATTCAGTGGTCCATAACAGATGTGGCACAGTTGTATGTAGGTAACAAATGCCCCATTGGTAGTGTCCCCTAAGCCGTATATGCCCCCTTTGCCAACATGATGGCAAGGATCATGTGTGTGTAATGATGACAATGTAGCGCTAAACATGGATTGCCCACTTTGCTGTCCCAATACAGTGAAATGTAGTATGTTGACAGTGTCGTACCTGATCATCATTGACAGAATGCATGGGCACCGGTGTTGTCATTGCACCTGAAATGTGTTACTCAAGGCCACATGTACCAAGATCAGGTTTTGTGAGTCACACATTGCGAGACTTAGCAACTCGCAATTTGCAAATAGGATGATCTGAGGTACAACACTGTCAATGACACTGTTTGAAAATCACAAATGGGGGGGCAAATGACCTACCTCATGAATTTTGATGAGGTGGGTCTCATTTTGCAAACCCCTTGGGAATGGCGGCACTCACAGGGATACTGACCTCCTGGGCTCAGCAGACCACCATGTCTGTGACTGCTTTCAAATGGAGATGTATATTTTTATTTAAATGCAGCCTTATTTCATCATGGGTATACAGAAAGCATTTAAAAAACCAATATTATGACTCAAACATTTTTTTTTGAAGCAGTCAGTGATCCGTGGGATAACTTCCTGCTCAGAAACACATTTTTGGGCATGCATTCACAAAGAGGAAGGGATCCCATGGGGACCCCTCCCCTTTTGCAAATGGGTTAGCACCAACTTGAAATGGCTGGTAACTACAATTGTTCAGTGCAAGCATTTGTGGTCACCAAAGATTCAGTCAGCAGACTGCGACTCGCAAATAGGAAAGGAACGCCCCTTCCTAAATGCCACTAGCAAACCCTGTTTTGTGACTGGGCAATGTGATAGCAGAATGGCAGAATTGGGGGGGTGCATTTGAATAAACATTTTTCCTGACGTAAACACACTAAGGCCCTCATTCTGACATTAGCGGTAAAAACTGCCAACCGCCGCGGCGACGGCCGTCAAAAGACCGTTGCCGCGGCTAACAGCCGTCTGCCGTATTATGACCACAGCCGGCGGATGGCGGTAAGGTGGCGCTGCTGCCACCAGCAGTGCCACGCCAGTAAATTGCCGCCAGCCGTATTATGACCCATAATACAGCCTGGCGGTGTTATGCTGGTGGACGCTGCTGGTGGCAGTAGCACCCCGTCCCGTCTTCTGCCTTTGGACCCCCTGAATCCAGGTAAGTCAGGTCTCCAACAGGGAAGGGGGTGGAGGGGGTTGTGTGTGTGTGTGGGGGTGTGTGTGAATGTTTGGGTGTGCATGGATGCGGGTGTGTGTTGCGTGTTGGATGCAAGTGTGCATGTATGGAGGTGTGAGTGCATGTATGTTGTGTTTTGTGACTGCGTGTCTGCGTGTATGTTTGAAAGTGTGAGCGGATGTGTGTGAGTGGATATATGCATTTGTGGATGTTTGTGGGAAAGGGTGTGTGTGTGTCAAGGGGGCATGAATGTCAGGGGTAGTGGGGGCTTTGGAGAGGCATGGTGTGGGGGAGTTACTGGAAAGAGAGGGGGAGACCCCTATCAGTGACTGGGAAGGGATTCCATGTCACTGATAGTGCCTACCGCCATGGTTTTCATGGCGGTAAGGAAGCCACAAAAACCATGGGGGTAGGCGAGGTCATAATCCCGCAGGCGGAACAGTGATGGCTGCCGGGCTGGAGATGAATATCTTCAGCCCAGCAGCTGTTACCGCCGTGGCATCGGAGTGGTAGCCAATCTCATAATATGGCGGTAAGTACCGCCAGCCTGTTGGCAGTACTTATCGCCATATTACCGCCGACTGCCAGGGTCATAATGAGTTCCTAAATCTGAAAACTAGGCCGTTTGTGAGAATTTAAAATAGCTTGGTACATATTGCCCGAAGTAATAGTCGGATATGACTCAACAAAGCTCAGGACTGCATTGTTAACATGTATAGACATGTGGAATACATCTCATTACTCGGACACTAACAGTTTGTTCTACTTGCATTCAACACGGCCACAAACATTGCGTGCAGCACGTCAAGACATCTGCTACTGTCACTCAGGATCATTCTACTGTACACATTTGTCAATGTGATACTTACCAAAAGGGCCACCGATCACCACACCCAGGTGGTCCAGCAGATCCTGTTCTCGGGCCACCAGGTCAGCCCAGAGATGCTTCAGCTGGTGCTCATTCACTGTTGTGTTGAATACACGTTTGAGGTGGTAGAGCACCTTGCCCCACCGCATCCGCCTGGCCTCTGTGTGATAAACCTGTATTAAATGCCCACCCATCTCCAGCATCAATGGCAGAAAGTGGCACACCAGCCACACAAAGGATCCAAACTCCTCCTCACCCATGCGGGACAGCCTCACCTGTCCCCACATGTCTGTGCACAACAATTTAAAACAGAAAAACAAAAAAAGGAAGGAAAATAAATGTGAAAAAGGAAACTTACAACCCAAAGTACGTACCCCAACTAACCCAACTAATGTAACCCCCCAAACGGATAACCACCAGTACAAATACAATCCAAAAAACACTAAACTACACAAAAGCACTTAAACAGGTACAATATAGAGATAGAACGCAATCCAGACATGAGCAACCACAAGACACAGCCACAGTCAAGAAAAAGCACAGACTGTAAAGTGAAAGTGAAAGTACACCCACAGTACCATGTCTGTAAACAGGGTTTCCTATTACATCTCTTCCTGTCCCCTTTGCGGCCTGTTTTCCATCTAGCATGGTTTTTTTTTACACATAGGATGTTTGCGTAAATACTTTTGACGCATAACCTACACGTGCGGCAAAATACCACACATTACCGGGAAACTTCTATTTTAATGGATATCTGCTAGCGTGTAGTGCACTGGTAGAATTAACGTTAAGAGCTCATGTATGTTTAGCTAGCGTTTGCATTGTTTTTTGATGCATTGGCGTCAACATTTTTTATTTAAACTGTGTTTGCGTGATTTTCAATTATTTAACTTGTATGAAGATGGATGGAATGATCTGTAACAACAATATGTGTGCTTCTAAAGGAATCTCGTGCAATCCATTTGACGTAATGATCATGTATGAATGTGTTACAAATGGGTATCTACATCAGATGGCAATCAGTGATGTACAACAGTCATGATATGTGTTTGTAATATGTGTTGACTCATTTGATGTGTGTAGTTGTTTCACTTTGGGGACATTACATTTCACACGACAAACAAAACTCGGGGATGATTGAGGATGGCTGATGAGTGCTAGGTCAGATATGTTACCCCTCATATGTCATTAATTAGACAGGCACTTCATGGTGACTTGTGTGAGAACTACCCATATGTCGACCATGTGTACATGTTTGGTACGTAGCATGTTTGAGACACTGTGCCTTAATTCCACCCATAAAATGTTATGTACACGTCAATTTGACTCGTGAAAATTACCTATGTTACTCATGTTGCTGAGGTGGACCTGCTGCCCTGCCTGCATGTGTTCACATATTTTCAGATGTGCATTTCACAGAAGTGTCCAGTTCAAGTGTATGGGCATGTGTACCCTGTGTCAGGATTGGGCTCCATGGTGTTACGGTTTCGTGCGGGTCTAGTCAGGAGTCTGTTAGGGGCAAACCTCGAGTTCACAGAGTATCTTGCAAGGAGGAAATGTACCAAAGCACAAGAGCAGCTAAAGGCATACAAGGAGATAGGGCAGTTATGGTAAGGCAGATACAACAGAAAAGTGAATACAGAGCAACCTTAGTGTGGACAAATATTGAACGGGTCAGTAATGGACAAACACGCAGGGCTTATAACTAAGATTGTACACAGGTTAGAGCTCAGAACTTCCCACAGCAACAGGAAATGTCATTGCCTCTGTGTAGATTAAGCTCACAGCTAGTCACCACACAGGCCCCATAGAAAGATGGTAGCAGAAGTGAATCTGTGTCTGAACTCTTAGGGCACAAACAAGGATAGTACTTACATACATGAGACTAGCGCTTGTTGGTCCAGCTGGAGACACAGTAACAATTCCTGGAATACAGCCATAGCACACTGTCACTGTTAGGCACTAATGACTACATGCAACATTAGACAAAGGATGGGGGCTGGATTAGCCTCCTGGAAACCAGGTGACAGACCAAATACAAAGTAAAACACTTCTAGACAGGTGAGGACTGATAGGACACTTACCAGACACGATAACCCAAGAGGAAACAGAAAACAAGGGAACCAACTAGGAGGCAAAGCCAGGCACAGGGAACAGGGTCAGGTTGACACAAAGGCTGGAACAGGTCTGGGTAGCAGGAAGCATGCTCTGGCAGAAGCAAACATGAACAAGGCTGAGAAACAGGGAGCAGAGTCTGACTGGAACAAGCCGCAACAGGACTGGGTAAAAAGAGAGCAGGTTCAGGCTGATTCAGGACTGTAACACATTCCAACAAGGGGCTGGAACACAAATGATTCGTACTCAAATGCACGACGAGGAGCTTCAGGGAATGGCAGCTTCTAAGCAGTTCCAGGCAGCAGCAAGGCCAGGGCAGAGTCACATGGCTGGGCTGCACAAGAGAGGTCACAGGTGTGCGCAGCTTCAGTCTCTCACAAGTCCTGGAGGAGAGAATCTAGTACAAAGGGACAAACAGACTTTTCCCATGGGAAGCAATGGACAGAATATTTCAGGTCTTACCAACTACCAGGCAGTGCATTATAGGAGCTGAAGTCCATGTAGGCTAATGTAGTTACTGAGGTAACCAAGGATACAGATAGTCCATTTACAGGGCCCCCAAGAGATGGGAGGGCAGAGACTTAACACATGGCTGTGGCAGGACTTATTTGCAGGGATAGACTGCGCAGGGCATGTGTTGTGGACATTGCTTGTCGTACCTGGCACACTCATGCTATCCATTTTCATAAATGATGCCTCTCTTGTCACACAAGCTCCTTGCAGAGATTCCAAATGTCACACTTACTAATGTCAGTGGTCTGTTCATACATTCCTGTTTCCACTGATATTTCACATTCACTGCCTCATGTATGGTGTGTTTATTTACCTTATGATTGGAGATGTCATGGTTGTGTGTCATGTGCTACAATAGACCATGTTGGCAACGTGGATGTGTGTCATATGCTGTGGTCCTTTATATGTGAAATTCAAAAGATGAGTATTTTTTATATGTGTGTAATCATAGGCATCACATGTGATGTTGCATCAGAATTAGTCAGATTTGTCTTTGCAACATGCTCCCTGAGGTAATACTCACATTCCTAAAGAACATTTGATGGAGAAAGAAGTAACCAGAGCAGGATTGTGTGATCAAGTAAGGTGTTTAATTACATATTCTAACAAGGTGTGTTGAGTGACTATTGGTTAAAAATGTTTTGAACAACCTGCTGTCTGCGGTGCATTCCTGCAGCTGTGTTTTGATGTTTCCCCTCATTTTTCCTGGCACCATCCTCCTCCTCAGGCAGTTCTTGCTCATGCTCATATAGGGGGATGTTCCTCCTCACACAAATGTGCAGGATAGCACATTTAAATATGATTTTGCAAACAATGTGTGGGGCATATAGAAGGCTGCCTCTTGTGATGTCCAGGCACCTGAATATGGACTTCAGGATGCCAAAGATCTCTTTCTACAATGGTGCGTGTCCTCTGATGTGCCTCATTATAGGCATGCTCTGTTGCTGTGCTTGGGTTGTGGAATGGGGTCATGATCCATAGCTGTATCCGGTAACCCTGAGCAGCTGAAAAAGAAAATAGGAGTGAGTATTTTGTTAGTGCTTGCAACAGGAATGTGATGTAGCATGGCAGTTGATATCTTGTGTCGTCTATGACTCATATGTGTTTGTGGTATTGTGTGAGATCCTGGGCTTCAGTGGGATTTTGTCTGCAGTGGGTTGTTTGACTTGACAACTTGTGTTTGGCTCATTGAGCTGGGATCTATGATTTTGTATCCAGTGGTCAGTATGTATGTACCATGCATTGTGTAGTGACCAACATATTTTAGTGTGCTTTCACTGGAGGGAACATGATACTTCCACACACACTATAGATTCTGGTGTGATGGTAACATGATTGCACTACAAGGCCTGGACAACCCACTCAATTAAACATATGTCATTGCAGATGAAATGCAACAGTGAGGCCCTTTGATTAGACTTGCTGACAATGTACAACACATCTCAATAAGCTGGCAGCACTGAGGTGTTCAGTATTGACAATGCACAACTGTCCCATGTGTGACTTGGTTCTAGGCAAACCTTTGTAGTTCCCTCTGCCAGTGGCTCATGTGCAACCGTGCACCCACACTACCAAACCTGCTCCAGGTAACCTGGCTAACTGCCTTGTGGAGGTGGATGTATCTGTGCAGGAAGGGCCATCTCCCTGTACATCTGTTATTTTGATGGACGATTGGTGGTTTCAGTGTATGAAGCAGTGTGCAGTTTGCATTAGTGGCACATCAATATGTATTCATAGCACAGTCCACTTCCTTATTGCTACCTGGCAACGGCATTCCAGGAGTGATGTATGATGTTGGAACTGCCTCAGTATTTCACCTACATGTGAGTTTGCACCATCATGCTACGTGTGTCATGGTGTTAGACCAGCAGCAACACACATTGCACACCCCTTCCACGCTACATATTGCTTGGGAGCGTGTCGGATTGACTATGTGGCCTAATGTAATAGTAATTAGTTCATCTTCCAAGTTGTACTTCCAGTGGAGGCCATGTAATTGTCACTGTGTGCTTTGACATTGGTCCCTTGTAGCTCTAGAGTGGCAGCTAATGTTTGTGGCAGCCGTCATTTGTCCATAGGTATTTATCCCATTGTGTCAGGGTGTACAACATAACTACCTGTGTCACACCTCAGTGTCTTCCTGCCCACGTGTCAATGTAGTGGTGTATGTATTGTGTGTCCTACAGGGTTGCTGTGCCGTGTGTATATTGCTAGGTTTATGGACTTACCGACAAGAAGGCCATTGCCATATTCTCTGTCCTGGAAGTGCTGATTGATGGTGCTGTGGCGGAAGATGAAGGAATCATGTACACTCCCAGGATAACTTGGCCAAGATGTTGGTAAACAATCCCTAGTGGTCAACTATGGCCTCTACATTTATGGAGTGGGTGTGCTTTCTGTTCCAGAATATATGTTCTGTTGCTGCAGGTGGTACGATCCGGAAGTGGGTGCAGTCAATTGCACCACGCACATAGGGAAGCCATGTATTTGATAAAACCCCTGTTTGATCTCCTGCTGCTTCTGCTGGGTGTTGGGGAAGCTGATGTGGGGGGTGTGAGGGAGATGATGGCTTCTAGGACCTTGGGAAGGAAGGTGGAGAATGAGGGCTGTGATACCCCAGCAACCAGGGCACCCGTTGTTTGGAAGGAGCCACTTGCCAACATATGCAGGACAGCTAGCAGCTTTGTCACCAGTGGTATATTGTGTGGTGTTTGCAGGCTGGCTATTATATGTGGCTCAATTTGGCACAGCCGCTGCTGGATGGCTTGCCAGTTGTCTATACCTACGGATGATGTCCTGTTCCCTGAGGCCCTGGAGGGCTGTCCTGGTCCTGAAGACTCTCTCCTGCCTTCTGATTGCCTTTGGGGGCCACATTGGGGTGGTGGTGGCTTCTGCTATTGGTCCTGTGCTCTGCATCGTCTAGCATGCTGCATCAGTAGCACCTCCATGTTATCCCGTTGAGCTATGATGTCGCTTATGTGTGTTTTCCTTAAGTAGTGGTGTGTTTGCCTCATTTTAATGCCTGCCCTGACCCAGGCGTTAAAATTTGACACAAATCGGGCTTAGCGTCATTTTTCGGGTCCGCATCCCACCCGTGCGTCATTTTTGCCCTGTTGGATAAATAATAGCGCTAAGGTGTTTGAGTCATTTTGTTGGACGGGAACGCCTACCTTGCATCTCATTGACGCAAGGCGGTTTCATGCATCCTTGAAATGACGTAACTCCATATTTTTGACGATAAACGGGTCTAGCGTCAAAATATAAATATAAAATAGAAATACGTTTGTGCTGGATTTGCGTAAAAACAATTACGCAAATCTGGCGCAAACAGAGTATAAATATAGGCCTTTATATGCCAAACTTTCGACCACCATTGTGGAGTGATGCCCCATAATCTGAGTCGTAGTTTGCAACATTTCTAACCTATGTCGTCCTCACATATCTTGTCTTGTATGATTGGCCAGAGGGATGTCCATAATACATTGACACACAACATGCTATATTCCACAGCATCATCTACTCGTGGTGACCCAGATAGTGTCCATGATGTGAAGACAAAAACAATGACACACAATGTACAGCATTAGCCAGTGCTGTTCAAAGATCCATGTGCAGATGAGGTGTATGACATGCATGCACCCACATATGAGATGGTGATGCTGAGTGATGTTATGCAACATGCTGAGCATAGTTTAGGACACATATATAACCAATATGCAGCCTAGTGTGAGGAAACAAGTTACTTTGGGACTGTGCATCAAGTCATGGCACAGCTCACTAGATACTGACCTGTGTCAATGTGAGAGTAGTATCATCATCCTCTGTGTGACATGAGTGAGTGCACCACCCTACAATTTCACATGATGTCGGTCACATCGAGTTTTTCATATAGCAATGTGTCCTGACAGCTGTCCTTGCCATATATGACACTGTTGTGAGACTGCATTTTACTTGAAGACCTTGTTCAGATGAGTTTGTTACATGCCAGCAGATCTGAGGTCACTTGCGCAAGCATGAGGGACATTGATGAGCAATCCAGCATGACAAGTCTGATGTTACATGGTCACATGGCTGATGTGTATGACAATCTTAGTCGGTGGTCCCTTAATGATTTTCCAAGATGGTTCAATGTTATTATGCAACAATAGCTAGTCTCAATACCATGGACATGGGCAAAGTGGAGATGACGGTTGGTGTGCTGATGTGTCCCCCCCTGGCCCTTCAGGATGTTATGATGATTTGTGCTGGCCAACGTGTTACAACGGCAGATGGTGTATTCATTGCATGCTTGCTCATTTGGCAAACATACAATTGGCTGACATGTCCAATTGATGTTGCAGCTACAAACATGACCCTTTCTCAGAGGTGCCAATTTGAGAAGAGGGCAGAAATATACCGCCACATTTGCCAGGTTGCCAAGGATGCAGCGCCGATATGACAGGGAGCATGTTTTGGGGGCATGGAAAGCCTTCCCTCAAGGGAGTCCAGCCAAACAATCCTCCACCATCACCCATGCAGCAACAAGGCCTGTGACTACAGGCAGTGCCACTTCTGATGGGGCAGGACATTCTACCTCTGCACACCTGCTATGTTGAACCCGATACATGCATGAATTCAGAATGGAACTGAACCAAAAATATAGATTGCCAGGTTAGAACACCAAAATGGACATATTTTATTGTTGCTCCGTGAACTAAAGGCTCACAACATGAAGCGCTAAGTAAATATGAATGTATAAATTTGGCGTATTTAGTTAGTTAGGGTTTGTTAAGATAGCGTAGTTTAGATTAGTTGTTGGACTTAGTAGTAGCTTTTTCTTAGGGGTGGGTGTTTAGGGTATCTCTTATATTTTTGATTGGGGTAATATTTAGGGTATGTGTTTATAAAAAATAAAAAATAAAAAAAATATACAAATACAAAAAAATATAAAAATACAAAAAATTAAAAATATAACAAAATCTAATTGTTTGGGCAATATGTTTAGTCACTCGATGTTTAGCTTTAGTTACTGTTGTCCTTGTCGATAGATGTATACTAAGGGGGGTGAGGTTATGTTTAACAAGTGGCATTAGTACCTTAAGTGTGGACATTGCATTATGGGATAGGTTCTCCTTGTCATGTGGAAACGCTGGTGCAAGGTTGCATTATGGGGAGGTGATGAGGTGGCAGCCTTAAAAGCGGGCCCCGTCAATGGTTCGGGTTTTGCTCCATGTCCCGTTTACAGTTGTAGTGAGGGTCGGAGAAGATCAGCTATCAGCATGAATGAAGGTTAGACAATCAATGTGGAGGTGTATTATTCAGGACCAGTTCCCTGCTAATACAAGATGATATATTGGTTTATTGGTAGCTGTTTGTTGGTTAGATAGGGTATCATGTTTTATTAGGTTCATGGCATTGCGACTAGTGTAATGCTGATGTAAGAACTGGCAGGGGTTGTTGTTAATAGTAACGAGCATGACTGTTTTGGAACACCGTTTTTCGTAATATAGTGACTTATGTTTTGATAAAATAAGATATACCTGCCCCTTGTCAACATTAGGTGGGATATGTGGTTACTGATGGCTAAATCGTTGGCCTGAAATGGCATTTCTCATTCTAAACTAGGTGCGGTTTTTCAGTGACTATTTCCTT
This sequence comes from Pleurodeles waltl, assembly GCF_031143425.1. Taxonomy (NCBI): domain Eukaryota; kingdom Metazoa; phylum Chordata; class Amphibia; order Caudata; family Salamandridae; genus Pleurodeles; species Pleurodeles waltl. Next base: position 1,190,198,751 of record NC_090446.1, read on the forward strand.
GAACATGATAGATTGGCATTGATTCAAATAAAAAAGGTATGAGAAGTCTTTCACTTGGTGTGACAGTAGGAACTCCAGAATATATCATACCCTTATATAGATATTAGTGATCATATACCTGTTCCTATTCTCTCCGGCTTTCTGAAAATGTATAGATATTTTGGTTTTTGCATCTTTATTTATATAGTAATGCATACATCTGAAACAGCTCTTTGGCAATTATGTACGTACAAACCAGCAAAGGACGCTCATAGTAAAGGAGATCATTATAACAAATACAAATACAATTAGGACCAACACCCTCATTCAAGGTGATAGTTAGTTGGGTGCATAATAAATCTTTTAAAACATTTTTTAGATGTGTTTTTCACAAGTTTAATATTTTTTTTTCTTTATTGTGATGTTTATAGTCTTGTCATTTGCTTTGTCAAAATGGTGTCTGTATTTTTGTGGCATTACGATGTGGGACTCTTACTTAATTATGTTTTGTTTTTAATATTGACTGTATATATTGTATATATCCCTTGTCTGTATGTTATGTCAACACTTAAATGTTGGATGTTAGTATTAAATGTTGTGTTATGATGTATAAACGTAAGATGTTTATGTGGTTACACAATATAAGGGTATCATATTTATTGTATTACAGCCCTGAAGAAGTCCTGTTTTGAGGACAAAACTCGTTGGCTGTTGCTGTTATGAATGTGTTTTATTTTTAACAAAAATAAGAATAAAGAGAAGGTACAAATGGATTAATACTGATGAATTGGACTTCCTAAGTTTATTGGATGTGGTGCACCATTCAGATTTGAATTGTGTGTAGTACCTTTTTTAATGATTGCACCTTGGCAGCAGGTGCTGAGATGTGTGCACCCACCAGTAATGCTTGAGTTTGTGACTTTTTCTGATATACAGTAGGGGACAGGGGTTAAGTGAATGTAAATATGGCCCGCTGCCACCTGCTTTATTAGTGCCAGGTGGCATTAGATGTTTAGAATAGGTTGAGATAAGATAAGTTAGTTGAGGAATAAGTTAGGCTAAGCTAGTGTAGTATAGGATAGTTTAGGTAGTTTAGTTAGTTTAGGGCATTTTAGGCTTAGTTTTGTACTTGAGTTAAATCTTGTTTCTTTTCCTAATATATGGTCTCCATTCAGATTTACTGTGTAGGTGGTAGCATGTATGCACAGGTCATGTTAGGCACATGCCTTTGCAAGTCGTAGTTAGTTTACATGTGTGACTAAGTGTACCCCCTATGGTCAAGTTCCTGTCAGGTTGGCAATGGTTTCACATCAGCAACTCCAGACATCTTTGAGCAATATACGTGACACTAGATACTGGATGTGCATGGATACACATCCCAAAACAGGTACTCACACGGCATTTCTCTGTATTGTTAAGTAATGAGACTTGCAATGTAATTATGGTGTTGTAATTTCACTCCCCCTAAATCTAGATTTTGTTACTGAGACACTCATGACTGTCCCTCACACTCTCACACATGCATCATGTATTTCTCACATCAATGTTTTCCTGTTGCTACCATCCTTGCTAGGCCCAGCCACTTGTAGAGTGATTACTGTCAGCTGTCACAATACATGCATGCTAACTGTCAAATGCCATGCTTGGGATCCTCAGGTACAACTTGCTAGTTCATATAGCTATCAGTCACCTCAATCATGTTGCAGTTGTTGGCTGTGACGTTGTGTATCTCACTAATCCACACATATCCCTAAGGCAAGTCCTCAGGGGTATATTGCTAATCTCATAGCGCCACCAGAGTGTCCCTTTTTGTGATGCTTCAATAGTGCTGTGCCCTTTCACTAATTTTCAAGGTGACATAACGCCACTTTGGGTGGCTTAACACCACATTGTATGCATGGGTCCCCCCAACACAGATTTCTGTGGCAGAGGGGCATGGAATGGGTGTAGCTGTGGGCTTACCCTTGCAACACCCACTGAATTTGGCAGTGCCTCAGATTTCAAAGGAATGTAGATCTAAGGCAGTAGCAAAACAATGACGTCAGCCCAGGAGTGATGTTTGCCTGGCATACCAGGGAAAAAGAAAAATCTTTCGCCTCATTTTAACGTATTGTGCATTGCATTGTGCCACACACATGGTAGGAGCAAGGAGCTATTATTGTTTGTATATGTGCAGGGAGTAAGACTTCCTGCACATAAACATCCAATGCCTGCAACGCAGACACCCTTGCAATATGGTGTAAGTGTGCCTGCACTGGCACTAGACAGCTGCACCAGCACTAGCGAAAAAACAGGGTTGCACAGTAACCTATTGCATACAGTACTAACCTGCGTTTTGGTAATGACACAGCTCAGCACGGCTACATTGCTTATGCCACAGCGCTGCCCCATTTTTTTGTACATAGACCCCTCAGTGTACAGGCTTCACACAATGCATAAAGTTCACATAGTTACTGCCTCAGACACAGATTCAAGACAATTGATGTTTAGAGTTAATGCATGTGAAATGGTGTTATTGGTTGTACTGTATAGTACACAGGAGGCTGAACCCATGAGGGATCCCAAACCACTGGATGTCCACACAGAGTCCAAGGGGGGGCAACATGTCATGAGACATGTGTAGGGGAAAAGTGCATTAGTGAGGAGGTGATCTCATTGCCAATAGGTAGGAATTGGCCATAATGACAGTTCACATGTGTAAGTGGTCAACAGTGGAAGAGTGAAGAGGGGAGGTTGATATTTGTTGTAACACTAATGAACCATAAAGAAACAGTGGCTATGCTGTAAGGTTCGCACATCTAACGTATCTGTAGAGTTTCCAGGGGACATTATGTCCTGTGATAGTGGACATTATTCAATGGGTGCCTCACTGGTTTTACACCCAACCACCAAGGGTGAAAGCTGCACCAACTGGAGAACCAATTAGAACTGAGGTAATTTTTATAGAATGCCAGGGCACACCAACATAGTCTGCAAAGTCCATGTAAATAATAGAGTATAAGAAAAAGCCCTGAATATGTCGTGTGATTGGTTAAGATTTATTCTTTCCAAGGCACAATGCATCCAAAAAGACAGCCGACACGTGTTTCGTCATCTAGACTTTCTCAAGGCTGCAAGAATCAATATGCAAAAGAGGGTGCAGTAGGATGTAATGACGATGACAGGGAATTATAGCTGTTAATCTGTTCTATAATACCAAGTAATGAGAACATTTTAGTTCTGCTGTGCATTTACAAGTAGCCTGTAAATAAACCCCTAGATGATGACAACCATAACAGCATTAATAATTTTAAGATATGGTTATTCTGTGATGTGTATTTTAACCTCCAACAATATTTTTATGGATTAGATGTTCACAGTCATATTCTTTCATGCCTCCCGTGCCATGGGTGGTGCTGGTGTTGAAGTTTAGAGGGGCATATAGGAAACTACTCTCTTTTGGCATGATTATCGCCACTTTTTGCCCATCAGTATGCTTTGACGGTTGTCACTGATTGTGCTCGCACCCTCTTAATTTGGTTGCTTAGGACCTTGCACACCCCACAATTGGCATAATGGTGCCCCCATATATGGTGCTTAGGTACCCAGGGCATTGGGGCACCAGGGGTTCCCCATGGGCTGCAGCATGTATTGTGCCACCCATGGGAGCCCACGCAAAATGTGTCTGCAGGCCTGCCATTGCAGCATGCGGGAAAAAGTGCATGCACCATTTCACTACAGGTCACTGCACCATGTAACTGTAAGTCACCCCTATGGTAGACAGTCCTAGCCCAGAGGGGCAGGGTGCAGGTACCTGTGTGTGAGAGCACCCTTGCATGAGCAGAGGTGCCCCTACAAACTCCAGCTCCACTGCACTGTACTTTGTGAGTGCGGGGAAGCCATTTTACCCGCGTACTGGACCTGTGTCTAGCTACATAATGGTAACTCCGAACCTGGGCATGTTTGGTATCAAACATGTCAGAACCATGCCCGAATACTGTTGCCAATATTGGTTGTATGATCCCATGCACTCTAGGGGCTCCTTAGAGGACCCCAAGCATTGCTCCTACCAGTCTTCAGCCGTGCAGCCATCACCCCTAAGACAGGTTTAAGCCCTCCTGCTGCTTGACTAGCTCAGGCAGGGGAAGACAGAACAAAGGATTTCCTGTGGGAGAGGGAGGTAACACCCTCTCCTTTGGAAATAGGTGTTACATGGCTTGGGCGGGGTAGCCTCCCCAAGCCACTAGTATGCTTTGAAGGGCACATTTGGTGCCCTCCTTGCATAAACTGGTTTGCATCAGTCTAGGGACCCCCAATCCCTGCCTTTGCGTGAAACTGTACAAAAGAAAGGGGAGTGACCACTCACCTGTCCATCACCACCCTAGGGTTGGTGCCCAGAGCTCCTCCAGGTGGCCACTTGGTTCTACCATCTTCAATCCAAGGTGGGCAGAGGCCCCTGGGAGCATCTGAGTGGCCAGGTCAGTTAGGTGATGCCACAGGCCCCCTCCTAATAGGTGGCCACCCTGCATTGTGACCAATCCCCCTTCCTGGGCTATTTAGGATCTCCCTCTTGGGTAAGTTTTCAGATTCGACATGCAAGATTCCAGCAGGTCTCCTCTGCATCATTTACTTCATCTTCTGGACACTGCAACTGGACCCTCCCGGAACTGACAATCTGCAACTTCAGCGATGACTCAACATTGTTTCTCCGGCATCTTCCAGCAACTGCAACATTTTTCCAGCTGTGCATCGTCTAAGGGTGGCGAGTCTTCAGCCTGCGCAAGAAGTAAGAAGGAATCTCCCTTGGAGTGAAGGAGTTACTCCCCTGCATCTGCAGGCACCAACTGCAGCAAAGACCAGCTGCTTGGATCTGCTCTCCTCCAGAACTGCATGGATCCTGAATCACAGGTGGTGGTCTAGAGTGGTCCTCTTGGTCCTCTCTACAAGCTATCTAACTTGTAATATGGTAAGTCTTTGCCTCTCCTTGCAGAACAATACCCATGTGCACCATGACTCTTGCAGCTACCAAGGCTTGTTTGCTCTTCTTCCAAGGGATCTTCAGGTTCCGTGTAGCCCCAGCCCCCAGCACTCCTCTCCTCTTCAGGTGTGCTGAGTGGGCCTCACTGCGACTTCTGTGCCTGCTGCCAGTGGGTTGCCTGTGGGGGCTGCCTCCTTTTCTCGCAACTCTCCCAACTGTTGAGGGTCACCCCGGACTCCACTCCTTGAGTCGAGTCCTCTGGGCATTGTTGGTCGTCTTCTCCGTCTCTTGCATTTGCCAAGGCTTGTTGGTGGTTTTCCAGCACCACTAACTGACTGCATCTCGACCGCTGACGTGGGACATCACTTGCATCACCCCTGGGACTTCTCTTCATCTCCGCTGATGCACTGCTGGCCTTCTTTGTCCACCGTCAACCTGGTCCTGCACCCACAGAAGAGTGGTTCCTGCCACAACTGGACACTCCAACACAAATTGGACTTGGTCCACCTTTGGGTTCTTTCAGTCTTGATTGGATCTTGCATAATCCTTTTTCAAAGTCCTCCTGTTAGTTTTGGAGGAAACCAGATACTTACTTCTGCTCTCCTGGTCACTGGGAGTTACTCTTGTACTCACTTCTTGGGGTATCCAAGTTCCTCCAGCTCCCCTCTACTGATTCCACATCCTTGAGTGGAAGACTGCTTTTCACATTCCACTTTCTTAGTAAATGGCTTGGCCCTCCTCTAGGGCCCTCACTGTTTACCTATACTTTTGCCAATGCTTATTGCTTTCTATGCTTTTTACTGATTGCTAATGTGTATATAATAGTGTGTTTACTTACCTCTAGTTGGGGGATTGCCTATTCAGTATTCTAGTGTTTGTGTTACTATAATAAAATACCTTTATTTTTGTAACAGTGTGGTTCTTTCATGTATGATAGTACTGTGTGACTATAATGGTACTGCATAAGCTTTGCATATCTCGTAGGTCTTGGCTGCTCATCCACAGCTACCTCTACAGAGCTGTGGTTTCCTAGACACTGCTTACACTTCACTAATAGGGGATATCTAGATCTAATATAAGGTGATAACACCATAGATGCTCACCATACACCACGCCCGTTTCCTACAGGGCACGCACACATTGGGGGCTGGAGATGTGGATTCTAAAGTCCCAGCAGCTGTCATATGTGGAAAGATGAAAGGCATCACTGCAGCATGGAGGTACTGCTGGTTTCACAACACAGCAGCCAGATTATTACTGAGGGAGGCCAGCATCCGCTGCATGGACTCCAGGACAATTTGGATAGCCCCCAGCCTTTGTCAATCATGCTGGTGCTACTTTGGGAGGGCATTTGTTTGCCCCTTTTCCGCAGGACAACAGCGATGTCCACTAGGGACTGCTGAAGTCCACGTAGCAGAGAGTGGGTGCCTCTGATGGCAGCAGAGTTGTCTTTGTTTGGACTGAGCCACCTATGGAGTCCTGCTAGGCTGCCCACCATGGTCTCCATCCCTACCTGCACCTGCTGTGCCAGCTCCTGTTGAACTCCTACTGCTGAATTTTGGAAGATGATGTCTGGGTCCTGGGAGTCCAGGGCTCTGGATGAGGTGGCAGGTGGTATGTGTTGGGTGGTTTATTTGGAGACCCCGCAACTATGTGTGTCCTCCTTGCAACTGGAGATGGTGCCCAGATGGCATCCAGGATCTGCTGAGAGTTTTGGAATTGATGCTTTGCAGCTGGTCATCTCCATCATGGGTGAAGTCCAGGACAGGTATCTGGCCGTTAGGTATGGCATCATCTAATGCAAGGAGATTGGGATATGTCAATGTTGATCTGTGTTAGCTGTTCACATGAGTCATTCGGTTGTTAATCATAGTGCCTCACTTACATAGCGCAGAGCCACACATCAGGTCCCTCATTTATGGGCCCCTAGCAGCATGTAGACCCCTTTCATGCATTAAACTGCATGGCAGTAGCATGGCATGGGTGTTGCTTGGGGTGTTCTTATCAACACCCATGGAAACGTAGAGAATCTGTTGCATTGCCAGATCTATACGTTTTGGTATGTGTCACATTCTTCTGCCACCCCAAGTTTGTTGTAAGAGTGATGTAAGGGGTAGAACTGTCCCAAAGCATTCTCCTTGTTACCTCTTATCATGTGTGCGGTATCCTGAACCACCCATAGTAATATGCAACCACCTCTCGTGTATAGGATTGTGTAAGAAGGTGTCCCTGCATGACTACACTCATCCCTGCAACACAGGCCTCCTTGCAGCATGGGTGCAAAGGTTCCTGTGTTGCAGGGCTGAGGGTTGTTGTGGCATGAAAGGACATCTTCCCGTCATTCCCATACAAGGAAGGTGGTTGTATCTTACTATGGGGGGTTCAGGATACAGCACACATGATAAGATAATAAGAGGTGATAAGAAGAATGCGTTGGGACACTTCTCCCCGTTGCAGCACTCTTACCACACACGTAGGTTGGCCTAAGGAGCTGACACATTGCCAAATATGTCAGTGTGTGAATGCATCAGGTTGCTACACTGCTTCAGGGGTGGCATTGTAGAAGGACTACGTATGACTGTCGTTGTGGGCCCATTTTTTTGCATCCATCAATGTGTGTTGTAATTGTGAACAGACATTGGAAGTGGCAGACAGCATTCCTGATTGTTGATGTTGCAGGATGTGTCCCTTCCTGCACATGTGAAATCAGACCTGCAATACAGGAACCCCTACACCACGCTCAATGTGTGCCAGTGTTGGTGTTAGGCAGTAACTAATAAAGTGATACACTGTTCCTGAAAGAAAACATATCAGGGGACTGTAAGGCACGTGTTATGGGGTCCTATTAGTTAGGAGCACGAGTCCTCACACACCCAGTTGGGTGTCATGCTTCATCATCGGACAGGCTCCTCGTCAGACTGGCGCTGCAATGTCTGACGGGCACCACCCAACGGGGGGCTCTTTGCCGGAGATCTTTTCTCGATGATGCCACACTCACCCTAAGGAGATCAAGGGGAAGACACTGAGGAGGGTTGAAAAAAGAAACTAAAATTGGTTCAGAACCCTAGCTATATATTTCACTTTATTCGATTTGTATAGGGTGGAGACCAAGATTAAAATATTAGTTACGAGAGTTGGACAGAAATAATGACCAGCCACTCTGTGACTAACTGTCTTATTATGGGGGTCAAGAAACTACAAGACCCACCTCAACAATCGGGTCGACATGTTTCGCGTCTTAGCGGTCCACACGGATCCAATGACGCTTCCTCAGGACCTAGTATAAAGAAACTCCTCCTACTAAAAGCTGAGTAAGCTATTAACATATCAAATTTGACAGTCAAAAAACAGGTAAGTAACGTCAGTCACTTACATCAGTCCATTATGACCATTGGTTTGCTGCCTAATCGTCACCCCTTCTAATTCAAGTAAGGGCTTCCTGGGATCACGCAAGCCTATAGCCAGGTTCATATAGCAAGTTGAAGCTCTCCGGCTGGGGGTGGATTACACCTACCCGTGGTCGCGCTCCCGAAAGTCTTTCGGTGACGATTAGGCAGCAAACCAATGGTCATAATGGACTGATGTAAGTGTATATACTCTGAGATATTTTTGGCACATTGTCACTAAAATAAAGTACCTTTATTTTTAGTAACTATGCGTATTGTCTTTCTTATGATATAGTACCTATATGATATAAGTGGTATTGCATGAGCTTTGACTGTCTCCTAGTTCAGCTCTGGCTGCTCTGCTATAGCTACCTCTATCAGCCTAAGCTGCTAGAGCACTATTACACTCTACTAATAAGGGATTACTGGACCTGGTATAAGGTGTAAGTACCGTTGGTACCTACTACAAGCCAGGCCAGCCTCCTACAATGCCCCTTTGTTTCCAACAAACCTTTGATCACATATAGCAGGGGTAGAACTTTATGCAATATACTATACCCCAGTTTCCTGGCCTATGACAGAAGACAAGCTACATCAGGCTGGCCTATGCCACAACCATAGGACTTCTTTAAGTGTGGGTGTTGTAATATGTGTCATTTTGCCCTAGACAGACTCAGATGCTTCCAGTACAGTACTCGAAGTATACTATTAATCCTTTCATTAATTGTAACACCAAATTTGTGATCTACTGTATTGTGTTCTATATGTCGCTGCATCTGTATAGTAAGTACCTTAAGACCACTTAAAGAATTCAAGCGCACATCCGCGCTACCAGGAACTGAAATGGGAATGATCCTCTTGCGTCCCACTTCAGCACGAAACAAAGAATCTGTGAACTATCTCAACTCAAGTTTCATGCTATAGGAGTGGCCCTAGAGCAACAAAGAGGAGGCGACAGAGTCCGGGCATCTCTCTAAAGTAGACACTAACTGTATCACCAAACTTTGAGCCATGGACCAGGGGCTTAATTTGGATCGAGAGCTGCATATCTTTCTGGATGATTCATAAATATGTTTATGATGTGCACTGCTGTCGATTTTCCCTGACAACCCGCGTGACTTTCTTTATTACCTTTTTATTTTTCAGAGCCCTGCCCTGAATTGATGTCAGGCCGGGGGGGGGGGGGGGGGCAATTGCTGGCGAGTGGCAGCAGGGAGCTGTGCACTTGTTTAAAGTGCACATGTCCCTTTGGCCGGCGTCTTGCGACGGCCAGCCAGGCGTGCACAATTTAAACATCTCTAATCCAGCTGTCCTAAAACAGCTGGGTTAGAGAAAGCACAGGCCTCCAGCACTCTTGTGAGCACTGAGAGAGCCCACTCCCACTAATCCTGACGTTGCTTTCATGATGGTTACCAGCACGAAAGCAGCGTCAGAATTTGTTAGCGCTGTTTCCTGGTTCCTGCGGCCACGTTGGAGCTGCCACAAGAGGAGAAGTGGACGCCACGGGGAGAGGAAGACGCCCGCAGGTAAGTGACTTTAAAAAAAAAAATTATTATCATTGTACCCCGCCACCTCAGCCATATCTACAATCCAGCCGCTACTGTGGTTCTAACCACATTGGATATATGTATGAACCATGTACACTGTTCGTTACAGTGAAGAAGACACGTACAAAAGTTCCATTATGCACGCCATTACAAATACTTCTATTTTCCTCCTTACAGTTGCTTCTGGATTTCGTACTATACTTCTACGGTTTCTCTCTCCCCTTCAGGAACTTCTACTCGTGACCACTTGGACGCTGGCATCTCTTTACTTGTATTTGAGCTCCATACTCACCAGTCGGCCTTATAGTTACCTACTTATTTTTCTTTTTCCTATTCACTCCATTTCTGGCCTACACTTTCTGATATACTTGGATATGTCATTCCCCTTAATTTTGCCTTCCTTTTTCACAGACAACTTATGGCATTGCCGTATCCAATCATCTGAAGTTTACCCGTCGCACTTTTCCACTACTGTTTTTTTTCTCGTGTAGAATTTGTGGCGTACACCTATTACATTGTCTGTGTGTTCCACCTTTCTAATTGACTAATTATTTGGTGTAATTTGCATTTGATTAATTATGGCTAATTTGCCACTCATTTGCTCAATATCAAGACTGATGGCCTGTGAATATAATTACATTTCTCAGCATGCACTTCCATTATGGCCTGCAAATATCTTGCCTTTGTTTTTATTCTATCTTAGTCCTTGCTGTATGGTATCCTGATTCCATTCTCGGTACCCATGATTCTTTTTTCTTGACCCACATTTGAGGCATTTTATATTGGACTAACTATGGTTATTATGCTGCTTATTTTTGATGATTGGAGGCTTGTGAACACCATTATCAATACAAATTACATACTTCCGATATGGCGCGCAAACTTTTCTTGCCTTTTGATTTCTATTTGCCTAATAATACCTTTTCTCTGTTTATCGAACTAGCCACTTTAGCATCCTGCAATGGCGGGATAGGTTACTACTTCACCACCAAGAGCACAAGTGGATTCTACTGGTAGGACCATGTACCATCCTCTTGTTGTTCGACATCTCTTTTATTTTTCAGTGTTCTTATGCATTTTAACCTCACTTTATAGAACTCAGGGCCATATTTATACTCTGTTTGCGCCGGATTTGCGTCGTTTTTTTTTAACGCAAATTCGACGCAAAACAAACTCCATATTTATACTTTGGCGTTAGACGCATCTAGCGCCAAAGTTCATGGAGTTTGCGTAATTTTTTAGCGTGGACACCTACCTTGCGTTAATGATATGCAAGGTAGGCGTTCCCGTCTAAAAAATGACTCCCAGGCCTGTGCGCCTTATTTACACTCCCGTGCAAAAATGACGCACGGGAGTGGGCGGGTCAAATAAAATGACGTCTAGCCGCGTTAGCGTCATTTTTTAACGCCTGCACAGGGCAGGCGTTAAGGGACCTGTGGGCTCGGAAGGAGCCCAGAGGTGCCCTCCCATGCCCCCAGGGACACCCCCTGCCACCCTTGCCCACCCCAGGAGGACGCCCAAGGATGGAGGGACCCACCCCTGGGACATTAAGGTAAGTATATATATTTTTTTTTTTGTGGCATAGGGGGGCCTGATTTGTGCCCCCGTACATGCCACTATGCCCAATGACCATGCCCAGGGGACAAAAGTCCCCTGGGCATGGCCATTGGGCAAGGGGGATGACTCCTGTCTTAAGACAGGAGTCATGTTAATGGCGTCTGGGCGTCAAAAAAAAATTGCGCAAATCGGGTTGAGGCGATAATTTTGCCTCAGCCTGACTTGCCCCATTTTTTGACGCCCAAGCTCCATTTTCCCCTACGCCGGCGCTGCCTGGTGTGTGTCATTTTTTTTGACGCACACCACTCCGCAGCGCCGGCTAACGTCATTGAATAAATACGGCGCCCGCATGGCGCTTCAGAATGGCGTTAAATTTTTTGACGCACAACTGCGTTGGCGCAGTTGTGCGTCGAAAAGTATAAATATGGCCCTCAGGGACTTATCATGGCTCACTCTGCCTTTCAGGTACGCACTTCTCCTCTGACTAGTGTTTGCCTCTGTCCATTGGGTACATTTTTTCAGATTTTTATCACTTTTGAATTAGCAACCTCTACCTTCTTTTCCTTTTTTCTTCTGCTAGTTAACCTGTCTATGCAAGAGCCTGAACAGAGTCTTTTATTCCATTTAGGAACCTTACTTGTATCACTCCATCACTGTACTGCTATTTTACAGATTTAGTGGTCACTTTTTTAATCATACAGGTAACAATCAATACTGTCCTTTCTGCTTGGGCACTACAATAGTGGTTTCTTCACAGCCGTCTTGCATGTAGTTTGTATGTACCTATCAACGGTTGGTGTTTCCCTTGTTGACTGTTCCATTCACTTTATTCACCGTTGGTTGTACATGGATGTCTCTTTGCACTCTCTACACAAGATACCTCCTGCGGTGCTATTTTAATTGTTGTAAGCTGTTGGAACTTTCCTTCACTAGCTGTGAGGCCAGTCTTTGCTGTGATCCTAATTGTCCAGTACGTCTAATGAGAAACATAAGAGAAACATAAGAAATCAAAACGTGGCCCCTCCTCTCACCACTCGCATTTGCCGGGAGGCAGTGCCGTGGATCTCGATCTTGCTCCTAAAGTCGGCTGACTTCAAGCTTATCTCACAACTGGTTCTGGCACAGCCCAAGTTTCTGGGGCCATCTGCCACTCCACAACGAATCAAAGAGTACAGTGCAGACATGCCCTAGCTTTTCTAATCCCTGTCATCTTCGTCTGACGTGCCTTCGGGCCCCAAGCAGCTGAGAGGCCTTCCACCTGGAATACTGCTAGCTCATTTGCCCTTTCCACCTGTTTGAATTTTCTAAGCCTGTTGTGATGATGCCTCTGGCTCTTGCTTTAACTCTGCCTCCAGCACCACGGTCCATGCTAGTCCCTGGGACTTCGATGCCAGTACCAAATCCATTGACACCAGAAGAAGAACTACCCCTAGTACTGTCCAACTCCAAGATAGCACTAGTCTGACCTCTCCAGATGGTGAGCATGATGACAGGTAAGCCACCACTTGCTTTGCTGTCTCCACAGAGAAGACAGTATACCCTACACTTACTTTTCAGCACAAACTCAGATAACGATTATGACATGGACAATTAGTTTTCTCATCCCTGTGAAGTTGACAGTTGGTAAATTGGTATGATGACTTGCAGGAGGCTAGTGGTCTCAATACATACCCTGAAACAGGCCTTCTCTCACCATGTAGACCAGCCACAGAGGAGTCTGCTTCCTATGCCATGGTAATGCGTTGGACGACTGAAGTCCTTGGCCTCCAGCTCCCCATCTGTGAGGTAAAGAGTAACATATTGACAGACGTTTTCCCACCAGGGCAAACATCTTCTGAGCTCCTTCTGTCATTTAATGAAGCCCTAACTGACACCTAATTAGGGTCATGGGCCAAACCTTACGCTGTTCCACCAGTCAACTGCAAGATTGTGCGATGCCATCGCCCTTCTCAAGGCAACCCATGTTTTTTTTGTGTTTTTTTATCTCAGCACCCCTCCAAATTGAAGCATTGTGGTGCAAGCATACACAAGCAAAACAGACCTCAACACATTCCCAACTACTTCCCCCAATAGTCAGAACACCAACAGTGTTAAAACCTTTTAGCAAATGGGTGTATCTTCATCCACCAGTTTGGCACTCAGGTCAGTGAATGCCATCTGCCTGCTGGGATGCTATTCCCAAGCTCTTTAGTATTCAGTGGCTCAAGTCCTCCCCAGGTCTCCTCAAAGACCTCTGACTTTTCCTTGCCCAGGTCATTCAGGATAGCCAAGATGGTGCCAAATTCCCCTTTGTTATGGCTTGGACACCACCAATTCCAGTGGCTGGGCCATTAAGACCCTTTGACGTCATGTCTTGCTGCGGTCCACTGATTTTTCAGGCGATGTCCAGTCGTCACTTATAGACATGCCGTTCAATGGGACCTGTTTGGGGATAAGGCAGACTCTGCTCTTGAGTGGTTCAAGGATAGCAGGGCTAGGGCACACTCATTGGACTTATCTGCCCCAATGCACCAAACCATATCAGCCCTACCGCTCCTTTCACGTTTTGGGCACAGGTAACCCATACCGCCAGACAATCCAACCCCAACATGATGCCCAGCAGTTTTGCGCCCACTGCCCTTGCAGGCAAGTCAACAGGCTGCCCAGTCCACTATTCAGCATGCCTTTAGTGGAGCACAACCACCTGGTTGTTGCTGGGTTGGCCATAACATCAGACAGGGAGTTCCTGAAAATTATTACAAAGGGCAATTGTCGTTACTTCCACTACTTCTTGTTGCCCAAAAAGGAGTGAGGCCTCTGGCCTATTTCAGACTTGCACCCTCTCAACGTTTTCCTCCAGAAGGAAAAATGAAAAATGCTCACACTGGCCTGGATCCTGAATGGCAGCATTGGACCTTTCAAGACACCTATTTCAATATACCGCTCTGTCCGCCCACCGGTGCTACCTGTGGTTCATGGTGGGAGAGAAGTATTATCAGTATGTTATGCTCCCTTTTGGTCTCACCAGCTCTCCTTGGGTGTTCATGAAAGTGATGGCAGTGGTGGCAGCAGTTCTTTAGAGGTCAGGCATGCCAGTCTTCCCTTATCTCCATGACTGGCTGTTGAAGGCAGGCTTGCCCTAGGCAGTCATCAACTACCTCCAGACTATGGCAAGCCTCCTATCATCTTTAAGGTTTGCTCTCAACATGCAGAAATTACACTTGACTCCTCAGTTGCCTCCCTTCATTTGAGCCATTCTGGATAGAGTTTGGTTTTGAGCCTTTCCACCAGGAAAGGGGGTCTAGGACATTCAGGCTATAATCACAATCTTTCAGCCTCGGTTATGGATTTGAGTGTCGTCGACCCTGAGGATGCTAGGACTGATGGCATTCAGCATCCTGCTGGGCGAGAATGCCAGGTGGCATATCTGGGCTCTGCAGTGGGATCTAAAGTCTCAGTGGGTCCAACATCAAGGATACCTCTCAGACTACATTCAGATTTGGAAGGAGACTGCAAAAGATTTACAGATTTGGTTACTGAACTGCTACTGGGTCAGGAGCAGACCCCTCTCCCTTTATCACCCAGAGCTGACAGTGGTGACTGATGCTTCACTTCTGGGTTGCAGGTGATCATCTTGAATAGATAGAGATCAGAGACCTCAGATCTCCGGTGGAGTCCCGGCTCCACATCAATCTTCTGGAGCTTAGATCCATCCACTTGGTGTTGAAAGCCTTCCTTCCATCCATCCATCAAGGAGAGGCTAGTGCAGGTGCTCACGGACACCACCGCCATGTGGTACTGCAACAAACAGGGCCACAGACCGTATGCTGGGGGGCCTTGTGTTACTGGCTGGTGGTGAACAACCTAGCAGGATTGTTGAATGCCAGAAGAAATAAGCCCAGCTGTCGGCGCTTATGGGATCAAGGCTGGAAGTCCGTTACACCTGGAGGTGGCGAGGGCCTCTTCTGGAAATGGAGTGAACCTTGGCTCAATATGCTTACCACCATCAATAATGCGCACTGTCAGCCCTTCTGAGCGTTGGCGTTTCCAGAGATGCGTTCTGCCTCACGTGGAACTCAGGCCTCTTCTATGCCTTTCCGCCGATACCACTCCTGACCCAAGTTCTCAAGAAGATGGGGACTGACCAGGCCCAAGTCATCCTAGTGGCCCTGATTTAGGTAGGGAGAGTATGGTACCCAGAATTCTTGGGCTTGCGCATCTGCCCTCCGATCAGACTGCCCCTTTGGGAGGATCTGTAGTTTAAGCACCTGGTCAGGGGTTTGCACCTGGGCTTTCACAATCTCTATCTTTATGCACAGAGATTGAGCAGCAGCAGCTGAACACATTTGACCTTCCTCCGGAGATGGTTCATGTCATAATGGCAGCCGAGTGTCCCTCGACTACAACAGTACATGCCTGTCGCTGGGACAAATTTCTAGCTTGGTGTGGTACTCTATAGATTAACCCCTTTCATGCCAGGTTCTCTGATGTTTTGTTTGTTTTGTCCCTAGGCTTGCAAGGCCTTGCCCTGAGAAGAGTTAAAGGGTGCCTTTCGGCTCTTTTGCTGTTGTTGGACCAGCCCTCTTTGCTCAAGTCTTCTGTTATAAGATTTTTGAAAGCGTTACAACTTTTGTTTCCTCCCTTCATTATGCCACAGGGGAACCATAACTTGATCCTCACCTTACTAATGTGCACACTATTTGAGCCGCTCCACAGCTGTCTCTTGCTGCTCCTCCCCTCAAGACAGTGTTAATCATCACCATAACATCAGAGCAGCATCTGAGTGGGCTTCAAGCTCTTCTTCAACTCGCTACACACCACCTTCTTCCCAGACAAACTGGTTTTGCAGACTTGGGCATCCTTTCTGCCAAAAAGTTGGGAGGCTGTTCCATGTCGACCAAACCATGACGCTGCTGGTGTTCTGTGGCCCTCTAAGGAGGAGGAGAGACTCCATCACTTAGCCCCTAAGAGAGCGCTGAGCTTCTACGTAGATCATATCAAAGACCATCGGGTGGATGATCAGTTTTGCTGGAGTGGAAAAAGTCCAGGCTGTACAGCAGAGAACAATCGACTGCTGGATCGTACTGGGCATTAAGATCCACTACACTTTAGCTAAAAAGCAGCCTCCAGAAGGACTGTGTGCTCATTGTACATTAGCACATGGAGTCCGTGTCCTATACATTTGTCAGGTGGCTACATGAAGCACTATTGTCTGGACAGTCAGGTCTGCTGATAGGAGTATTTTGTCTGCTCGGTTCTTCAGGACCTTCTAGTTTAGGTCCATTCAATTAGGGACTGATTTGGTGTTTATTCAGAAGGTGAGGAATTTGCGGCTAGAAATCAGTCTCTATCAGAAGAACAAGTTATGTTCCTTTGGTAACAATTTTTCTGGTAGGCACTCTAGCCACAGATCCTACACTGATCCACCCATTCTCCCGCTTCTGTGATGGGCCTCTATCCGTTAACAAGATCTCAAATTTAGGAATCTACACACTGGCCACGCCAGTTTGCCTTTGGGATTCTCCATCTGAGGACGCAAAAAGTCTCAAAAGCAACTGACGGGAGTGCACAGGAGTGGTGCCTCTATAGTCTCCACACATCATTTCTGGAGCAAAATGGCATCAGTACCGCGCCACCTACTGTCATGCAGATTTACTGCTAAAAGGTTTCTAGATCTAGTGTGACACCTGGGGAATATTCAAAAGGTGAGGACTCTGCAGCTAGATAGACTCCCTACCAGAAAGAGTGTTACCAAAGATAATTAAATTGTTCAAGTCTGAATATGTGTGTCTCACTGCTGGTAGTTGCTTTGAGGAGTGACTCCTTGGGCATAAATTAGGGGACAGAGCCTCAGTTTACTCTTATGATGTCAGAAGGTTCCAGAGGGAGGGGAGCCCCACTCCTGTTAGTACAGTTTATGTTTACTGATGCCTGAATATTGACACACTTCTCCTTGATCCCTGCATTTAAACCTTGCTCCCACTCAGTGCAAGGGTGTGTTGAGAAGGGGGAAGGCTACTGAGTAAAAAAATTACAAGCCTAATTTTAAGAATGTAAGATGAGATGCTGCAGTTCCAATTGGACAAATACATTCACGGAAAAAACTGCATACTGCCACAGTCCTTCTCATCCAGAGAGGCCAGCAGAACGAGGAGGGCATGTCCAGTGAAAGACAGATGAGTCCTGCTGATTTCTTTACCCCCTCACCTCTAAACCCAGGTAATCTGGTGAGAAGCACAAGGATCCCAGGATGCCCTGTTGCCAGCTGGCATGAAAATGAGTCCTGCTGCACAACAACAACGGGGCTCCTAGAGTCCGAATGTCAACACTTTCTCCAGGATTGAACTGTCCTGGAGGGAAACAAAAACTCCTGCCTACATTCTGCCCTGGCATATGTACGTCAGATTGGAGGCCGCACATCGGAGTTAAATCTGTATGAGCCGTGATGCACAACGGATGGGATCAAAATCCATGGATGCTTGATGCATGATGCAAGAGCGGCGCAAACCAGTCCATAAATATGGTCATGAGTTTGTTGAGAGGGCTGCCCTGCTTGATCCCAGGAAAAAAGGAGAAATTTTCAAAAGGATGTTCCTTAAGTGTCCAACTAAACTTAAACTCTGAAATGGGTACAATAGTAAGAGAACAGATACACCCTCAATAATGAGGATGTCAGACACACCACATTCCTCATCACCAATTGATTTACTATAATGAAGTACACAAACCATTTTGAAATCCCATTCTCTCATCACAGCAAAGCCAAGGAACACATGCGAAAAAATGGGACTTTGAGGAGTTATACATTTCTGCCAAATGTATGGTAGCCCTTGAGTCATCACAAACTATGGCGGGACAACCAATATATCAACAGCATCACTCAGTTAAAAAAGAAAACAAGACGTGAATGCAATGTCTCTGTGGAGTTGTTTTTAGTGTTCATGGCCCAGCAGAGCCGGACCTGACTGTTCTTGAAAGAAAATGCAATAAAACAGTCATTTGCATGTTTCTTAAAGGTAGACCCACTATATTTCCGTATTGTTCTAACCCCATCATGACACCTGTCCAAAAACGGCCCCAACTCCTACAGAATTACATACTCCCTGTAACCTATACAAAACAACTTCTATACACTCCAAACACCGAGGGGCATATTCATGTAGCTTTCACACAGCGCAAGGAGACACCTTGCAGCGCTGCGTGAAAGGGCAGGAAAGTGCTGTTTTTAACATTATACAGTGCATTCCTGTCCTTTCCTTGTGCTGGTGCCCATTTGGCTGCCTAGCGCCAATGCAGGCACCCTTGTGCCATGGTGCAGGGGTGCCTGTATTGCACATAGGATTGTTTTTGTGCAGGAAGGGACACCTTCCACCACAAAACAATCTTCTCCTCCCCTTGCTACGCCTCCCTTTGGGAGGCTTAGCATTTTGATGCATTCCCAGTTTTACTTGTGCTGGTAAAGCTGGGAATGCGGCAAAATCCATGAGTGGATACATGGGAACACCCATGCTCCACCCATGGAACGCCTCCCTAGGACAGAGTAATGTAAGGCATATCAAG
This sequence comes from Pleurodeles waltl, assembly GCF_031143425.1. NCBI lineage: Eukaryota > Metazoa > Chordata > Amphibia > Caudata > Salamandridae > Pleurodeles > Pleurodeles waltl. The sequence goes on from NC_090446.1 coordinate 1,190,217,716, forward strand.
CCTTGCAGAGCCATGCAAGGCGGTCTTGCCTGGCTTGATAAATCTGACTTAGGTTCTGTCTCGCCCTTGCCCCCCATTGCATGGTGAAAGGACAATGCAAAACCTTCATAAATACGATGCAAAATCCTTAAAGAGCTCGAAGGCTCACATTCCCGACCAGCACTTCTGGAACAGAAATGAAAAACACAACACTTACATACTATTCATCTTGAATTACACAGCAACCTGGAACAAATTATTCTCAAAACTCCACAACACAGCATACAAAACAAAATCCGCCCATGGCTACAAACACATTGTGACGGTCTCCACTTCCATCCAAGCTGATCTGTTTATCTTCATTTTCAACAATTTTAAAATTATAGTCCAAGATTCTGACTTGAACTTAGCATTATTTGACTCACATTTCTCACAGGGATTTACGCCTGGGTCGGAATTAACTGACCTATCTATACTCAGGCCCTAACAGTTACAATTTTCCCCTCAGTCAGGTTATCCATTAATCACCCCATTCTCCCTGTGATGATTCCATATTCCCCCAATCAAGGAAGCAGATGTTATCCATCAGAATCCCAACACATGAGAAACTGGTCGCTCACCTGAAAAAACTAGACTCACTATCAGTGAACTGCAACAAAACACGCAAAATTAGTTGCTCTAAAAAGGCTACCCTATTCCTCAGCTTGAAATGGTACCCTCTATCAACATATTTCCTTAGGTGCATAGGATGAAACAGATACGGTCCAGTGAAGATATAATTGAACTACTTGATACCTACAACATATCTACTACAGATTATCACCTGTTCCCTTAACGCTTGCCTATCCCCACCATCAAAGGCCTGAGGAAATTAAATTATCTCTCTAGAAAGAGTACTAACACACACAATCTGATCTAAGTAACTATGTCCATTCTTTGTAGTAGACGCCTCATCCTCCCAACTTAAACGCTCTCTGCACAACTGTATATTGGCAGCTAAACACCCCAATGGAGTAGCTGACCTAATCTTATCAGACTCTCCTGGCTAAATGAACTATCTCCAACAACAACAAGGTAATGGATGGAATGCTTGAACTATTCTCAGCCACTGGCAGTTGCTTGGGACCTCACTCTAGTAGCTTGATTAGTGCAGATTACCTCAGAATATTACCAAGGGCATTGTTTAAATGAGCTATGGGAAAGCACATGGCAGCAGTAACACCATCCATTTTACTTGTGTGAGGTGTCACACTGTCATGTAGTGTTTCACAATGTATTTGATTAGAAAATAAAGGACATTATCACAGTACAGCAACTGACTGCTGCATAAAACTACACCACAAGTCTTTAATCCCATGTAACAGAAGTTGTCTTTCTGGCAGCATTTACAGCAATATCTTGATGAAAAATTGACAGTGACATGCTTCTTTCCCTCTTTTGTACCAAAGAAGGGTTGTGAATTATTATATATGTGTATTGATTATTGATCAATAATTCACATTGGTATTAAAAGTAGCTGTTATGCAGTTCCTACTAAAATAATAGTACTGAGTATTAGGACAACAGAACTTCAGAATGTGGGGGACTAAGTCCTTGCACACCATCAGAGACTGTTGGCCCAATTCCTGACTAGCTCACAGTGACTCACCAAAACCCCTAACCTTACTCAGGTGGAAGGTGAGTATGGCAACCTAAACATGGCACTCTGACTCCCAAGGAAGTTGTAGAAACAGATCTCACTTACTCATGCATGCCCAGGTGAAAAAACAGGAGAGATACAAGATAAGTTTTCAATACATTTACTGAAGCAATCGTTATCTTGCATAGAGAGAATGAGTTGCGATAATAAGACACATGAAACAGAGCAAAGTTACCAGCATTATGAACATGGTAAAGATAATTAACAATCCGGCCATGGTAAATGATTTGTAGGGGTCCCGTCTAGCCCTAAATCTATACTGAGAGCATAACAGGAGTAACCTGTACCCTCTGCTTTTGCCCGATCTAATTGATTAGCCTTAGCCCCATACCTGGAAACTGAGCCAGGAGTCAGCCTGTAGTGTGGATGGCATTACTCTCAGGCAGCTGGAAAATTAGTGCCAGCAGAGCTGCATGTTGAACACAGCATTCGTCCCAGAATGGTAGTGGCTGGAGTGCCCGTCTGCCCCTCCTGGGTCAGTGCACCATTTATATCATAAAATACACACTGTATTAGAAGCACAGCTCTGATGCAATGCTATGTCTAAATAGACATACTAGGATATCCTGTACTGTGTTCCTTGCCTTGAACAGAATGTACAGATTCTGTGCAAAGGCTAACTAAAACAAGCAACTTGTACAATATATTCTTAGAATAATATCATGAAAACAAGTGTGTATAATGTCACTGCTAAAAGCAATGCAGCTAAAATGTGTAAAATGTAAAATATAAAATGAAGCTAAAATAGAGAATCAACATGGTTCCAAGAGGGACTCACTACACTGCATCTGGTAGATTCTGCATCCTTGGAGTGGGTTCCCCCTACCTTTTTTTCTTCCTGACCTCCTGTTTTGCTGACCTTTTTGCTGGCTTTAGGACTCGGGTGCTTTACCACTGCTAACCAGTGCTAAAGTGCATGCGGTCTCTGCTTAAATCATGGTTACAGTGCCTTATCCACAATTGGCATGTTTAATTTACTTATAAGTCCCTAGTAAAGTGCACTACATGTGTCCAGGACCTGTAAATTAAATGCTACTGATGGGCCTGCAGCACTGATTGTGCCTCCCACTTTAGTAGCCCTTTAAACATAACTGAGGCATGCCATTGCAGAGCCCGTTTGTGCAGTTTTTAACTGCCATGTCGACCTGGCAAGTTAATCCTCTTGCCAGGCCCAAACTTTCGTTTTTAAAGCATACAGGTCACCCTAAGGTAGGCCCTAACCACCCCAAGGGCAGAGTGCATTGTATTTAAAAGATAGGACATGTACTTTTAAGCTTTACATGCACTAGTAGTGAAAAACTCTTACATTATTTTTCACTACTACAGGGCCTATCTCTCCCAAAAGATAACATTGGGAGTGCCTTATTACATTTTAGAAATGTAAGTTCCAATTGAGAAGTGATGGGACCCCCAATTTCGATGTTTCTGGAATCACAATTTAAAATATCAACTTATAATGATGTCGAATTTTAAATTTTAATTCTGAAAATGTCACTTTTAGAAAGTTGGCATTTTCTTACTTTAACAATCTGGTGCTTTTGGCTTGTCTGGGTAGGTGACAGACAAGATAGCCACACACAAAAGAAGCTTAGGTTTGACTGATGGGCCATCCACAGCCTGATGTCCCATCCTGGGCAGGATGGAGGTAGGGGCTGACACACCTGAAATGGCTGTGTCCTGATCCCACACAAAGGGCTGCATAACCCCCTGTGGTGGGTCTGGGGCCAGGGAAGGAAGAAAAGGGACTCTGTAAACTTCAAAGGCCTCTGTAAAAGGACTCTGTAAACCGTAGCCTGTTGGCGGTACTACCGCCACATTTACACTGATAACCGGGGTCATAATGACCCCCCATAGTCTATTTTTCTAACATTGTTCTGTATCTTTTTTGGTGTTTTCATTGTGTGACTGTTTGACGTGTTGCACAAATACTTTACACATTGCCTCTTAAGTGAAGCCTGCCTGCTCTGTGCCAAGCAACCAGAGGGTGAGCACAGGTTTATTTAGGGTCTACCTAACTTAGCCTGTCTAGGAATGTGGTTCCTGCTTGGACAGGGTGCATACGTCTACCATCCAGAAACCCAATGTCTAACAGTATCCATTTCCCTTTATACCAGTCATACTCAATCAAGTCAGAGGTGCAGCAATGTTGACAAAACTTGATCTCTGGGGCTCATACTATCTGGTCAGGGTCCAAAAGGGCGATGAATGGAAAACTGAGTTTAGAACCAAGTCTGATACCTTCAAATGCCAGGTTATGCCCTTCAAACTCTGTAAAACCCCAGCAGTATCCCAGTACTTTATTGATAACATTCTACAAGATAATTTAGATATGTTCTGTGTAGTATAAGTTGAAAATATCCTTATCTATTGTCTGTCAACAAAACTCCTCTTAAGGCTGTTTTACATCAACTATATAATCTTTTCTGTACAGTTGAATTTCTCTGGTATATATATACTTGAAGAGGTATATATGATGGAAATGTCTCTTCTATCTCACAATGGCGCACCCCAAACTTCAGTAAAAGCAGTCCAGAGCTTCTTGTGCTGTGCCAATTTTTTTAAGTGTTTTATTAAAATCTTTGCTGTCATTGTCAAGCCATTCATTAAATTACTACACAAGTTTGGTCAATAAAGGCAGAAACAGTCTTGCAGAACTTGAAACAATATGTTACGTCAGTACACGTTGAGACATCCTGGCCCAGAATTGCCATTTATAATATATTCTGAGCCCCCCAATTGCGCCACAAGAAGAATTTTGTTTCAAATATATTCTGATATTGAAAACAATCCTTGAGTGTCACCTAAGGATCTTGCCTTTAGAATTCTACAACAGGTCACTACTTCCTCCGGTCCAAACACATCAAACACATTTAGAGGCAATTCTGAAGCTAGATTGCCACCAGATGGAGAAGGCTAATGAACAATACAAGAGACAGGCAAACAAACATCTGTCAGTGGCACCATGCTATAAAATAGGAGAGAAAGTGTGGTTAGTAACAAAGTACCTCAGATTGTATATCTCAGACAAATTGAGTCCTAAATAAATTGGACTATTTCCAATGACAAAACTGGTTGGGTCAGTAGCTAAGTTACTTATACACTTTGCATTACCAATATATGTGGTATTCATTTATCATTATTAAAACCTCACCAGACCCAGATGCCCCTCTCTTCATGTCTTTCCCTAGTGCAGGTCATGGGTGACAAGAACTATGACATACATTGCTTACTGCATTCAAAACACGTGAGACCAAGTGTACTAACAGATTAGACTCAGAATAATGGTTATGGGAACGTAGTTTCAATATCCATATGGCACAGCGTCTTTGTCAGTTATATGCACAGTACCCCAACAAACCAGGTCCTTCTTCTTCAAGGCAAAACTATTGGGGGAGGGGCATGCTGCTCTCATGTCAACACTGGATAAGACACCAATCATTGTAACCCGACTAACCAACGCTTGCCACCATCACGTTAAGGCAGTTAGTCCTATATCCTTTCCGGGCAGACATGACATGGCTGAGAGACCATGGGACGTTACAATGTTCACACAGAGGTGGAGACTGGTTCCTCGAGATTAGAAAATGACAGCCCCAATATTTAACAGGCACCCCACGTCACTTACATTCACAGACCTGCACCCCACGAGTTTTGCCAGGTAATCGGGAATGGTGGAAAGGAGTCCTTCACAGCTAGGGACTTCTAAGAATGAGCCGTAGTTCATCCAGCCCCCTGACCTGGGTGTTCCTTCATACCTCACAGATACTGGACGGGAAACCATAGAAGGAAGAAAACGTCAACACAAGTTACAGACTGAATCGCAGTACAAGTCAGCATAAACTAGATGCAAAACATTAAAGAACAAGTGTGTGTATTAATAAGACAAAGTCTGATCAAGGGAAATGACTTGGATTAATGAGAGGTTTTATAACAGTTGGATTTGGCTATTAGAACATGTATTTATAAGTAGTAACCACTGAACATCTGAAGCAGTAGGAACCATAAGAAGACAAACCAGGACGTAACAGGTCTCTGCAGTGAAACTGAAAATCTGTGAGAAAACAGGAACCTGATGAAATAGACCTTTGAGGTGACTGGTCAGCGTGGGGTTGCCCTGCTACTGTGAGTGCCAGATGAATCAGAAAAAAGTGTGGTGTTACCGAAGGAAGCCATATCTTAAAGCTCAGTAAAAAGCTCATGTCATTCACATGACAAAACATTTAAATCAGGTCTTTCATCTAATGCTAAACCCTACCCTAAACATTGGTAAATCCATATTTAATTGAATTGCATGTAAATACTTTTATTTACTTCCATTTGCTTTCATACAGTAAGGTATCCTAGTCTTCAACGTATTGTTAACATTAATCATTGTTTAATGTTTAATTAAATGTAATTCTACTCGTATTTCCCCATGTTTAATTCATAACTTAAGTTATTAATTTAAAATCGATTTACTTATTTTAGAATGTTAATCAACAACCTTAACTCATATGCAATAGCATCCAACATCAACGCCATCGGTCATGTAAATTCTAAAAAAAAATTAGGAAACTCATACCCTTCCTATATTATTCAATTATAAAAACAGTAAAAATGTAATCATTTTGCACCTTTTCTAACGAGCTATGTGATGCTCAATTGCCCCCTTCCCCGATTTCCCTGCTTAGCATGTCTGTAGGTTTTCTTTCACACCGAAAATTATACATACGGTCTGAAGACCACAGTGAAATGGCAGAAGACCTTGAGGGAAGTCCTGTGTTGGCTACTGTTGTTATGTGTTACACAGCGGTAACTCTCTGGAATAAACACGCACACTCACAAATTTCAGTTAACTCTTTTCTGTGGCGCCAAATCGCTCAGCACTATTTATTACCCTGGCTCCTTACATCAGGAGCCTACCATCTTCCCTCTCCCCAGCAGGGGAAACCCATAAAACAGAATGCGACAGGGACCCCACACAGTGGTATGGCCATAAACATGTCATTCCTTCTAAACCCACAAAGAAAACTATAACCACTACAATATGACTGCTATCAATAATCCGAGTCCAGCAGAACTATATTAAACACATGTACAAGTTGCAAAAAGCCTCAAGGATGATAACCTGAAACATCCTGCCCGACTGTAGGTTATCACAAAATCCTTGAGCCTAGTAGAAGCAGTTGGTCTCGATCTGAGATTGCACCAGCTGGTGCCTTGTCGTTGACCTACCATGTCATCGGTTGATGACCCACCTTCTGACCTTCTCACAGGCAGCACTCCACCGCTCTCTGGCGGGGTCGTTGACGCCATCCCAGGAGGTGGCACCTCACGAATCAGGTTATTGGGGGAGATCAACAGCCCCTGTGTTCAAGGGAAGGGGGTATTGCCCATCCTCATGACTCACCACAGCGTCCGTGTCCTCCGTGGCCTCAATATCTAAAGTGGAGCCCATCGCCAAGTATCGTTTAAAAAACAATACGTTCCTGGTCACGGATTCATCACCCTGGTTGGCTGTAATCATAATTCCTTGGATTCGAAAGGGAGTCTGAATTTTCCCCCTGGCTGTTGTTTTTTGACCAGGATGAGATCGCCCACTTGAATATCTGTATTTCGAGCACAGCGTTTCTTGGGCATGTCATCATTATGAATGCTTCATTTCCTCAGCGTGTCACCTCTAGCTCTTGCAATGCTGAGGGCCCTTCAGAGTGAGGAATTGTGTCCCCAACCATCCTGTTCATGCACAACACACTGGGGGCAACCCAGGTGGTGGCATGAGGAGTAAGCCGGTATTCCCTCAAGAAGCTGTAAAGGGCACACTCAGGCCCATATTTATACTTTTTGACGCTAAACTGCGCTAACGCAGTTTAGCGTCAAAAAGTTTTGCGCCGGCTAACGCCATTCTGAAGCGCCATGCGGGCGCCGTATTTATTGAATGGCGTTAGCCGGCGCAAGCAGACCGGCGCTGCCTGGTGTGCGCGAGAAAAACCACGTACACCAGGCAGCGCCGGCGTAGGGGGAAAATGGCGCATGGGCGTCTTAAAATGGGGCAAGTCAGGTTACGTCGAAAAAATCATCGTAACCCGACTTGCGCCATTTATTTTCGACGCCCATCCCCCATCAACATGACTCCTATCATTGTAAAGATAGGAGTCATGCCCCCTTGCCCAATGGCCATGCCCAGGGGACTTCTGTCCCCTGGGCATGGTCATTGGGCATAGTGGCATGTAGGGGGGCCCAAATCAGGCCCCCCTATGCCAAAAAAATTATTAAAAAAAAAAAATAAATACTTACCTGAACTTACCTGAATGTCCCTGGGGTGGGTCCCTCCAGCCTTGGGTGTCCTCCTGGGGTGGGCAAGGGTGGCAGGGGGGGTCCCTGGGGGCAGGGGAGGGCACTCTGGGCTCATTTTGAGCCCACTTGTCCCTTAACGCCATGCCTGACCCAGGCGTTAAAAAGCGGCGCAAATGCGCCGTTTTTAGCCACGCCCACTCCCGGGCGTCTCTTTTGCCCGGGAGTATAAATACCACGTAAAGGCCTGGGAGTCATTTTTTAGACGGGAACGCCTCCCTTGCATATCATTAACGCAAGGAAGGGGTTCACGCTAAAAAATGACGCACATTCCGGGAACTTTGGCGCTATACGCCTCTAACGCCATAGTATAAATATGGCGTTAGTTGGCGTTAGTTTAGCGTCGAATTTGCGTCGAAAAAAACGACGCAAATTCGGCGCAAACGGAGTATAAATACGGCCCTCAATGTCTTGTCCCCATTACATGGCAATTTTCAGAACCTTGTTTAACATTCTCATGAAACGTTCGGCCTCTCCATTCGCCTGAGGCCGACGAGGAGTGATCTTAAGGTGTTGAATGCTTCAGGATTCCAGGAAGCTCTTAAAATCCTGTCTTGAGAAAGGCAGGCCATTGTCAGTTCGTAGCTCCCGGATAAGACCATGAGTGGCCATGACCTTTTCAAGGTAGGGCACAGTATTGGCACCAGCAATGGAATCCAGAACTTCAACCTCAGGATAGTTTGAAAAGTCATCAATGACAACAAGCATGTGTCGCCCATCCAGGAGACTTCTAAAATCCATGCTGGCCCGGTACCAGGGATTTGAAGGGATGGACTCAGTGACAATAGGGGCTGGAGGATCCGTGGGGCCTACTGTCTGGCATACATGCCAATGTGTTTCAGTGTGTTCTACCTGTTCATCCATCCCTGGAAACCATACCTTGCTCCATACTCGAGCCTTGGTTTTCACCACCCCTTGGTGCGCCCAGTGTGCAAGATCCACCACTCTCTGTTGCAGAGCCCTTGGGATGACCAAACGGTGGCCTCTTAGTAGGTACCCATCAAGCGACAGCACCAAGTCTTGCCACACTGTGTACAGTGATGACAGCAACAAACTCACCTCCTCAGTCCTCCGTTTGAGGGATTGCATCATGGGGTAAAATTTCCACGTTCGAACAGCAGAAAAAAACAGTTGGATACCCTCGTCATGTTGAGTAGCTGTGTGAAGTTCTTCCAGGTAGATGGGCAGAGGTCGAGACCATTCTACTACCATCCAGAAGTACTCCTCCATATCCTGGAATGCTGAGGAAGATAGTCTGCAGGATTCTGTGCCCCTGACCTGTAGACCACCGAGAACTGTTACTCTTGGAGTTGGAGGATCCATTTTTCGATTTGTAGAGGCAGTCTAGATGAACACCAGCATCAGGGGCTTGTGATCGGTACGCACGATGAAAGGATGTCCATACAAATATAGATTGAAATGACGGCATCCACAGTGTACCTTTGATGGCCTCTTTTTTAATATGTGAGTACTGTTGGTCAGTGTCCGTTAGTGCCCGACTGGCATAGGCCACTGGGGAGCACTCTCCATTCTTCCCTCTTTGAGACAATACAGCCTCCAGTCCTGTGGGACTGGCATCGACAGAAAATTCAGATTCCCTAGACGGGTCAAAATAGAACAATGTTGTATGGGCTGACAAGTCACTCTTAGAGGCTTGGAAGGCTGTTTCCTGGGTTGGGCCCCAGCTGGCACTGGACTTGGCAAGTTCTCGCAGCAGGGCCATGAGGGAGGTGAGATTCTGAATGAACCTCCCACAGTAATTAACCATACCCAGGAAGCTCTGTACTCCAGTGACAGAGGCGGGGGCCGGGGCTGACTCGATGTCCCATACCTTTCAGGGTCGGGCATGCCTCCCTTTTCAGAGAAGTGGTAGTCAAAGAACACGATCTCCTGCTGTAGGAAAGCACACTTATCCTGATGTAGGGTCAGACATTGTCTTGTAGCCTTGTGAATGTGGTTCTCAGCCTCTCCAGATGCTCTTCCACTGTGCAAGCATGCCTCAAAATGTCATCACTGACATTGATGACTCCCTTTAAGCCAGTCAGCACGCCCCTGATGGTATCCTGGAAAACCTCAGCAGCACTCGAAATGCTGAAACGTAGGCGTTTTACGAGCGGAGCCCCACATGTGTGGAGAAGGTAGTAATTGCTCGAGACTCAGGTGCCAGTAGCAGTTGCTAATACCCTACCCTGAGATCCATCTTAGAGAACCAGCAGGAACCATTCATCTCAGCCACAATATCGTCAATGGTAGGTGTCAGGTGACGTTCCTGTCAAATGACCACAATAGGAATCCTTATGTCCATGCAGATTCGTACCTCCCCTGGCTGTTTTGTTTTTCTTGTGACCACTATCGGGACACCCAAGGTGTGGGTCCCTCCACTAGCTCAATAATGTCAGCTTGCTCTAGTTTCCTTAGCTCCCTTCCACTTTAGGGCACAAGTGAAAGGCAACCCTTTGGTGTTTCAGGGCCACTGGTTGAATGGATTCATTGATGTGTAGATTGACCATTCTACCTTTGAGGCAACCGATGCTGTTGAAGATCTGAGAGAATTCAGATACCAGGTCCTCAACCGTCCCCAGATGCACACTGAAAGCAAATGACACTAGTTGCAGTTTCTCTGCTATGTTGCAACTTAGCAGCATGTCACCTCACGACTCTGTGACGTATATTTTGCCAGCCGTTGTCTGCTGACCATGGGTAAGGTTAATCGTGAATAGTCCTGCTAGTGGAAGTGGAGTAGTTGACCCAAACGCATAAACCTGAGTGCTGCTGGAGCAAAGGGTCAGGCGGATGTGTAAGTTCTTTAATACTGATTATGCTAACATATTTATTGATGCGCCAGTGTCGATAAGGGCGGACACCTCCTGACTGGCCACTAAGACCTTACATCTCAGGATTCTCCTCTGGGGGTGCTTCCCCGTCTGCATGGCATGGATGACGTGTATAGTGCCTTCGAGCTCCTCATTGTTATCATCCATGTCTCCCTCCATTTCGGTAGGGGGTTGTACTGTGCACAGTTTATGCCTTTGGCTTTGGGGCCATTTTGGGCCAATGTAGATCGACACTTTGGTAAAGTGATTGAGCTTGTTGCAATTGGTGCACCGCTTCCCCTGGGTTGGGCATGGCCCTTGGTGCTGGTATGTTCTTTTGTACGTATAGCAGGTCCTGGGCGTGGTCTTGGCTTTAGGGCTAGCCTTTATTTTGTCAGTTGTGATCGCGGCCACAGCATTCACCGGTTCCAGGGCAGGTATTGATGCCATTGTAACCTTGGCGCAGACTGTGTGGCCGAACGAAATGTCAGCGCCGCCTCCCAACCTTATCCCTGGAGCTCTATAACGTAGGGTCTTGTGACAGTTTTTTTTCTGCCACTTGCAAGTTGTTTTCTTTATTCCTGCACTTTGGGTGTTTTGGTGTAGTTGTCCCTCTTGTGATTGACATTCTGAGTTGCACCCAGCTCTACCTCTGCTTACAGGCCCTGGCTTGACCCTCTTTTTGTTAATTTCTGGGTCTATTATATAGGACACAGTCTTACTCTGTTTTTGTTTTTTTTAACTTTTTTTGTTTAGTATATCTTCCTGCTGTCTTACTCTCGCCCTCCAGCAGCACCCTGGGAACACAACAGCAGAAGCTACAGTGAGGGAAGCATTCCTCACCTTGCTTGCGTTGCTCTAACGTCTCTTCGTGTCATGGAACACGCGCTGTGATGAGCGTAAGGCCCAGAGGCATGCACACCCTCCTGAGCCCTCGCCCTGTGTCTTGTGCGCTTCCACGCACTGTCTGGCTCACCTCAGCACTCTCCGTCCTTGGAGATGCACTCCGGAGACAGCGGACCGAGATGAACTGGCAGCAGTAGGAGCAACTGATTATGGAAGAAGAGCATGTATTTTTACTTGTTTAGAGAGTTACCTATCGATCCCTCCTGTATATAAAGTTGTGCCAGTTCCTTTCATCAGGTATTCAACTCCATCCATATGAGACATACCTGACACAGGTATATATGTTGTGTTTTACAGTGTGAGAGCCGAAATACATTTTTTAAGTCCTGTTTTGTACAGCTGACAACACAGAGTTTGAAGGTGATCCAGTGTGGGAGAGAAGCCCCTTTTGATATGTGGGGGAGCCCATGTCCCTTCTGTGCTTCATTCTTTCCCAGAGGTGCGCAGCAGACAATTTTGTAAAGTAGTCAGATAAAGAACCCCCTCCTGTTTTTGTGCCAATGTTTTACTGCCCGGACAGGGGAAATCCAGCTGCACTACTTCCAGTCAAATCTGAAATCCAAAAGGGATGTAGCTGAATAGTATGTGTGAAAGGGGCTGAATCCCCCCTAAAACCAGACCTTACTGAGAGATGGGCTCTGAGATATACATCTACATTTGCCAAATTAGGAAAAATACTGAGTAGAAACCCCAAGACAGTGTTTCAGGGATTTCTTACTGACCGGTGTGAGGAGGAAGTGATACTGAATTACTTGGCTAGAAATAGAAGTGCTGATTGGAAGATCCTTGAAGGAAGAAACCTGCATGTTGTGCCTACAGCAGAGTACGGGAGGTCTCTATACAGCAGAGATCTGCCTAGAACAGTGATCCATAGTCCAGTGTCCGGAAGAAGAGGTGCTGTGCAGAGGGAATTTAAAGCTGACGATATCAAGCACTATGTAGGAGAGAACTGACATGTCCAGTGCTGTGGTAAGCCCTCATTGTGTGCGACACGAGTGCCCCATTGGAACCCCAGAGCCCTGATCAATTTCGTACCGACGCCCTTGTTTACCTCAGGAGTATCATCGGGATGGCCAGGTATCAAAGGACTTTAACCCTGCTAACTGTGCTGAGCGTAGCTCATGGTTCTGAAACATACACTAATACACACGATGTAATCTCTAGGATACTGCAGGAAACTAGTGTAGTTCCATTTTAGGCAGTTATGTTTTTAATTTGATTTATAAGCCTTTTTAATGTGATTTGCATGGCCACCTATGAAAACACTGCAATGGGTGAGATATATATACATCGGTTGTACAACTGTGGCAATCACAGCTATTTAGCCTGCTATTTCCATTATACGTGTGCTAGCGTTTAATCTCAGTATCTCTCCCCATTTGTAGCTTTTTCACATGCTTTATACAACATCTCTCACTTTTGTCATGTTGGGGCCGGTTTGGTCCCACTGAAATTGCATATGCAGGGGTGTTTGTATCGACCACCCTCTGCACAGCCACGATCATGGTATGGAGCGCCATGTGCAGTGGATGATGAATAAATAGGGACAAGGCACGGACCTCGTAATCTGTTGAACACAACCCAGCGAGTGAGTGTGTCATTACTTGCGGAATTCGAGACCCTCACTGCCACGTGGCCCTAATACTAGGCCCAACACACCAATCTGGTAACCACAACAACTGATGTCCAGGGCGTGTATTGAAGCCCTGCACCTCAGCCTATCTGCTTTCCAGTGGTTGTCATCTCTCCTGGCAGGCCCAGGGCGCCACACAGCGACGCCAGATGCAGCCGCGAGCTCGCAACATCGCCAATGCTTAGAGGTCATTTGCATTGCAACTTCCCTCTTATCCCGGCATTCATCGTTGTAGCCGGTTCTCATCAGTGGGATAAAAAACAAGCATTGGCAAAGCCAATAGCTTTCGCCTATGCAGGAGCTACTGGCTTTGCCAATTCGTTTTATCCATGTTGTTCACCAGCGTGGCTGCTCTTCAGCATGGCTGAAAGTTCGGCCCTCATTACAACCTTGGCTGACGGCAACCGCCGCCCGCCAAGGTTGAACTGCGGGGCGGCCGCCAATGCAGCCGCACTCCTGCGGGGTCTATTATGAGATCCCGCCGGCCCAGCGGGGATCTCGGCCGCAACACTGGAGCCAGCTCCAAATGGTGCCGGCGGTGTTGCGGCTGTGCGACCGGTGCAGTTGCACCCGTCGCGCTTTTCACAGTGAAAAGCTCCATAGGGCTGTGGCAGGGGGCCCCTGCACTGCCCATGCCAGTGGCATATGCAGTGCAGGGGCCTCCAGGGCCCCCACACTCCCCTTTCCACCAGCCTTTTCATGGCGGTTCTTACCGCCATGAAAAGGCTGGCGGGAGGGGGACTCGTAATCCCCTGGGCAGCGCTGCAAGCAGCACTGCCCTGGGGGATTTAAACCGCCAGGACCAATGTGGCGGGAAACTGCCGGTCCCGGTAGTGCGACCGCGGCGCTTCCGCCGCGCTCTTAATTCCCATCAAAGCACCACCAGCCTGTTGGTGGTGCTTCCTCTAACCGCCAGGGTTGTAATGACCCCCTTCGTTTTTATAAAGGAGAGTGGCATGGAGTATTGTAGAGTGGAATGGCAAGTGAGTGGAGTGGCAGAGAGTGTTGTGTATTGGAGTGGCATAATGTGGAGTTGCGTGGAGTGGTGTACACTGTGGAGTGGCGTGGAATGGTGTAGAGTGCATTGGCGTAAAGTGTATCAGAGTAAAACGATGTGCAGCTTCGTAGAATGCAGTGGCATTGAGTGGTGCATAGTAGAGTGCAGTTGTGCAGAGTGGAGTGGTGCAGAGTGCAGTGGGGTAGAGTGGTGCAGCGTGGAGTTGAGTGGTGCAGAGGGCAGTGGCGTAGAGTTGCGTGGCTTCAAGTGTAGAGTTGAGTGGGATAGAGTGGTGCAGAGGAAAGTAGCAAAGAGTAGTGCCAAGTAGAGTGTAGTGCCATAGAGTGAAGTATTTGATAGTAGAGTGGCAGAGAGTTCAGTCATGGAGAGTGCAGTGTTGCAGAGTACAGTGCTAGAGTAGAGTACAGTACAGTGATGCAGAGTGAGGTGGGATAGAGTGCATTGACAGTGCAGTTGTGAAGAGTGCAGTAGTTAACAGCAGAGTGGCGTAGAGTGAAATGGCATTGAGAGGAGTGACACATAGTGGAGAAGAGTCGCGTAGAGTGCAGTGGTATGGAGTAGATTGTTTCAGAGTAGAGTGAATTTGCATTGACTTGAGTGGTGCAGGGTAGAGTACACTTGCCTAGAGTGCCATAGAGTGTAATGGCGTACAGTAAAGTGGTGTATAGTGCAGTGGCATGGAGTGCAGTGCTGCAGAATAGATTAGAGTGGCATACAGTGGACTGGCGTAAAGTGCAGGGGCATAGAGTTGATTGTTAAAGAGTAAAGTGCATTGGCGTGGAGTGTACTGGCATAGAGTGCAGTGTTGCATAGTAGCATAAAGTACAGTGGCATAGAGCTGTGCAGAGTAGGTTGGTGTGGAGTGGTGAAGCGTGCAGTGCTGTAGAGTAGAGTGGCAATGAGTGCATTGGAAGAGAGCAGAGTGATATAGGTAAAAGTAGAGAGGCATAGCATGAAGTGGCATAGCGTGGAGTGGTTTGGAGTGGTGTAAAGTGGAGTGGTGTGGAGTGGTGCAAAGTAGAGTGGAGTGACAAAGAATGGAGTATTCATGGAGTGGTAACACACTGCCATTACAAACAACAAATTTTCAATTGAAATGGCAATTACATTTGCACAGAACTACGGTTTTACTAATAAAAATATACAGTGCACAGATGTAAATGTGTGGATAATGCATCACCTAGTTTAATGATTAATTTTGATCATATTAAAGTATTTGTTTCCAATGCACTTTAGAAAAAACAAATGTGCTTCATTTGTGCATTCATAATTCTGATATATTCTGAAATACTAACAGAGTTCATTTAAATGTTGTGATATGCTAGAAAAAATACTCTTTCCTACCCCCAGTATCTAGCAAAATAGTCACATAAATACTCTCACTTTGAAGTCAGAGAAAGAAAAGTAAAGAAGCACCCTTGGAAGACAGTGGCTGACATTTAACCTTGGACTTCAAATGCACAGCAAAGGTGGCGAGATAAGAACAAGACATAAAGGCCTCCAAACAGAAAGTGTGTTTGTAGAAGGATACAGAAAACACGATTTAGGCAATGGGAGTGATGAACTAATCCTGGAGAGCCTAAAGCAAATAAAGTCAGAAAATGAAAAGCCAGAAAATTAAAAAATTACAAAGGCAATGGTAAGCAGCAAGCGGAATGCATTCCCAAGTCAACTTTCTGAAAGTCCCCAAGATGCCTTTAGCAAATCAGACATCTGCGCTGTCTGGTAGGCTGTGACCTAAAAAGGAACATATATAGTGGCAAAATCACATGGTGGCTCCAGCATCCAATTCAGGACCTGCAGTCTGGTAGCCTGTGGCCCACCCTTATTTCACTTCTGTTTGTCTCACACCTTGGTGGGCTGGCTGCTAAACTTTTTGCCTGTGACTCTTGTGTGTGAAACATAAAACAAAAAAAGACCATGACTTCAGTCCCAGCACTGGAGCTGTTTGTGGTGGAAGATCCTTCATCCGATGGCCTGGGTAGACCTTCTGGAAACATAGGGCTTATTTACAAGCTGTTTGCGCCACCAGCGTGTCACTTTTTATATGGGAAAAAGTGACGCACCAGTGGCGCAAAGGGCTTGTAAATAAGCTCCTTATTTTGCTGCTGGACAATGACAGAAAGGGCCCCATGCTTTTGCACTTAGTGGGTGCTACTATTCATAAGACTGCAAACATCAAAGTAGAAGGTGGTCCACTTTTCACATACAGCACCCTGAAACAAGACCTAACAAACCACTTCAAGCCTCTCGCTTCCTCTTATGCCAAGCCAGACAACAGCCAGAGGAATCAGTGGACTCAGGGCTATTTGAAAGAATTAGCCAGCACATGCACCCTGCTGGACCCCAATGACACGATCAGGGCCCAATTCATTCAGGGTTGCTCTTCTGCCAAACTACGGTAACACATTCGGCAGGTTCCCGAAATATCAATGGCCAACATTCTTACCAGGGGCCGATTGAAAACCTTTCAAAATCATGTGCTGCACATTTGGAGGCGGATCTGCTAATGACCCATTAAATCTGAACCTGTCAATCTAGTCTCTAAAACTGGTCCGGATAAGAAAAAAACCCACCCAAAGTCCGCCCCTACTGGTGTGGAGTCCCCTATCCACATCAAGGAGACTGTCTGATGAAAGAGAAAAGGTGTTCTTCCTGCAACAAACTTAGGTCCTCATTACAACCCTGACGGTCTGTGTTAAAGCGGCAGTAAGACCCCCAACAGGCTGGCGGTAAAAAAAATGGAATCACGACCATGGCGAGAAGCTGCCAACATAGACAGCCACTTTAACACTCCGACCGCCACGGCGGTACAAACAAACACAGCGGCGGTCACCGCCAACAGAGAGGCGGAAGACAATGTACCGCCCACACTATTATGAAAGGCTAATCCCGCCACCTTTTCCGGGGCGGATTCAACACGAATAAAAACACAGTGGAAACAGGACTTGGATGGAAAAACACTCACCTCTACACAACCCACAAGGAACCAGGACGCCATGGAGCCTGAACTCCAAATACTCTCTACGATAGTATTCCTGCTCATCTACCAGGAGCACGAAAGACGGCAGCGACGACCACTGTGAGTACTGCACCTACAACACAGGGGAGGGGGGAGGGAAAAGAGAGTGACACACACACGCAACACGCAACACCCCCACCCTCACCCACAACAACATACACACCAATACATGCTGCAACATCACATTTACACTCCCCCACCCCCCTTTCAAGAACGCAAGGACAAAAGGAAATGAGCTGAACGATTGTAATCAATAAAAATCCATTAGTCAAAACTTTATATACAGTATAAACAATTATGTACACCAACCAATCAAGCCCGGGTAGTGCACCATTCATAGTGCGGGGACCACTGGGCCCAAAATGCATGGGCGAGGCCCAACCTCGATCCAAGACTCCAAACGGAGAGAGCACTGCTGGGGCATCAGATCGAAATGAAACAGGCAAAAAGGGAAGGGGTGCACCTCAGCCAGATGAGTGCATGACGCCAGCTCCACGAGGGGGGTCCATGCCCATTGATGTATCCTGGGGGTTGCAAAGCCAAAGTCTCTCAAGTCTCTCCAGTGGGTGGGTTGCCCACTGCTTTATCCTGGGGAGTGCAAAGCCACAGGCTCTCAAGTCTCTCCAGTGGGTGGGTTGCCCACTGCTTTATCCTGGGGAGTGCAAAGCCACAGTCTCTCAAGTGGATAACAGTCTCCACTGGTTCTGGAGGGGGCCTGGTGCCCAGAGTACTCCATCCTGCCAAGGACTGAGGTAGTGGATGCCTTTCTCCACTGGTTCTGGAGGGGGCTTTGGGCCCAGAGTGCTTCATCCTGCCAAGGACTGAGGTAGTGGATGTGAATCTCCACTGATGGTGGTGCAACATGCAAGCTGCCCAGGCCCCTGGAACTGACCACCAGCCTCGTACGAATGACCACTGGGGATGGCAGCCATGTCTGTGGTGGTGCCACTGGCTCAGGATGTTGCGGGCCGCTGGCGGTGCTGGCGGCAGGGTCAGTAGCGGGAGTGCTTGCGGCGGGCTCCGTGGCATCGGTGCTGGCGGCGGTCATTGTGGAGGTGGTGCTGGTGGCGGGCTCACTGACTGTGGTGCTGGCGGTGGTGTCAGTGGCAGCGGTGCTGGTGGCGGGCTCACTGACTGCGGTGCTGGCGGCTGTGTCAGTAGCGGTGGTGCTGGTGGCGGGCTCACTGACTGCGGTGCTGGTGAAGGGCACAGTGTTTGCAGTGCTGGTGAAGGGCTCAGTATCCGGGGTGCTGGTGGCGGTGCTGGTGGCGGTCTTGTCCACCCTGCAGGTTGGCGTCGACGTGGACTTGCCTTTCATTTTCAGGCCCTTCCCAACCTTGGATGGTGGCGCAGCTGTCGTGCCACTTTCAACTTTTGTCTTGCCTGAGCCCTTGGTGGCAGGTGTTTTCGCCTTCTCCCTCCAGGATGTGGGTAACTTTTTCTGTTTTGGAGGTGGCGGAATGTCCTTGCCCTCACTCCTTGGAACACTGCCAGCCCTGTTGCTTGGCGCACTCCAAAATGTCGCTATTGCTGGCACCACTGTGCCCGGTGATGTGGTGGCTGAGGTGCTGGGTTGGGACCTGGAAAGACGGGCCCTAGGGGAAGGACGAGTGGGGGGGTGTAGGGAAGAGGTCAAAATTTGATAGGAAAAGCTTTTTAGACACACTGGGATGGGTAGATGGAGGGGGTTTGGGAGTGGAGGAAGAGGTAGTGGTTGTAGGAGGTGTTCGTTTGGTGACTTTGGGTGAAGGTGCATGGGTTGTAGGCTGTTGTGAGGTGGATGGCTGTTGGGTGGGTGTGTGACTGCGTTTGTTTGTGTACTTTGGGAGGAGGGCTCACAGACACACTGGTAGAGGACACAGGGGATGTGTGAATGGTAGTGGGGGTGGTGAGTGCACGTGAGCGGTGTGTGGTGATGGGGGTGCTGGTGATGGAGGTAGTGGCTGAGGATGTAGTGCATGCAGGTGTGAGTGGAGACATGACAGAGAGGG
The DNA here is from genome assembly GCF_031143425.1 of Pleurodeles waltl. NCBI lineage: Eukaryota > Metazoa > Chordata > Amphibia > Caudata > Salamandridae > Pleurodeles > Pleurodeles waltl. The sequence goes on from NC_090446.1 coordinate 1,190,237,110, forward strand.
ATGAGGGAGATGTGGAGGAGGGGGACACAGTGGAGGAAGTCGATGTTGGTATGTGTGCATTTGTATGATGCTTGTGTGAGTGCCTGTGGGATGTGTGGTGCTTATGTTTGCCAGAGCCACCCTTGTGTGTTGAGGTGTGTGCATGCTGGTCTGATGGTGTGCTTGGGATAGGCTGAGGTACTGGGGATTAGGTCTGGGTGGAGGAAGTTGGAGGGGGGAGGCTGGACACCTGGACAATGGCTGACATCAGTGCTGAGGCCAGAGCCTGAAATGCTCGCTGTTGGGCTGCCTGGCCAGAATAAATGCCCTCCAGGTATGCATTTGTTTGTTGCAACTGCCTCTCTACACCCTGGATGGCATTCAGAATGGTAGACTGCCCAACAGTGAGGGATATCAGGAGGTCAATGGCCTCCTCACTGAGGGCAGCAGGGCTGACTGGGGCAGGGCCTGAGGTGCCTGGGGCGAAGGAGATGCCCACCCTCCTGGGTGAGCGGCCACGGGACCCACGCTGAGGGGCTGCTGGGAGGGTGGTGCTGGTAGGGGGGGTGGCGGCTGTACCTGTAGATGTTGTGGGCACAGAGGGGCCCGCCACTGCAAGGGAGCTCCCATCAGAGGAGGAGAGGGTGTCGCTGGTCTCTGCTCCTGTCCCCGCCATGGAGCTCCCCTCACCCACCGTCTCACTTGTGACTTCAGACTCCGTTGTCTCGCCCTCCAGGGCCATGTGGGATGCAGCTCCCTCCTGCTCTGGTGGCAATGCTCCTCCGCCTGATGATGCTAATGCACACAAGAACAGGGAGACCACAAAAATGGGGGGGCAGAAAGATGAAAGACATGTTCAGTGCATGCAATACGGCTACCGTTGGCGGACACCACAGACACAGCAGCCCTCTGCACTACGCCATGCACTTAGAGTTCCCTAATTAATAACAGGGACATGGGGTACATGGCCTATGCCCGATTGCTGCACACATGGAAGTCACAGGAGCCTGACTAGGTGTAGATGGCTCTTACCACAGGTGGGGTTGGGGTGCCACTTAGCCTGCCTCACAAAGGGTCCTTGCCTACAAACCTCACCCTAGCCTAGGGGAACCCACTGCCAACCTCCCCCAACCAGACACCCCCTAATGCGTGCAGAGTCAGATGGATGTGACGGTACTCACCCCCTTGTGGCTGCTGTGATGCCCTCAAGTGCCTATCCAACTACAGATAGGCCACCGCCAGGATCCGGAACATCAGGGAGGCCATCCCCAGCTGGGCCTCAGCCGTCTTCTTGCCCCAGCGGCGAATGTCCTCCCATCTTTTCCGGCAGTGGGTGCTCCGTCTGTGGTGGACCCGCAGGGTCCGAACGTCCTTGGCGATGGCACATCAAATATCCTTCTTCTGGTGGGCCCTGACCTAGTACAGGGGAAAAGGAAAAACTTTAACCGTCCGGACCATCACAGTCATTGTCCCACGTTCCCACCCTTGCACTGATGCACATACACTCACCATCCGCTCATGCAGGCCTCATCCCCCCCATATCTTCCATCCACTCCAAACAGGCATTGCCCATACAGCATGCTCACAGTGTACTCACCTGTTTGTCTGGAGGACCGTAGAGTAGCGTGTACTGGGGGAGGACCCCATCCACTAGTTTCTCCAACTCCTCCAATGTGAAGGCAGGGGCCCTTTCCCCAGACACATGAGCCATCGTCGCTTCCAGACACAGGTCACAGCAGCACTTGCAGGGTAGGTCCTCTCCTGTCGAAGGTCAGGTATCAAGTGAGTGAACAGAGAGAAAATGGTGGTCACGTCCGCGGCGGTGCGTACCGTCACCGTCGGCGAACACCGTCATTGGCTCCTGGGACCCCTAGTAACCAATGTTAACCAATGGAGGATTGTGCCGCGGTCTTCGACCGCCTACTGCATCGGTGTACAACGCCAGCACAGTTACCTCATCTCCCCTTGTACCACATTAGAGGTCAGGCAGCCGCCATTTCAGGGGGCCACATGGCATTATTTGTAAATGTGTCACACCTATCTAGGCCTTGCATACACACAGAAACAGGTACATAGCGGATTGACAAATGTGTGCAATAAATTCTTTTTTCACCACCTCAGTGTTGGCTGACTCTGTGCTCGCTGTTCTCGCTGTTCTCGTCCATAGGGCACGTCCACTGGGGCAGGTGAGGAGATGGCGGCATCCTCCGGTGTACAGACCGCTGGTGGACCTGTCGACAATGGAAGAGAGACATGTAATAGTCACCTACAGACTTCATCGTGCCACAATCCAGGAACTGTGTGCCTAGTTGGAGCCAGACCTGATGTCAGCTATCCTCCATCCCACAGGAATCACCCCTCTAGTGCAGGTCCTGTCAGTACTCCATTTCCTGGCAAGTGGGTCTTTTCAAACTACAGTGGCCATAGCATCAGGGGTCCCAGCCTATGTTCTCAAACGTGTTGTCCAGAGTGTTGTCTGCCCTGCTTAAACACATGTGCAGCTACATCGTTTTCCCTAAGGTGGATGATTTGCCTACAGTGAAAGGTGACTTCTATGCCCTGGGACATATCCCCAACATCATAGGTGCCATTGATGGGACACATGTGGCCTTGGTACCCCCCGCAGGAGTGAACAGGTGTACAGAAACCGGAAGAGCTATCATTCAATGAATGTTCAGATGATGTGTTTGGCCGACCAGTACATCTCCCATGTGAACGGCAAGTTTCCTGGCTCAGTGCATGACATTTACATTCTGAGGAATAGCAACATCCCTTATGTAATGGGGCAACTCCAGAGGCACTGTGTGTGGCTAATAGGTGAGGACAAGGACCCTATACCCTGTAAATAGTTGTCTGGGGCTGTCCCTAAGGGTTAGTGTGTGTCTAACAGTTGTCCCTCGACATTTGCAGGTGACTCTGGGTACCCCAACCTGTCATGGCTACTGACCCCAGTGAGAAATCCCAGGACAAGGGCAGAGGATCGCTACAATGAGGCACATGGGCGAACTAGGAGGATTATAGAAAGAACCTTCAGCCTCCTGAAGGCCAGGTTCCGGTGCCTCCATATGACAGGTGGTTCTCTGTACTACTCACCAAAAAAGGTGTGCCAGATCATTGTGGCCTGCTGTATGCTGCACAATTTGGCTTTGTGGCGACAGGTGCCTTTTCTGCAGGAGGATGGTCCAGAAGGAGGTCTTATGGCAGCTGTGGACCCTGTGGACAGTGAAGAAGAGGAGGCAGAAGAAGAGGATATCAACAACAGAAACAACGTGATCCAGCAATACTTCCAGTGAGACACAGGTAAGAAGACATCACTGCCTCCTACATCGCATACAATTGTTAGACCTATCATATGTCTGTCATTTTCACCCAGTGTATGGACCCTGACCTGTCACTTTGCCTTTCCATTTCACAGATGTGGGTCTCACTGTGTGACCTCTGCTATGTTACCTCATGGACTAGAGCTGTGTGACATAGGTATGTTGACAATACAATGGCCATTGCTATTTTCCTCAGTTCTTGAAAATACACATTTGTGAAAGCACAGACTGACTCCAGATTGTTTTGTGATTCAAGGGTGTTCATTTAAGTGCAAAATAGTGGAGGGGATTGTAAAATGGTCAGGGGTGATGGTGGAGGAATGTCCATGGCAGAGTCCAGTTATTCGTCTCACAGGTGCACAGTTTAAGGATGGACAGGGTGACGAAGTGGGACAGAAGGATGACATTCAGGGTGGTCTCATTTCTTGGTGGGGGTGTTGGCATTGTTCTCTGTCTTTGTCTTGGATCTCAGGGACTGTTTGCGGGGTGGTTCTCCATCTGCAGGGGGTGGGGTGCTGGTGTCGTGGTCCTGTGGCGGTGCCTCCTGTCCACTAGTGCCGCCGGAGGTGGTGGCGAGTTCATCGTCCAGGCTAGTGTCAGGGGCCCCTTGTTGTGCCACAGTGTCCCTCCTGGTGTTCACAAGGTCCTTCAGCACCCCTACATTGGTGACCAGGGTGGTGTTGATGGACTTGAGTTCCTCCCTGATCCCCAAATACTGTTCCTCCTGCAGCCGCTGGGTCTCCTGAAACTTGGCCAGTACCGTTGCCATCGTCTCCTGGGAATGATGGTACGCTCCCATGATGTTGGAGAGGGCCTCGTGGAGAGTGGGTTCCCTGGGCCTGTCCTCCCCCTGTCGCACAGCAGTCCTCCCAGTTCCCCGGTTTTCCGGTTCCTCTGTCCCCTGAACCGTGTGCCCACTTCCACTGCCCCCAGGTCCTTGCTGTTCTTGGGTTTGTGGGTTTGCCTGGGTTCCCTGTAGTGGTGGACACACTGCTGCTTGACGTGTCCTGGAGAGAGAGGGATGGGCCCGCTGGGTGGGTGCTGTGCTGGTGTTTCCTGAGGGGGGAGGCTCTGTGTTGGCATGTGCCAGTGTGTGGGGAACCGACTGTCCCGAGGTCCCAGATGGGCCGGGCTGGTCATCTTGATCGAGTTGGACAGAGCTGCTGTCATCACTGTGGGCCTCTTCTGTGGGGGGGTGGACATGTCTGGAACCTCCTGTCAGGTGACGTTGGGTAGGAGTCCTGCAGGGGTGTAAAGGCATGATTATTGCATCTGTGTGTGCCATTGTGTGCAATGGGTGGGTGACCCTGTACCCCAGTGCTTACATTCTTGTGTAGGACCTTGTGTGATAATTGTTTTGGGGTCTGTGTGGGTATCTGTAGTGGACATCCTTTGGTAATGGGTGTCCATGCTTTGTTGTTGCATGCAGGGCTTGCTGTTGGGATGGGTGGTTTGTGATAGTGGGACATATTTGAGGTGTTGGAGTGATGGGGGTGAGGTTGAGGGTGGGGGTATGTGATAGCATGCAGGTAGGGTGGGGGATATGGTAGTAAAGAGTTGACTTACCAGAGTCCATTCCTCCTGCTACTCCAGCGAGGCCCTCAGGATGCAGTATAGCCAAGAACTGCTCCTCCCATGTTGTTAGTTGTGGGGGAGGAAGTGGGGTTCCGCCGCCAGACCTCTAATCTGCAATCTGGTGTCTTGAGACCACGGAACGCACCTTCACCCGTAGGTCGTTCCACCTCTTCCTGATGTCATCCCGTCTTCTTGGATGCTGTCCCACTGCATTGACCCAGTCGACGATTCTGCGCCATAGCTCCATCTTCCTAGCTATGGAGGTGTGCTGCACCTGTGATCCGAATAGCTGTGGCTCTACCCGGATGATTTCCTCCACCATGACCCTGATCTCCTCCTCAGAGAACCTGGGGTGTCTTTGCAGTGCCATGGGGTGGTGTGGGTGATGTGTGAGGTGGTGTGTGTTGTGATGTGTGAGGGGATGTGTTTGTGTGTGTTGTGTGAGGTGCGTGGATGTTGTGTGAGTGATGGTGTTGTGGGCCTGTGGATGCTAGTTTGTTGATGGTGGTGTCTCTCTCTGGCCTTCTTTAGCAATTCTGGTCATAAGGGTTTGTGGGTGATGTGGGTGTGTGTTTTATATTGTATTGGGTGTGTGGGAGTGGCGTGTGTACGTGTATCAGGTGTGTGTATTTGGAATTGTCCAATGTGGTTGTGTTTTGTAAATGTGTGTATTTTGAGCGCGGCGGTGTGTACCGCCAATGGAATACCACGGTTGAAAGACCGCCGAGTGAATTCTTGGGTGTTGATAGTTTGGGCGTATTCCTTTTGGCGTGAAGCTGGAGGTTTTGTTATCGCCAGTTTATCACTGACCTTTGGTGTGGCAGACTTGTGTGGGTGTCTAGATTTTGGCAGATTCTGAGTTGTAGGTCGTAATAGCTGTAGCGGAATTCCGCCGCCGCAGCGGTGTGTTGGCGGTCTTCTGCACGGCGGTAAGCGGGATTTACCGCCAATATTGTAATGAGAGCCTTAGTCATTTCTCCAAGGTCTGCTGTTCCCCCCAAACCCAAAAACCACAAAAGCAAAAATCAGTAAATGCCATGGTCCTGGCGACCTAGGAAGAGGAGGAGGATATAGATGATGATGTGGAAGGGTCGATGCATGTCATACACGCTATGCAACCTGAGTTTGCTTACAGGCGGCGCGCACCACGCTGCATGATCACTATTGCAGATTACCAAGTTCCTGCTCTAATCGATATTGGGGCCTCAATAAACCATAGCACAGAATGCTCGGCAGATGCTCCCACAACAACCAGTCCGTCGCCGTACGGCAATGCAGATGAATGGCTCAACATGACCTCTTTCACTGGCTGGTGTGTTTACCACTGAAGTGACTCATGGGTCTGGCACAACTCGGGCCAAGATCTATGTCACAAAAGAGGGGTTAAGAATGCTGGTCAGTTGCCACACAATAGAACGCCTCCAACTAGTGACTTTTGCCTTCATTGTCCTCTCTTTCCACATCAATGCCCTACTAGAAAAAGTTGGACCACTGTTCAAAAGCATTAAATGCATCAAGGGCCACATGATACATTTACTTGTTGACAAGACAATTCAACCCATTGCTCTGAAACGTTGCCGCAAGGCTTTTCACCTACGTCCCAAGGTCGAGGAAGAGCTTTGAAAGCTGGAACAGGCAGAACTCATTGAGAGGGTTGAAGGCCCCACTCTCTGGGTGTCCCGATAGTTGTGGCTCAAAAACCCAAGCAACCAGGGGAGGTCAGAATGTCTCAATATGCAACTACTCACTATGCCAATCAGGCGGGAGAAGCACTTGACACCCACAGAGGATGACATAGTGGCTGAAGTGGCTGGGCTGAAGTGATTCTCTGAGATGGACCTGACAGCTGGATATCATCAGCTACTGTTGGTGCCGGAGTCCACAGCAATTACCATGTTTTCTACTCATGTGGGTCAACAGGGATACAAATGCATTAGCTTCTGGTATTCAGCACAGTTGAGATGTTTCAAGATACCATCAGGAGAGTGCTTGAAGGTTTTCCAGGTGTCTTAAACGTAAGTGATGACATCCTGGTGTAAGCCCCCAAGCTTGAAGAATTCCTGACCAGGTAGAAGGCTACGGCAGCTGTCGGAGAATGGTCTTACACTTCATTGTGAGAAATCTGCTTTCCTCCAGAGAGAGCGATCTGTTTCTTTGGATACAGCTTCTCTGAAAGTGGTGTGATGCATGGTGCTGTGAAAGTTAATAGCCCCCTACCAGCAAAACAGGAGTGCGCAGTTTTCTGGGGATGGTGACTTACTGCTGTCAATTTATTGAAAACCTTACCACCCTCACTGGTCTGCTAAGAGAACTAACCAAAGCTAACGACGTCTGGAAATGGGGCCCAATCCAGGAGAAGGCAGAACACACAACTTTGACCCATTATAAACCTTGTCATGAATCAGAAATGTCTGCAGACACCAGTCCAACAGGACTTGGGCCATGCTGTTGCAAAAAAAAGACAACAGAGAGTGGGCTTCCATAACCTACAACAGATGGAGCAGCACTATTCGCCCATTGAGAAGGAGGTCGTAGGGAAATTTTGGGGGTGTCGCCACTTCCATATATACCTTTATGTCCATCCCTTCATGGTACTCACTGACCACAAGCCTCCTATTACTCTGTTCAATGAATCTTGTTCCAAACTGCCTCCAAGAATCAAAAAGTGGATACTCCAGTTACAGGAATACTATTTTTCTGTGGAGTACCGACCAGGAACACAGAACCCTGCAGATTACTTATCCAGGCAAGCAAGACCGGCCACCAACGCTAAGGAGTCAGAACCTGAAGAGGTCGAGGAATATGTAAAACTTGTGGTGGAATAGTCCTGCCCGTTACCAATCTCCCTGAAGGAGATTGTGGATGCCACCAAGGTGAATGAATATCTTCAATTAGCTTTGTCAGAAATGGAATCAGGAAACTGGAAAGTGTTGATGCAAGATGTATCCCATCAGACTGCTGAAGCTTGACAAACTTTACTCTTACTGCATCATGTACACCATGAATTGGCAGCCTCTCTAGAGGGTGGTATGCTGAGAGGACTGAGGTTGAAAATTCCTAAGCATCTACAACAGGTGGTGGATGTCACTGATGCAGCTCACCAAGGTCTGGTCAAGATGAAGTCTCATCTATGGTGTAGAGTTTGGTTCCCTGGACTTGATGACCAGGTCAAATAAACAGTGCAACACTGCTCGCTATGCCAGCCAGCCTGACCTGTACACCCGCCTGCACCCATCATTACTGAAGACATTACTCCTCTTCAATGGTACAAGGTGAGTGCCTAGTTTAGAGGTCTGCCTGACAGGAGGCGTATGCTCATGGTAATGAATGACTTTTCAAAATATTCTGAAGTGTAAATACTTGACTCCATGACCATGCCTCGTCTGGCAAAAATTATGGCCACTCATGGTTTGCTGATAGAGATCCGTACTGACAATGGCCTCCCATTCTGCAGTCAAGAATTCATTGAAGATCTAAAGTCAAAATGCATTTGTTATCGAAAAGTGACCATAGATGGCCACAGGCAACGGGGAGACTAAACGTTTTATGAGGACACCCAACAAAGTGCACTGACAGACAACCAGAACATAGAATGTGCCCTGTGCTCGTTTCTCTGAGAACACTGACTCATTCCTCATGCTACAACAAAGGTCAGCCCCAGTTTGCTGTGCATGAACAAGATGGTAGGTGAGACCATCCCTCATCCATTATGTTCTGAAGTAGTCTGTGGTCAGAGATAGAGTGGCTGATGAGTTACATCAACGCAAAGGACAAAATGACAAAATGTTGGTGAGATGAAAGGCCAGGACAAAAAACTTGAAACTATATGATCTGTTACTTGTCCAAAATTGACATCCAGGGAGCAAGTTCAGACTCCCTTTTGAAGTTGATCCATAGAACGTCAATGTGATGAAAGGGACAATGATTTCTTCTGGAAGAGGAGATGAGGTAGTGACCAGGAATGTGGCATTTTTCAAGAAATCTAATTCTCCATATCTGGTGTCAGGTGCTGGTCAGCCGCAATGCCAGATGGAGTGGGATGTGAGTAAAGAGGACTTTCCCCCAGGGGCTGTGGAGAGTCCCACTGAGTAGGGCACAGGATGTCGGCCAGAGTTCGGCAGTCAGAACCTGGTTTGTCTATCAAGTGATTATTCAAGGATCAGCAATGGGGGCGATGCAAGTGAAGATTCATGTGGAGAAGTCCAACAACAACATATAGAGCCCAGTGAGACCAATTCCGCAGCAGGTCGCACAGGAACAGCTTGATACCACCTAAGGCCACATCCAGTTGGATCATCTATGTTTAAAGGCTTTGTGCGGAATTGATTTTAATATGGTAGCTTTGGACTGCCATTCTTGACGAGTATGGATCCCTGGACTAAGTGTGTCTTCTATTTTTTGTTATGTCCTGATATGAATCTGTGATTAAGACAGAGTTATATGTTGATGTGTGTGTTTTTCTTTTTTTGTATGTTTTGTGTTTGGTTCTGTTAATGGTTTGTACTTTGTCAAGTTTGAGGAGGAATGTTATGTTGGGGCCGGTTTGGTCCCACTGTAATTGTATATGCAGGGGTGTTTGTATCGACCCCCCTCTGCACAGGCAAGGGCATGGTATGGACCGTTGCATGCAGAGAGAGGGTGGTGAATAAATAGGAGCAAAGCCCGGACCTCGTGGTCTGTTGTCCAAAACACGGTCTGTGTGTGTGTATCACGGCGCACACACACATGCGGCATCCGAGACATTCACTGCCACGTGGGCATAATATTAGGCACAACGCACCAGCCTGGTCGTCACAACAGCATCCCTCCATGCTTGTCAATAATTGCATTGAATTCCTTCAACATGCACAAGTGAATGCGACCAGCATGGTCACTTGCGGGTCAAATCCCGTTTTCAGTGGCAACTATAATTGTCTACTTCACCTTGTCCTTGGACGCAGCTATAGGAATTAATTGAGCTGACAGTGATGGTGTGCTGTCCGTGTTTTATAGTCATGGCCATTGGAATTATGCGACAGGAGAGGGCCAAATTATGTGGCTGGGTCCAGTAGATTATGCAGCAAGGAAAGGAAAGTTATGCAGCATAATGAGAAACATGTTGTAGTAATATTACTTCATTATGTCGTCATTTTTAAATGTTGTAACATTGTATGCACATTCGTTGCACCTCATCAGTACCAGTATAACACCGGCATATAGCAATAAGCAACATAAATGTGATAATTCCAGCTTTGCAGAGTCTTCCAGTGTGCAGCAACACGTTGCTGCATTTTTATTCACTTTTGAACCATTTGAGCTAGAAACAATTTTTTTGTTAAAATCTGCAGACTATGTGGCAGATGATGGATAAGGTGGCGAACGCTGCAAATCTTTAATAATGCGAGAATCGTCTCGCCACATAATCACATAATTCCAGTGGCCCTACCTATAGTTGCAGACCTTGCTTGCCGGTGAGGGACTGGGATTTTAACTGCTCACTAATACGTTACTGTTTTCTGGTGGGAATTTATCTGAAATTGAGCTTACCAAGCACCCCCAACCTTTACTTTAAAAAACTACTCGGGGGCTTAAGTGCTTCTTTTTGAATAATCCCCCTTACCATAAAGTGCAAACCCTGAATTAATGCCACTGTATAATTTTTTTCAGGCATTCCACCATGCAAGTTAATTTATTCTCAACGTATCACCCCTTGGTGTTTTGGGTGTTGGGCACCTTAGGTGAGTGCTCATATACATTCTAACCCACCTATTGTGTAAACCACTTGCAACTATGTTATTATAACTTACATATCCTGCCTACAGGTACCCTGAGATTTCATGTATCCTGTGATTCTTCCACTCTCTGGTATCCGGTTTTTACACGTTATAACCTTTAAGAATTCCAAGTAAAACCACTCCATAAAATAAATGGATCACTTTTTATTATTTTCTACCAGGTGATTCCTTCATTTGTTTGTCTTGAAGAGAAATCTACGCTTCAAATGGTATGAAACGTCATCGACATTTCAGCACACAAACTGATGTTACCATCGGGCACAAGGCTGCACAAACCACCAACACTCAAAAAATGGGGTTAAAAGGCCGCTTTAATAGAACAGGTCTGGATAATAGAACCTTGGCATTTGCCTTACAAAACTAACCAACCTCACTAATACATAAAACATCCTAAACCTCCCACCCCCACCCTCTAAAAACGTACCCTTCCTCAATGCCCCCTTTCCATTCCCCCCCTTGCCCCTGCCCAACCATTACCCATCTGTCGTGCTGTCCCCCTTTCAATATCATCCCCTTGCCTTTTCGTCCCTTTTACTCCTTGTCAAAAACACCCCGGCATCTCAACTTGCGCCACCGTACCCTTTCCCCCCAAAGCGTATCTGTAAAGCCTCCCGCAAACCAGACCTGTCTATCCGCGACAAGATGAACAAAACACAATAAAACAAATCCACCCCCAGAGCTGTCCTGTTAAAACTTACCATAACAAAACATAGGACCCACTAACCCACCTATCAAAACCTTAATACCCACCATTAAAACTTTTTAACATCTTAACAAACTAAGGGGAAAAAAAACACCCACCTCTGGACGGGCGGGAGGGCACAAAATGTTCCCACAGCAAACAGCCTTGGGTGTGGCAAGACGACCAAGACCCACCCATGCCCTAAAATGACCAATCGGGTGCCGTGAGGTGGATTGTACCACCCACGCCCGATATGCCCGGGGGAGACCGGGCAAGCACTCTCTCCCCCAAACCTCCATCGGGCGCAAGGCTGCACAAACCACCAACACTAAAAAAATTGGGTTAAAAGGCCGCTTTAATAGAACAGGTCTGGATAATAGAACCTTGGCATTTGCCTTACAAAACTAACCAACCTCACTAATACATAAAACATCCTAAACCTCCCACCTGCACCCTCTAAAAACGTACCCTTCCTCAATGCCCCCTTTCCATCCCCCCCTTGCCCCTACCCAACCATTACCCATCTGTCGTGCTGTCCCCCTTTCAATATCATCCCCTTGCCTTTTTGTCCCTTTTACTCCTTGTCAAAAACACCCCTGTATCTCAACTTGCGCCACCGTACCCTTCCCCCCCAAAGCGTATCTGTAAAGCCCCCCGCCACACAGGAAAACCCAGCAGGCGTTTTCCTGCCCCACCCCAACCTACCTGCCTCAATGATGATCCCATAACCTTTCCCCTAACAACTCAGCTATCTTCAATCTCAACTCCAACAAATAAAACTCGTTACCCAAAAACAATAAATGTACTCCATCCTGCTGATAAAGATGCAGATCACTATGTACAATGTCACCATGATGCAAAAAAGAAAATCCTTCCGCCAACCAGAAACCACGCATTTCCCTATTAACTTTCCTCCTCTGCTTCTCAATACCCTTAAAAGAAAACGCTCCTCTCCACACTCTTCTAGGCACCATTTCAGTCCACACTATATGCGTCACTGCCCACTTCCGCTTAATACTCAACAAATCCATTTTCATTACCTTCAAAAGTCCTATTCCAGACAAGGCAACTAAGTCGTTCTCGCCCAAATGTATAACCAAAAAATCTGGGCAAACATCTTGGGACAAACGTTTTGAAAGAACGAACAGTAATTCCCCCCATCTCATGCCACTTTTCCCAAACCATGACACCCTAATTCTGGCCCCATCCAGGCCCAACTGCCTTCCAAAATGCATCTCTGCAGCCTGCTTCTCCGCCCGCCGCACGAACGAATGCCCCACTATCCAAACCGAGCACGTTGATCCACGGGGGCCAGCGACACAACGTTGAACAAAAACACAGAAAGAAATATTACCTATCAATCAAATAACATTCGACAATCAGCAATCCTCAAACAAACATGGCCTAACATAACGCCTAAAACACTGTGATTTCCAATGACCTAGCTCCATTATTGCCCTGTCCGATAACCCTTGCTGCCGAGTATCTGTGGCAGCCCCAATTCTAAAAGAATGAGTACCATACCGGCTGGAATCTAAACCCAAATGGTTTAAACAAATCTTTAAAACCGACAGCAGCTGATGTGATCGTAAACAAGAACCATCTTCGTGTGTAAATACCAGCTGTGCACCCGCTGGCAACATACCTGCAAACAGCCTCCAACAAAGAACTGGCCCTGCAGGAAATTGTGACCCTTTCAATACTACTTCCTTACCCCTCCCTAACTGATCCGTCTTGGAAGCCCGTAACCACACGTACAATAAACCCTGACGCTCCTTAACCTCAGAAAACAAAATACCTTCTTAACCTCTCAAACCTAACAACTCAGAAACTCTAAAAGCACCATGGAAAAGCCATGACATGCACAGAGCCATCAACTGCCCCTCCCATTGCGAAAAACAAGCATCCTTCAACACAAAAATAATATCTCTTAAAAGCTGTGATGTTATAAGGTGCCGCCTACAACGCCGCGCACCCCCCTCCCTAGCCCAACCAGCAAGAATACTTCTACAAATCTCCCCTTCCACTGGGTCATAACCCCAAAAATGCTTACCATAAAATGCAATGCCAGACAACTTACCTGAAAGACTTACCGCAGACAAACCCAACTCCACCTGTTGCATAATAAAACATACCGCATCTTCCCTTCTCTGTTTGATGACTATGTCCCCCTGTACTCTTCTAACTGCCCCTGACGCTAAAAATTCCATCCAAGCCTGCTCATAACTTTTCCTCGTTGAGGGAGCTATAGAATGCTGAATCAGCTCCAACATCCTCAAATTCCCAAATCCCATAAAGTCCCTGAAACTGGTGTCTTCAAAACGTCTGCTCCCGGTACAAGACCACGGAATCTCCGCCACTGAAAACGAGATAACGCATCAGCAATATCATTATGCACACCTAGAACATACCGGGCTTTGAACATAATATTGAATTGCAAACACTTCAACAAGAATAAACGCAACAGATGCAAAACCTTTTCATCTTTAGCCTTTTGACCATTAACCAAGTTCACAACTGTCTGATTGCCCACATTGAAAATTACATTCCTGTTTGCCAATGCATGCCCCCAAATAGACAGCACTACCACTAATGGAAAAAACTCCAAAAAAGCAATGCTATGATGAACCTCTTTCCAGGCCGACGGCCATGCTTCCGCAGCCTAATGCCCATCCCAAAAAAGGCCCAATCCGTGAGCACCTGCAGCAGCAGAAAAAATTTGTACTTGCCAAAACCATTCAACATCATCCACCAACATAGTGACTCCATTGAAATCTCGTAAAAACACAATCCACATTCTCAAGTCCTCACGAACGCTTGCCCGTAAACGAACATGATGGTGAGGTAAGACAGCACCCTTTATCGAAAAACCCAATCTCCTACAAAAAGCCCTACCCACCCTCACCACCTTGCAAGCAAAATTTAAATGGCCCAGCAAATATTGAATCTGCCTCAATTCCAATTTAGGCTTACTTACCACCTCTTCCAACAAACCAATCAACAACTGTACTTTGTCTAATGGCAACCTGATTTCCATTCTTTGCGAATCCAATTTGATTCCCAAAAAGTTCAAACAAGTGGCTGGACCCTCAGTCTTCTCCGGCGCCAAAGGAACACCCAGCTCCAACATGAGTCTCTGAAAACCACATAACACCTCATCACAAGCAGTAGATCCTGACACACCCACAAAGAAAAAATCGTCTAAATAATGTGTAACCAACTTATGACCTGTCCTACACTGAAAATACCACTGCAAAAAAGAACTGAACGTCTCAAAAAGTGAACAAGAAACGGAACAACCCATAGGCAACATCCTATCTACATAAATAGCTCCATCAAACTGAATTCCCAACAAAGAGAAATCCTCCGGATGAACAGGGAGAAGCCTAAACACAGACTGAATATCTGACTTTGCCATCATTGCTCCCTTTCCACAATGTTTTACCAAAGCAACAGCTTCGTCCAATGAAGCATAATGAACAACTGAATCCTCCGTGGCAATAAAATCATTAATGGAAGCGCCCACAGGCCAAGATAAATGATGAATCAATCTAAACTCACCCTGCTGTTTTTTCGGCACTACTCCCAAGGGGGAAATGGTCAAATTTTCCAATGGCAAACTATGAAATGGACCAACAATTCTTCCCAGCAAAACTTCCTTTTCCAACTTTGTTCTCACCACTTCTGGATAATCTAAGGCTGACTTTAAGTTCCTGGCCCATCTCCGAACTCTTGGACCTTGATAACACAACCTAAAACCAACTTTAAATCCCCACTCCAGAGTCTTAGCCTCTAACTCCCTCGGATATCCCTGCAACCAAAACCTCCAAATTAATAGGAGTAGGGCCCTTTTCCAACAACATGCTGCGTGAAACCCCTACTCCTGTCATTACCCCGCCCTTGCTGTCCTTGTCCTCCCCAATGCATGCCCCGGAAACACTGGAAAAGCAGATGCCTGCCCCCACAACTGGAGCAGTCATGCCTAAATTTACACTGCTGCCTCGTACACCCTCCACTATTAAACGCCGAGCAGGCTCCATTCTGTGGTAACGCGCCTCTTGAACTACTCCCCACCCCAAATTGGGTGGGATG
This sequence comes from Pleurodeles waltl, assembly GCF_031143425.1. Lineage (NCBI taxonomy): Eukaryota > Metazoa > Chordata > Amphibia > Caudata > Salamandridae > Pleurodeles > Pleurodeles waltl. The sequence goes on from NC_090446.1 coordinate 1,190,252,532, forward strand.
GCCCTGAAAGGGCTTGTACTGAAAAGGTAAACCACTAGCCGTATGCATTACCGGCACATTCCTACCTGTCCTTAACCATTGCATCCATAATTCATTATCAATTTCCCCCCATTCTTTTTCAGGATAAATCGCCATGCGAGCTCTAAATTCTTCATCATAACGAAACCATCCAAAACGTCCATAATCCATCTGGGCCCGGCGCACAATATCCATGTATTTCAATAAAGCCACACTACTTTCTGGAAAGCGTTCACAATATACACTAGCGTATATAAGAAATGCCGACATCCGATTCTCAATCGTAGTTGGCACTTTTGGCCTCCTGGCCAACTCCCATTCATCTTCCTTTTACCCCTCTTTAGATTGATTCTCCCTGTGCAACAATTTGAACACATCAATAAACTCTCCTTTGCAAAACGTATCCTTCAAAGATTGAGTGAGATGCTCCCCCAAAGGCATCGACACTCCCATGTAAGGCAGCTTTTTATTCTTCACACTCCCCTCAGATGAATCCGCTTTACTGTCTTTACCTTGGTCCTGAGCAGCACTCACCGTTTCTCCCTTATTTGCTGACACACTTACCTCTCAATCGCCCACCTTGCAAATCCCCACCTCATTGCTAGCAGTACCCGTCTGCACCCCCATATCCTGCACCCTCACCTTTGCACCATTTGACCTCATCCCCCCTAAGCCCCTCCCTTCGCATTCAGAAATACAACCTCTCTCCTCACCTCTAGGAAGGTTCCCCGCTGAACCGGCTACAATCCTTTCACCAACTCGATGATCGCTCCGGACCGCCGCTCTCTTTTGACCCTGTAAAACATAAAAACTCTGAGACTGGTTATTATCTTGCCCACCTACATCCTCCAAATTAGCCCCAACCATAGCCATCTCATTGTCTTCATAAAAATCCAGGGTTTCCTCAAAACCCCTATCCCAATTTAACCCACCAGCGCTCTGGCTAGTAGAAGGCTCATCATAATTCATATGTCTTTTCCACACCTGCAATGACGCTACTGACTCCCCCGATGTCGGGTGAGCCGCTCCGGGTCTCACCCTCTCTTCTTGTAGGTGTCTTAGGAGTGTACTAACCCCCACCGTGTGTCCTGAGATGAAAGCAGGCCGTCCCTGCCCTGTCTCTGACGAGTGCTCCTCTTGCCCGCCCAAAGCAAGCACCTTGCCACACCCAGGCGCACCATGCTCACTACTAATATTCCCAAAACCCCCACTAACCTGCCCTCTATCATAACTATCACCCAACTCCACCTCCTCAAAAGCTACCTCAGCTAACCTACACTCACCTTTATTACTAACTTCTACCAGTCCTGTCTGCACAAGCGTCCTATTCTCTACTCCCCACTGCTGCACCTTGTGCAGCATGGGGCTAACCATTCTAGGTACCCACTGAACAATTAAGCTATGCTCCCCCCTCCCTGCTAAATCTATCTCCCTGTCTGCACTTTTTATGCCCCCATTGCCCACGGGGTCGCCCCCCTCCGAATCCGAAAGAATGAGGATAGGCTCTTGCCGATCCCCAATGCTCGCCGCCATCTTGAAAGTTCCTGCCCGAGTACTTTCCTCTAAAACTCCCTCTCCTCGCTTGCCTTTATTTCGCGAGGAGAGTGGAGCTTGTTCTGCCACGGGCCCCTCCATTTTCCTCATAGCGGGCGCATGCGCAATCAACCGCGCCTCTGCCCCCACACGGCTACCTGGTGCCACCGCACCCCGCTCGGCAGCGCCTCTCCCTTGAGAGGCCACTCCCTGCCTTAAAGAGGCTCCCGCCCGTCACGCAAGCCGCGACCCACCCCGCCTGACACCACCTGAAGCAGGTAAGCCCTTGCTAATGAAAACTTCAGCTTCCTCATTTTCAGCCACAGCCTGCGCATACCGCCGACCCATAATGCTTTTTTGCCGGCATTTTGTCCCTGCCACCGGTGGCGAGCAAGCAATAACTGCTGCTGCCACGCCCTCAGAGGACGCCCTCCTTGGCCGTTTTAAACCTATTCCCTCCTGCCCTAATACACCTTCCTGTAATAAATCCTCTCTGCCTTCCTCCTGTAACATTCTCAACGCCTGAAGAACTCTCTCCGAATTCGCCATAACTACAACAACAATACCTAAAATCAAAGGCTAAAACTGATTGCACACTACAGGGAGTGCAGAATTATTAGGCAAGTTGTATTTTTGAGGATTAATTTTATTATTGAACAACAACCATGTTCTCAATGAACCCAAAAAACTCATTAATATCAAAGCTGAATATTTTTGGAAGTAGTTTTTAGTTTGTTTTTAGTTTTAGCTATGTTAGGGGGATATCTGTGTGTGCAGGTGACTATTACTGTGCATAATTATTAGGCAACTTAACAAAAAATATATATATACCCATTTCAATTATTTATTATTACCAGTGAAACCAATATAACATCTCAACATTCACAAATATACATTTCTGACATTCAAAAACAAAACAAAAACAAATCAGTGACCAATATAGCCACCTTTCTTTGCAAGGACACTCAAAAGCCTGCCATCCATGGATTCTGTCAGTGTTCTGATCTGTTCACCATCAACAATGCGTGCAGCAGCAACCACAGCCTCCCAGACACTGTTCAGAGAGGTGGACTGTTTTCCCTCCTTGTAAATCTCACATTTGATGATGGACCACAGGTTCTCAATGGGGTTCAGATCAGGTGAACAAGGAGGCCATGTCATTAGATTTCCTTCTTTTATACCCTTTCTTGCCAGCCACGCTGTGGAGTACTTGGACGCGTGTGATGGAGCATTGCCCTGCATGAAAATCATGTTTTTCTTGAAGGATGCAGACTTCTTCCTGTACCACTGCTTGAAGAAGGTGTCTTCCAGGAACTGGCAGTAGGACTGGGAGTTGAGCTTGACTCCATCCTCAACCCGAAAAGGCCCCACAAGCTCATCTTTGATGATACCAGCCCAAACCAGTACTCCGCCTCCACCTTGCTGGCGTCTGAGTCGGACTGGAGCTCTCTGCCCTTTACCAATCCAGCCACGGGCCCATCCATCTGGCCCATCAAGACTCACTCTCATTTCATCAGTCCATAAAACCTTAGAAAAATCAGTCTTGAGATATTTCTTGACCCAGTCTTGACGTTTCAGCTTGTGTGTCTTGTTCAGTGGTGGTCGTCTTTCAGCCTTTCTTACCTTGGCCATGTCTCTGAGTATTGCACACCTTGTGCTTTTGGGCACTCCAGTGATGTTGCAGCTCTGAAATATGGCCAAACTGGTGGCAAGTGGCATCGTGGCAGCTGCACGCTTGACTTTTCTCAGTTCATGGGCAGTTATTTTGCGCCTTGGTTTTTCCACACGCTTCTTGCGACCCTGTTGACTATTTTGAATGAAACGCTTGATTGTTCGATGATCACGCTTCAGAAGCTTTGCAATTTTAAGAGTGCTGCATCCCTCTGCAAGATATCTCACTATTTTTGACTTTTCTGAGCCTGTCAAGTCCTTCTTTTGACCCATTTTGCCAAAGGAAAGGAAGTTGCCTAATAATTATGCACACCTGATATAGGGTGTTGATGTCATTAGACCACACCCCTTCTCATTACAGAGATGCACATCACCTAATATGCTTAATTGGTAGTAGGCTTTCGAGCCTATACAGCTTGGAGTAAGACAACATGCATAAAGAGGATGATGTGGTCAAAATACTCATTTGCCTAATAATTCTGCACTCCCTGTAGAGTCTAAGGCCTACCTACACAAAATTTTCCCACAGCAAACAGCCTTGGGTGTGGCAAGACGACCAAAGAGGCCGCCCACAGCCAGCCCTCTCTATATATAGACCTCAACCTTAGACCCACCCATGCCCTAAAATGACCAATCGGATGCTGTGAGGTGGATTGTACCACCCACGCCCGATATGCCCGGGGGGAGACCGGGCAAGCCCTCGCTCCACCCAAACCCCAATTAAATAAAAACATTCTCATCCTGATGTAGCCCTACTTTACGTATGCTTTAGAACTCATTACTTGAAAGTGTCTGTCTATATATAACTACAATACTTCCACTTCTATGTGGCTCCTTTTCTTTTTTAAATGGTGGTCCATATTAAATCACTACTGGGGCTATAGTGTGTCATTTGGTTTTATATTAGTGGGTTGCCAACAATAGCTTTGCTTCATTGAAATACCTAAAAAATGAAATCCAGGAAAACCCTGGTTTTAATTATATGAACATCACCTAGCAGCTACAGAATCTACATTAACAAACTTGGCAGCAAGCATACCAAATTTCTTTTCCACACAATGGTCTTTCCTCACAGTATTTCCCACTTTCAGTTTGGAACTTCAAGTATTCACCACCAGTGCACCCAGATGTTCCTTTTAGTCCTCCAGTGGACTCCTGCCATCATGCCCGTGTCCTTCTCCTTTGCTTTGTTGGAGGGCTTTTGTTTTTTACAGTTTTGGATGGCGGGGATTCTTTGGTCCAGAATGACGTAGGTAATGTCAGTGGGAAGTGTGGAGGTGCCCTCTCCCAGAATCAGATGCACCTGTATTGGGCAGTTTGTCTTGTTTCGTGCAACCACTCCCCACAACATCTTCCTGAGCAACTGAGGGACATATTTATGAGAAGTGACCCAGCACTGTGTTGTGTCAGCCTTGCATCAAAAAAATTTTTTTGCAACAATTTATTATTTTGTTGCGTGGGAGTTCCACATAATATGGTAGCTCCGGGGCTTCTGAGGAACCAAATAGGTACATGGAGAGTGAGACACCTTGAAGCATGCTTGACTACGGGGTTCACCCCCCTCTGAGCTATCATGTTATGAGTAACTCCCACACAACAAAATAACCACAAGAGACAGAGGGGGGCATTACAACATTGGCGGTAAAAGCCGCTTACCCCCGTGCAGAAGACCGCCAACACACCGCCGCAGCAGTGGAATTCCGCCATGGTCATTATGACCCACAGCTCGGAATCCGCCAAAATTTAGACACCCACACAAGTCCGCCACACCAAAGGTCAGTGATAAACTGGTGAAAACAAAACCTCCACTGTCACGCCAACAGGAATACGCCCACACTATCACGACCCACGAATCCATGCGGCGGTCTTTCAACCGCGGTATTCCATAGGCAGTACACATCACTGCGCTCAAAATACACACACATTTACAAAACACTACCACATTGGACAATTCCAAATACACACACCTGATACACATACACACACCACTCCCACACACCCAATACAATATAAAACACACACCCACATCACCCACAAACCCCTATGCCCAAAAATTCTGAAAGAAGGCCAGAGAGAGACACCACAATCTACAAACAAGCATCCACAGGCACACAACAGCATCACCCACATAACATCCACGCACCTCACACAACACACCACTAAATATCACCCCACACATCACAACACACACCAACCCACACATCACCCACACCACCCCATGGCACGGCAAAGACACCCCAGGTTCTCTGAGGAGGCGCTCAGGGTCATGGTGGAGGAAATCATCCGGGTAGAGCCACAGCTATTCGGAACACAGGTGCAGCACACCTCCATAGCTAGGAAGATGGAGCTATGGCGAAGAATAGTGGACAGGGTCAACACAGTGGGACAGCACCCAAGAAATAGGGATGACATCAGGAAGAGGTGGACCGACCTACGGGGGAAGGTGCGTTCCGTGGTCTCAAAACACCACCTTGCGGTTCAGAGGACTGGTGGCGGACCCCCACCTCCTCCCCCACAACTAACAACATGGGAGGAGCAAGTTTTGGCTACTCTGCATCCGGAGGGCCTCGCAGGAGTAGCTGGAGGAATGGACTCTGGTAAGTCAAATCTTTAATACTATATCCCCCACCCTACCTGCATGCCATCACATACCCCCACCCTCGCCCTCACCCCCATCACTCCAACTCCTCACAAATGTCCCAATGTCACAAACCACCCATCCCAACACCAAGCCCTGCATGCAACAACAAAGCATGGACACCCATCACCAAAGCATGGCCACTGCACATACCCATACACCCCCCTAAACCATCATCACACAAGGTCCCACACAGGAATGCAAGCACTGGGGTAGACGGTCACCCACCCATTGCACACCATGGCACACACAGATGCAATAATCATGCTTTTACACCCCTGCAGGACCCCTACCCTACGTCACCGGACAGGAGGGTCCAGACATGTCCACACCACCAACAGAAGAGACCCACAGTGATCACAGCAGCTCTGTCCAACTGGTTCTAGACGACCAGCCTGGCCCATCTGGGACCTCGGGACAGTCGCTTCCCCTCACACAGTCACAGGCCACCACAGAGCTTCCCCCCTCTGGAAACACCAGCACAGCACCCACCCAGGGGGCCCATACCTCTGTCCCCAGGACACGTCAATCAGCAGTGTGTCCACCACTACAGGGAACCCAGGCTAACCCACCACCCCAACAACAACAGGGACCTGGGGGCAGTGGCAGTGGGCACACCGTTCAGGGGACAGAGGCCCAGGGAAACAGGGGAACTGGGAGGGCTGCTGTGCGACAGGGGGAGGACAGGCCCAGGGAACCCACTCTCCACGAGGCCCTCTCCAACATCATGGGAGCCTACCATCATTCCCAGGAGACGATGGCAACGGTACTGGCCAAGTTTCAGGAGACCCAGAGGCTGCAGGAGGAACAGTATTTGGGCTTCAGGGAGGAACTCAGATCCATCAATTCCACCCTGGGCACCATCATAGGGGACTGAAGGAAGTCCTCAACACCAAGAGGGACACTGTGGCACAACAAGGGGCCCCTGACACTAGCCTGGACGATGAACTGCCCACCACCTCCGCCGGCGCTAGTGGACAGGAGGCACCGCCACAGGACCACCACACCAGCACCCCACCCCATGCAGATGGAGAACCACCCCGCAAACGGTCCCTGAGATCCAGGACAAAGACAGCGAAAGTCATGAGACCACCCTGAATGTCATCCTTTTGTTCCACTTTGTCACCCTGTCCATCCTCAAACTGCCCCAGCTCAACTTCCTATGCCCCTTTGGACAATGCACCTGTGAGACTAATGGACTGGACTCTGCCATGGACATTCCTCCACCATCACCCCTCACCATTTTACAACACCCTCCAATATTGAGCACTTAAATAAACACCCTTAAAGCACAAAATAATCTGGAGTCTGTCTGTGATTTCGAATTAGTGTATTAGCAATTACAGTGACAAAATGCTATTTCAATTGTAATGTCAACATACCTATGTCACACAGCTCTAGTCCATGAGGAAACAAAGCAGATGTCACACAGTGGGACCCACATCTGTCAAATCGTAAGGGAAAGTGACAACTCAGTGACCATACACTGGGTGAAAAGGACAGACAGTAGAGAGGTAGTAGTGTTAAAGTACATGTAGTAGGCAGGTTTGTCTTCTTACCTGTGTCTCACTGGAATTATTGCAGGATCACAGAGTTCCTGTTGTCGATGTCCTCTTCTGCTTCCTCGTCTTCACTGTCCACAGGCTCCACAGCTGCCACAACACCTCCATCTGGACCATCCTCCTGCAGAAAAGGCACCTGTCATCGCAAAGCCAAGTTGTGAAGCATACAGCAGGCCACGATGATCTGGCACACCTTCTTTGGTGAGTAAAATAGGGATCCACCTGTCATATGGAGGCACCGGAACCTGGCCTTCAGGAGGCCGAAGGACCGCTCTATGATCCTCCTAGTTCGCCCATGTGCCTCATTGTAGCAGTCCTCTGCCCTTGTCATGGGATTCCACACTGGGGTCAGTAGCCAAGACAACTATTCCCACTGATTTGGTTCCAGGTGCTCACCTAGTAGCCACACACGGTGACTCTGGAGTTGCCCCATCACATAAGGGATGCTGCTATTCCGCAGGATGTAAGCGTCATGCACTGAGCCAGGGAATTTGGCATTAACATGGGAGATTTACTGGTCTGCCAAACACACCATCTGCACATTCATTGAATGGTAACTCTTCTGGTTTCTGTACACCTGTTCACTCCTTTGGGGGGGGGGGCAAGGCCACATGTGTCCCATCAATGGCACCTATGATGTTGGGGATATGTCCCAGGGCATAGTAGTCACCTTTCACTGTTGGCAAATCCTCCACTTGAGGGAAAACGATGTAGCTCTGCATGTGTTTCAGCAGGGCAGACAACACTCTGGACAACACGTTGGAAAACATAGGCTGGGACATCCCTGATGCTCTGGCCACTGCAGTTTAAAAAGACCCACTTGCAAGGAAATGGAGTACTGACAGCACCTGCACTTGAGGGGGGATTCCTGTGGGATGGCGGATAGCTGACATCAGGTCTGGCTCCAACTGGGCACACAGTTCCAGGATTGTGGGACAATCAAGCCTGTAGGTGATGATCCATTGTCGACAGGTCCACCAGCGGTCTGTACACCGGAGGATGCCGCCATCTCCTCACATGTCCCAGCGGACTATGCCTATGGAGGACAACAGCGAGCACAGAGTTAAACAACTCAGAGGTATGTAAACGCAGCTTACTCAGAAAACTATTCATAAACCGACATTTGCCTGTATGAGTGCTGAGCAAAGGCCTAGGTATGTGTGACGCAGTTAAAAATAAAGCCATATGGGCCCCTGAAATGGCGGCTGCCTTACCTGTAAAGTGGGACAATGGGATGTGAGGTAACTGCGCTGGCGTTGTACACCGTCGCAGTAGGCGGTCGAAGACCGCAGCGCAATTCTGCATTGGTTAACATTGGACCCTATGGGTCCCAGGAACCAATGACGATGTACGCCGGCGGTGACGGTACGCACCGCCACGGACGTGACCACCATTTTCTATCTGTTCAATCACTCAATACCTGATCTTCGACAGGAGAGGACCTACACTACAAGTGCTCCTGTGACCTCAGTCTGGAAGAGCCAATGGCTCGTGCGTGTGGGGAAAGGGACCCTGCCTTCACCACGGAGGAGTTGGAGAAACTCGTGGATGGGGTCCTCCCCCAGTACACGCTACTCTACGGTTCTCCAGACAAACAGGTAAGTACACTGGGAGCATGCTGTATGGGCAATGCCTGTGTGGAGTGGTGTAGATGAAAGATAGGGGGGCGGAGAATGAGGCGTGTATGAAACGACGGTGAGTGCATGTGCCACATGGCAAGGGTAGGGATGCGGGCCAATGACTGTGACGGTGCAGTTGGTAAAACTTCTCTTTTTCCCCTGTACAATTCCTGTAGGTCAGCGCCCACCAGAAGAAGGATATTTGGCGTGCCATTGTCAAGGACGTCTGGACCCTGGGGGTCTACCACAGATGGAGCACCCACTGCCGGAAAAGATTTGAGGACATTTGCCGCTGGAGCAAGAAGATGGCAGAGGCCCAGCTGGGGATGGCCTCCCAACGTGGGAGGGGTGCCCGTCGCACCATGACCCCCCTGATGTTCAGGATCCTGGCGGGGTACAGTACCAACTACACCTAGTCAGGCTCCTGTGACTTCCATGTGTGCAGATATTGGCCATTGCCTTGTAGGCCATGTCCCAGGGATTGAATAGTGGACCCCAAGTGCGCGCCGTAGTGCAGGGGGCTTCTGTGTCTGTCGTGTCCGCCAACGGTAGCGGTAATGCATGCACTCAACATGTCTTTCTTCTGTCTCCCCCCCCTTTTTGTGGTCTCACTGTACTTGTGTGCATTAGCATCATCAGGCGGAGGAGCACTGGCACCGGAGCAGGAGGCAGCTGCATCACACATGGCCCTGGAGGGCGACACTATGGAGTCTGATTTCACCAGTGGGACGGAGGGCGAGGGGAGCTCCATGGCAGGGACAGGAGCTGACACCAGTGATATGGACTCGTCCTCTGATGGGAGCTCCCTTGCGGTGGCGGGCCCATCTGTGCCCCCCGCATCTACAGATACAGCCGCCACCCCCCCCTCCAGCACCGCCCTCCCAGCCGCCCCTCAGCCTTTGCCCCGTGCCCGCTCACCCAGGAGGGTGGGCATCACCTGCGCCCCAGGCACCTCAGCCCCTACCCCTGTCACCGCTGCTGCCCTCAGTGAGTAGGCCATTGACCTCCTCAGGTCCCTCACTGTTGGGCAGTCTACCATTTTGAATACCATCCAGGGTGTAGAGAGGCAGTTGCAACAAACCAATGCATTCCTGGACGGTATTCATTCTGGTCAGGCAGCCTTTCAGCGAGCTTTTCAGACTCTGGCCTCAGCACTGATGTCAGCCATTGTCCCTGTCTCTAGCCTCCCCCCTCCAACTTCCTCCACCCAGACCCACACCCCTGTACCTCAGCCTATCCCAAGCACACCATCAGACCAGCATGCACACACCTCAACACACAAAGGAAGCTCAGGCAAACATAAGCACCACACATCCCACAGGCACTCACTCAAGCAAGCATCAGACACATGCAGGAATACGAACCTCCACTGTGTCCCCCTCCTCCTCGTCTCCCTCCTCCCTCCCAGTCTTGTCTCCACTCACACCTGCATGCACTACATCTTCAGCCATTACGTCCATCACCAGCACACCCACCACCACACCCAGCTCACGTGCAGTCACCACCCCCACTACCATTCACACATCCCCTGTGTCCTCTCCCAGTGTGTCTGTGAGGCCACCTCCCAAGGTACACAAACGCAGCCACACACCCACCCAACAGCCATCCACCTCACGACAGCCTCCAGCCCATGCACCTTCACCCAAAGTCAGCAAACGTACATCTCCTACGACCACTACCTCTTCTTCCACTCCCAAACCCCGGCCATCTACCCATCCCAGTGTTCCTAAGAAACTTTTCCTGGCCACCCTTGACCTCTTTCCCTCACCTCCCCCACCCTGTCAGTCTCCTAGGGCCCGACTTTCCAGGTCCCAACCTAGCACCTCAGCCACAACATCGGCGGGACCAGTGGTGCCAGTAGTCATCGGATTATGGAGTGCACCAGGCAGCAGGGCAGCCAGTGTGGCAAGGAGCCACAGCACGGACAGTCCCCCATCTGTCAAGCATCAAAAGTTGGCCAGTGCCCAGCGGGAGAGGGGGAAGACACCAGCCACCAAAGCCGCTCCCAGGGGTACAGTTGGGATTGTGGAGTCAGCTGCAACACCTTCCAAGGTGGGGAAGGGGCACAAGAAAACCGGCAAGTCTGGGAAGATCAGCACGGCAGAGAAGACCGCCATCAGCTGCCCAGGAGGCGACCGCCAGCAGCCCCACTGCCCCAGACAGGACCACCAGCAGCAGCCCCGCTGACCAGGAGGTGACCGCCATCAGCCCTGCTGCCACAGACAGGACCGCCAGCAGCAGCCCCGTTGCCCAGGAGGTGACCGCCAGCAGCCCCACTGCCACAGACAGGACCACCAGCAGCTGAACCGCTGCCAAGGACACCGCCGCCACAAGCACCGCTGCCAAGGACACCGCCGTTACAAGCACTGCTGGCAAAGACACCGCCGCCACAAGCACCGCTGCCAAGGACACCGCAGCCACAAGCACCGCTTCCAAAGACCGCCGCCACAAGCACCACTGCCAAGGACACCGCCGCCACAAGCACCACAGGCCCATGAGCGCCAAAAGCTCTGACGCTACTGAGGCTGCCACGAGCAGGATGAAGCACTCTGGGCACAAAGCCCCCTCCAGAACCAGTAGAGATTGACATCCACTTGAGAGACTGTGGCTTTGCACTACCCAGGACCAAGCAGTGGGCAAACCACCCACTGTAGAGACTTGAGAGACTGTGGCTTTGCACTCCCCAGGATATAGCAGTGAGCAAACCACCCACTGTAGAGACTTTAGAGACTGTGGCTTTGCACTCCCCAGGGTTGAAGAATGGGCAAACCACCCACTGTAGAGACTTTTGAGACTGTGGCTTTGCACTCCCCAGGATTGAAGAGTGGGCAAACCACCCACTGTAGAGACTTGGGAGACTGTGGCTTTGCACTCCCCAGGATATAGCAGTGGGCAAACCACCCACTGTAGAGACTTGAGAGACTGTGGCTTTGCACTCCCCAGGATTGAACAGTGGGCATGGGGCCCCCTCGTGGATTTGGCGTCGTGCACTCAACCGGCTGAGGTGCCCACCCTTTCCCTTCCCCCTTAGGTGCCTGTTTTATTTCTATCTGATGCCCCTGCATTGTTCTCTCCGTCTTGTTCGGGTATCTTGTGTGGGCCTCGCCCATGCCTTTTGGGCCCAGTGGTCCACGTACTATGATGGTGGACTCGTGTTTTTGGTGTATTTAATTGTATATTGTATAAATCTATATATTTGTAAATATTTTTGATGTATGTAATTGAATATATCACAATAATTCGACTCATTTCCTTTCGTCCTTGCATTCTTCCAGGGGGTTTTGGGGGGTGTAACTGTGATGTATCATGATGTATTAGAGTGTGTGTTGTAGTGGGTGAGGGTGGGGGTGGGGGTGTTGCGTGCGTGTCACTGTTTTTTCCCTCCCCCCTCCCCTGTGTCGTAGGTGCAGTACTCACCGTGGTTGTCGCCGCCGGCGTTCGTGCTCCTGGTAGAGGAGCAGGAAGATAAAGGCTGTTAAAATCTGGAGCTCTGGTTCCATGGCGTCCTGGTTCCTCCTGGGGTGTGCAGAGGTGAGCGTTTTCCCTTCGAAGTCCTGTTTCTGCCGTGTTTTTGTTCACGATGAAACCGCCCCTGGAAAAGGTGGCGGATTGGTGGGATGTAATTCTGTGGGCGGTACATTGTCCTCCGTCTGTCTGTTGGCGGTGACCGCCGCTGGGTTTGTTTGTACCACCGTGGCGGTCAGAGTGTTAAAGTGGCTATCTATGTTGGCGGTTTCCGCCAGTGTCGTAATTCCATTTTTTTTACCGCCGGCCTGTTGGCGGTCTTACCGCCGCTTTAACACCGACCGCCAGGGTTGTAATGACCACCATAGTCTTTATTCAGTGAACTCCTCACTTGCCATCCAGAACCATCCTCAAGCCAGCCCTCATCAACATTCTAAGGTAAGCTCCCGGTTAATCCATTGTCTTTACATTCTAAGGAGACACTGGAGTATACCATTTGGGAGTTCCTATTGTCTAAAAGCTGTAAACTCCTTTTGTTAATACCAATCCAATAACCCAAATTGAACATCAATGTCATGAACTTATTTACAATATAATGGTAGTAATGGGTGCATGACGAAACAACAGTTTTAGTTGTGTCTGTTGAAATGAAACATTATTAAGACCATGGATGGCATTGGATTAAATTACAAAATGTTGTTTGGCAGTGTTTTTTTCTGCTAACAGTGTATGGTGCAGTAATATATTTGATGCCTTTGTAGGATGTTTGTTGCATTGTAAAATGTACTTTTAGCCCATTTCATTTTCATTTTTGACATTGCTGACAATGCTTTTTTTTCTCCTGTGTTACCATTGCCACCTTTGTCTGCCCTAGTGTGTAAGAGTGTTTGCCTTGGGAAACAGCCATTACTACACAGCTGTTTCCCCGATTAGCCTTTACCACGCATGCGTTACAATGCATGCATCCTTACAACAAATAGCCTTTACCAAGCATACCATTACAACTATTGTAATTGTATGTATGGTAAGGGCTATGAGATGTAATGCTGGTGAAGACTATTGTCGTTGTGAGAGGAAACAGAAAATTCATTCCGATTCCTCAGAGCGATCTGTGACACACCTCAGGAGTGAGGTAAGGGGGATTGGGCCTGGGGGTTGAGGGTACTGTTTTAGAGAGGGGGCAGGGAGTTAGGTTTTAGGGCAGGGGGTAGGAGTAAGGTGAGGGGGATTGGTTCTGGGGGTACTGTTTTAGGGAGGGGGCAGGGTTGGGTTTTAGGGCGGGGGATAGAGGGGGTTAGGTTTTAGGGTAGAGGGTATGAGTAAGGTAAGAGGGATTGGGGCCAGGTGTAGGGGGCACTGTTTTAAGGATTGGTGGGGCATTAGGTTTTAGTGCAGGGGTGGCTTTCGGGCTTGGTGGGTATTGGGCCTAGTGGGTTACTGTTTTAGGGATGGCGCAGGGGGGTTATGTATTAGGGTGGGCGGTTTTCAGGTTAAGTGCAGGGGGTGGGCTTGGGTGTGGGGGTCTGTTTTTGCGAGGGGTAGGGGATTAGGTTTTAGGGTGGGGGTAGGTTTTCAGGATTAGGGCGGTGGATTGGGTATGGAGGTGGGAGGATTGTTTTATGCTTGGGCGGTATTGGGCCGGGGGAACCTTTACCAAGCATATGCCTTTAAAACACATGCTTTTACAACATAATTTGTTGTAAAGGCATGTGTGGTAAGGCATATGTGTAGTAATGGCATCCTCGTTGTAACGCCCTCATAGTGATGACCTGCATTGCAACGGAATACGTGGTTTCCGATATACCACCATTTGCCATAGGCCACCATTTGTCTTTTTTCCCCATGCCATATGGCCAGGGGGCATTTTTTGTATAGTCAATTTCCATAGGCCTATATGTGTTCTTTGTTTTCCATTCATCCAGCTTGTTGTTTGGCAAAGTGGCTGGCGGCCATTCTGTGTAGGCAGCCAGTGTGCTTTTGCAATAGGCCTTCATGTGTTCTTTATTGTGGTCATGCCTCCTCACTGGTTGTTGTTATTACTTGACATTGTGTCTGGCGGTCATTTTGTGTGTTATGCTTGAGGCCTAGTAGATCAATGCTCATACCAAATTTGTACTGTCTGAACAATGTTTTATATATTATACTATATACTTTTTGGCGTTTTTCACCTGCACCACTCCTTGCCTCCCAAATCCCAGTGGTTTCTCATGGTAGTCCCCTTCCCCTAGTACATCAGCAAATATATTTTTTTGCTTTAAAAAAAAAAAATTGTTCACTTTTTTACATGTAATTTAAATTGTTTTCAATTTTTTGTTAAATTGTTTTTTTTATTTTTCTTATAAATGATATTGTTTGTACTACTAATTCAACTGCAACAATGGCATGTTTCACCGATGCTCTTCTTGCTATTTTGCTTTTGGGTGCACAATAGAAGATACATCACCCATAGTACTGCCAGACAGAAGGCCTGTGCATGACTTGACGCGTTACCACCCTCACAACACAGAGATTTCTTCAACGTATGTAGCTAAGTGCTACTGCCAACTGACAGCTTCAAGATGGCCTCAAAAAAAGGCGCTACCAAGAAAGTGGTCAGGGATAAGATGGAGCTTCCCACCATTAGTATGTAGCCCCGGACCTTTTTTTGGACAAAAATGTGTATCTGCCGCACCAGCCTCTGGTGGACAAGCTAGGAGCAGCACTCTTGCATCAGCGACCCTACTCCAAACTAGGCCCTAGTCCATGTCTCGAACAGAGACAGCCACTCTAATCACATCAACGCAGACGAGCAGTGACATTAAATTGGACTTATCTCTTTCTCGAAGTGGTACCCAATTGTTGCCGGAAACTCATATCAGTGGACAACAACAGTCGCAGTCAGCAAAAGTAGTTCCTCCCAAATTCCTCCCAGATTTCCGCCATCTTCTTCTTCAAGCTCCCCTTCTGATTATCAAGTTCCACTTGGATGCCGCCTCAGTCTGAGACAGGCCAGGAGAGAAAAGGGGTAAAAAGGAAGGTTCCTGAATCCTTAGAGTTATGGATGAGGAAGAGGAAAATGATGACAAGTCAATCATCATGGATGTTAGCCCAGTCCCAGTGGAGTCCAACATTATCCCATCTTAACCTGCTCTGAGGGATGTAGCACAGATGCCACCACCACCACCGCCAGCTTCTATATTTACAAGGTTCCGGGTCTGACCTACATCCACAGCCACTTTAGTAGAACTAGGCACTGGACAGAGACAAACGTCATCAAAACACCCACATACCGCCACTTCTTCCGACAATGGCAGTGGCACAAGTGTTAGAAAGTTGAAGGAGTGGGTTTTCTAGAACTTGTGGAGGCCATTTGCTCGAAATGGAATGTTCCCAGCCAGACTATTTTGCCAGAGGAGTTGCTGTTCCAGCACTACATCACGATGTGCTGGGGTTGGTTGGACAAGCTTTGCAGCAGAGTGCTGTCCACACAATTAATCTGAGGACAGACATGTTGACCAGTTGCCAAGCCAGTGATTACGTATGCATCAGTGCATACTGGATCACTTTTGTGGGGGTTAGAGAAATTATATCTGTAGGTGTGGACACTGCTGAAATTGTAGTGGTGCTCGGAAGCATGCAACAGTAGCCATGTTCGCAATGGAGAAATCCCATACAGCTGCAAACATCTTGGATGACTTTAACAACAAGGTCTTTGAATGGCTGCAACCCAGAGGGCTTAACATTGGATTTGTTGCCACGGACAATGGCAGTAATATACTGTAGTTAAGGCCATGTCAGATGGTAGCTATTTAAGAGTCCTGTGTCTGGTGCACCGCATCAACATCATTGTACAGGACTTTCTAAAAAATAAAAAATAAAAAAGAACAGCGAGACAGCAACTTATTGTCCACATGCAAAAGAATTTGCACTCATTTTTGCCATTCTTTTTTAGCCTGGAAGCCGTCGAGGATCAGCCAGCATGATAATAGAATGCCAGTTAAAGCACTCACACAGGTCAGCAGGTTGGAATTCGACTTATTACATGTTGCAACGTCTGTTTGAGCAGCACAGACCGATCAATGAATATGTCATGCACAGATGGGATGCAGCTGTGAAAGGCATGATCATTAAGATGGACCAAGGGGGCCTGGTCAAATGCCTGACAGAAATGCTGCTTCTTTTTGAAGTTTTCACATGGGAAGTCAGAAAGGAGGACTGTACCATGGGCCAAGCTTGTTTCATATGCATATGCTACAGAAACAGCTAAAGGAGGTGCCTGAAACGTAGGCAGGTGTGAATTAAAAAACAGATTCACAGGAGCTTGCAGAGAGCTTAATTCTTTGCTTCTGTGTTAATACAAGGCTGTAGAGAGACATTGGGTCATCCAAACATTACATCTGTGTCACAATTCTTGACCCACGGTACAGACAATTACTGGCCACCTTCATTCCTTTTTCACACAGGTATTTTTCATCCTGCAAGATGTGGATTGCTGAGCACGTCAGCGACCTAGAAAAAGAACGGCTGGGAATTAGAGGCCCAATCATGGGCAGAGGTTTTGGGGTGCAGCCTACAACTTCCATAGAGCTTGTGTACAGTGCTGTTGGCTCACAGCAGCCAAAACCAACTACAACAGGATCAGCAGCCCCAAAATCTGCATTTGAATGATTTCTAAAGGCAGGGCTTAAGTCCAGTGCAGATGCGAAGGTAAAAGAGGTCGAGCACCAATGACTAGAGGATGGTCCAGGCCTACCTGGATGACCCAGCAGGGTCTATCTTGATCAAAACCGATTGGTATATTGGTGTGGGAGGTGCACTCAGCAGGCTGGCAATAAAGCATCTGGCTTGCCCTGTAGCTAGTGTGTCTGCTGAGCATGTGCTCAGTGCAGCTGAGTGCAGCTGGTGCAGTTGTCACAGTGAGAAGGATTAGTCTCCCGCCCCACAATGTTGAGAGATTGACCATGATCAGAATAAATCAGCACTTTATACCCTCGAATTACAGCATACCTGAAGTACGACAGGAGGAGGATGAGGGTGACTGGTCAGCCTTAGGTCATGGTAGTGTGTTAGCTGACCAACTTCTGGAAGAACCACCTGAGTTTGAGGATAAACAACTTCCCCAACTATTGAGTAGACCTAGGCCACCATAGAACTTTCTATTGGCAAACTACTTTGCAGAAAAAAAAGAAAGGATATAGCAAGCTAGGGGAACATTATTATTTCATTTGTTTGTGTCACTAACTCATGAAGTGCCACCGTTTTAGACACATGTATGGCCGGATTGGAGTTGGACTAGGTGTGCAGTGAAGAAGCCTCACCCCCACAAAATCACTTCAAAGACATTGGAGAGACAATGCCTGCTTCCAGTCCATGCCTATCCTTCCTTTTGTCCCCTAGCAAGAGTGCCCCAGAATATTTGATTTACAACTTACTCACCACTGTGTGCTACGTGAATCAAAGAGGATCAGCAATGTACCACTGTGCTTGATTGGAACAGGTAAGTAATGTCATGCACCAATGAGTGATATATGAGTAATTCTTGTTTCAATGTTGAAATGATTCATGTGGTGGCAGACAGTAAGAGTGGGTGTATATTGTTTAACTATAATTATTACACTTGATTGTTTGTGATTGATTTACAATGTTGTTGGCCTAATCGGTCATCAGTGTTTTTCCTGAAGGTGATTTGGTTTCCTTCCCCCTTGACACTTAGCGAGATTTCTTCGCCGGTTTCACACTGCTTTGCTTTCTGGTTCTCACTCCTCAAAGACCCGACCAGTCCATTTAGCAAACAAACACAAATCTAGTCTACACAAAAAAAATGATTCAATGTTTTTTTTGTTGTTCATCACAGCAATGCACTACAGGTCGCTCGATTGGGTTAGGTCTCTCTGAAGGAGTCAGTACAGACTTGGACATAATCTTTACTGGGAGTTAGGAGGAGGACGGAAGGACCCAGGGTATGCCTTGACAACTTTAATAACTGCTAGAAGAGGAAGTTATCAACTTCACAGAACCCAACATGGTGATGATGATGACTCTAAAAGGCCTATTCAACTCTGTGGACCGGTGAGAGGTGCATTGATTACTTGATTTGGGAAATGCAATGCTGCTACATATGTGTGCTGGCTGGCTCAAACTTGAAACTATGTGGTTGGGTGGGGGGCCTGTTGTAGTAGGTTACTGGAGTCAGGCATGTGATGATGTCACATCTTCACATTATGCACGTGCTCTAAGCTAAATGTTATGATGATCATGATAGTTGCATGTTTGATTAGCCTGATACATGCAGCCACTTGTCTTTGATTGTTGGTTGTTGTAATTGATTTCACTTAATTGATCACATATCAGTCATAAAATGAATGATTGTAAAGGACTATGCTCTTGCTCTACCACCTCTGGGTCTTCTTGGTAAACTACTCCTCATGAAGCTTACCTTCCGTTCTGTCCTTCTTGATTCTACAATATCATGATAATCATTTCTGTTTTACAATCCGTAGGCCTTCTTTTCTCCTGCACAAAAGGCAAAAGCACCATAACACCGGACCTCTTCAGCCAGACAGGCTCTAAAGATTGCTGAGGCAATCCAAGAAGAATGCAGATGCACCACCCAATTTTGCAATACAGTATTATTTTTCTTTTGATAATCTTTTTTAGAACTTTGTGTGTCCGCTTCATTTCAAAATTATTTGCATTTACTATTTTTCAAATCCAGGTGACAGAGCATTTAGATATCTAACTTGGGTCTCTCTGGGGCCTACTGACTGTTTGCAATGCATTTAAGTTAAATGTGTCATACTCAATCCTTCGTTTTCTCCCACAACAGGCTGCTGATCATTGCCCAGATGAATATTGTGTTTGTGTAGTGTTTGTTATTTTTGTTACACCGTTCCCTAAATCCCCTTTCCCATTCATTCATCAAATCCCTAACCCTCTTCCCCGGGCTGTCTCCTTTTTTGAAGTGTGAATTAATAATTCACACCATTAATTGAATACACACCTGGTGGCGTGGATGTGGTGGAAGCAACACCAACTCAGTGCAGGATCTTCATCTTATAGAGCCCACACTTGCCCCATTTACCCTCCCACGCATAAAGTGATCGATATTTTCTGTAGAACATAATTTGCCATCATCATCATTCAGGCACTGTGTTGCAGTTGCGTAAACACTTACACTTCTCTACTTCTCAGTTTGAGTCCGCTTCATGAATCACGATTCAAGTAATTTGTAACTTTAGTTTTAATTAAATACTAGCTCACCATTGTTCTGCATAATTTAATTTAGCATTGCTTAGTATATATTCTCTATCAGGCATTATTTGTTGTGTAGTAGTCTAGCCTCAGTTGTTTGTAAAGCTATAATATATTAATATGTAATCCACTAACTCAGTTTTTATTTCAATTTAGTTGCCTGCAATTAGTGCTTCTGATTAACCCTACAGTTTGAGTTCACCTAGGTGGAAGTGGGACCTCACTTCTGATGCCTTTGCTGCTAGTGTGCTAGCATGCTACTACCACCATGGCACCTTTGGAAACCATGCAGCCCTCGCTTCATCTATTTAGGTAAGAGAACTATGGAGTATTTTTGTACTTTTAGGCAATATAATAGGCAATGGCAAATCTCTCCCTCCCCCACTCCTTAGGGGTCAATAAAGTTACAGACTACAGTGCAGAGACTACGAGAGTAGTAGGACAAGAGTATCGCATAACTAATTGTTATACACTATCAGCATATTTTAGAAACACACTGTGCTAAAAGGCAGCAGTGCAAAGTAAAACACCCAAAAAAGATTTGCGGCATAAATAACAAACTAAATATTTATTAACCTTCACAATAATACCATAAAACCCACCCCTTCCACCCACAACTGGCCCACCTCTCGCCCACAAACAAATCTCCCTGTCTCCAACCAATGTCCAGAAAACTCAAGTGTACATCAAAGTCTAACTGTCCTGGTCACAATTCCCACATTCCCACCCTCTCCACCCACAACAAGTCCCACCCACCAAAACAAAGGATAAAAAAGGGGTAGAATAGGGCACTAACGGCAGGCCAGGGGCTTTTTCAGGTTCCCCTCCATACATTCCTGTCTGCCTTCTATCCGTGGCAGCCTTTGCCAGATGCTGCATTGAAATGCGCAGTCTGAGAGGAAGGCAGTAGTGATGGAAAGATGGTGGGCAGCTGCTAACGGACTGCGGCACTGGTGTTAAAAGGCTGGAGGTGCTGGGGGCTGGCTGGGGCCCTGGGCATTGGCAGCTGCCTCCTCCTCCTCCTCTAGGACTACCAGCTGCTGGTATTCTGCCCTGATGTCCTCCAGCTTCTGCTGCCACAGCCGGGCTGCTATTTCAAATTACAAACAATGCTCCATGCAAACCACTTGTTTAAAATTATGTAGTGACACACTA
This sequence comes from Pleurodeles waltl, assembly GCF_031143425.1. NCBI lineage: Eukaryota > Metazoa > Chordata > Amphibia > Caudata > Salamandridae > Pleurodeles > Pleurodeles waltl. Next base: position 1,190,273,423 of record NC_090446.1, read on the forward strand.
GCAGTACATTTGCTGGTCACTTCGGGCCATTCTATTTTGATGTGATTAGAGTCATAGCCATTATGCACTTTGGAGTACAAGTATTCTCTCTCCTGATGTTTTAAATTAATGGAGGCATGCTAGCTCAGCTGGCACCCTAGTCATACTCGATAGTCACACTTTGCTACTGTCTGCAGCAGGGGCAGCTGTAATAGACAATTATCTTATTCCAATGGCCCTGCTCTTCTCCAAAATGCCTTTCAATTTTAGCCTGACTACAAGGCAAATGAATACTATGAGTGATACACGTCACGTACTATAAAATCAATCATGCAGACATCCTGTCTGCCATAACTACACAGTGGGAAAAGCGATGCACTGCAGTACAGGGAAGGGATTAAGGAACGGGATATAGACTGTATTTGGCACGTTCATCACAGACTATCCCATCCGCAAAAGTCAAGGCATTTACTTAGTCCCACTTTACTCCCTGACCTCACTGTCCTCCACCACACTCTGTAATTACTTTTTTCCAACTCATACATTTGCTTGGCAGTAAGGAAAGGAATCTTAACTTACTTTACTGCAGGGTAAATTAGAGGGATTAGACTTGGTAGGTAGACATTGTACTTATCATCAGCATGATCATGTACCTAAGGTTTGGCTAGTAGTGAGTTGCTGTGGCTGACAAATGCTGAAACGAAAAAAACTGAACAGACGTAAATCCATTATGGAAGCAAGGATGAAATATGTCACTAGATTCTTCAAATTTTTTGAAAGGCTGGGACAGAACTTAAGAAAGATTAAAGGAATGAAGCACTAGGAAGTGACTGAGTGGGCACTAGGAGGGAAGGGAAACACACCTTATTTTCACATTGCTATAAACTGAACATTTTAATTAAATGGCACATTAACGTAAGCAGGTGCACAGTGCACAGCCAACACTGCAGTGCTAAATTGAACCATGCAGCTGTTAGGTCATCATAGGTGGCACTGGCAAAATGCCATAGGTAGGGAGGGTGGTGATGATTGATGAGTGAGATACATAATATCTGCCTTGCTTGAAAAAGGCTGAGTCAAGGGAGTAGTCAGAAATACCACCCCAACCCTTTGAATAAAAGCTTTGATAAAACCATTCCAAGCAAGTAAAGTAGGTGAGAAGAACACCCCTATCCAGAAGAGCTCCCTTGTTTCTTCATTCCAAGCTTTGATCCATTGATCATTGCATTGTTCTTCTAGTACTCTTATTCTTCACCCTTGGCTTAGACAATTTAAACATTTAAGCTTTACATTCTCTCATCCAGTCTTTCACCATTGAAAACCATCCATCCATATATCCATCTAAATTCCAAACATGGCTGTCACAAACCTTTTACCAACATCCATGCATCCATTCACCCAACCCACTGAGGATTCCTTTCACCCACCCAGGCAGGCATCCTATCACTCGTATATAACCTTTCATCCATCTTTCACCCACCCATACATCCTATTGCCCACCTATATGCTCCCTTTCTCCCACACATCCTTTCACTCATATTATATTTCACCCACCCGCTCTCCTTCCATCTTTCTTTCCCTTTTCCATAAACTCATCATAGTTAAAGTTCATTATGAACCTTTGACTGCTAAGTTGCAGATAGAAGATGCCATTAAATACTTAACTACCTCTGTATAAGCTAAAGCGGGGTGTTCACGAATCAACACTAGTAAACCCTTGAAGTGAGTATATTATTAATTGTTAATAAGTAAGCGATATGATTTACCACTGCCTGCTACTGCTGCCTCTGAGACCCCCCCCCTTCAACTTATGTCACTTCAGCTGTGCTGGCGCTGTTGCTGCTGGCTAGAAAAAAACATTACACGTTTTAGATGCCAGATACGCCTCCCCGTATTTTTTTTATAGCAAACTACAACTACAATACATCACCACAATTCGGTTTCAGTATCTTCTATCAATAATATCAGGTTGGGCATCTTTGTTGGTTGGCACTTTTTTAAAAGCCAACTAGTCAAGTCAAACAAAAACGTTTTGTAATAGAGGGGCAGAGCTATTGATGAATCTGAGTTTTTGAAGAGAAATAAATGGATGCAAAAATTGGTCAATGAAGGACATATGGTCTTGGTTGGCAAATGCAATGGGGCCGTCCTCCTCATACTTCCAGCCATGGTGCATGGTCATCAACTGCTGGTATGCTATAATAATTATACATACATACACAACATTGGTGGGTCCAACATCACCATGGCCACTCTCCCATTTTACTGATTGAGCAGGAGCAAGAAAAAGAAAGGCTTCTCAACAGTCATGCGTAGAATACTTTACTTGGGCCTGCAATCTTTACAGGAGAGTACCTGACCTAAAATGGGTTCTCTGAGTTCTACAGTACCACCAGTCCACAAGATATATAAGGGGAGAGGGAAAGCTTACTGACAAAGCAGAAGAAAGTATGCTACAGACAGACTAGTACAGACAGACTGAAGTAAAGTACAGAAACTGGAAATGAAGAATATAAGTAAATATGATAATGCAGAGATAAGACGAATTAAAGGAACAGATAAATCAAAGAGGAGTTGTAAAACAAATAGGAGACAGGCACAATAAAAAGCCAAAAAATAATTCTAAATGTGGAGCGGTAAACATTAGGGAAATAAATATTAATCTTAACAACAGGAGGACTTACTGGGGCCAGTAGAGCCATCTGCCAGGGCACTTGTGAGGGGGGCACCCCCAGCTCCTTCACCCACCTGACCAGCCCTCTTCTTGCCCCTGGATGCTGATGTAAGAAATAAAGAAAATACAATTTAAAAAGATTAGTGGTACAGTTAATAATCTCTCAAAAATATTTTTAGACTAGTATCATGGACTGTCCTATTCCAAATTTCTTACACCTAACCCTATTCCAAATTTCCTAAACTACATTTTGGAATTACTAATAAATTGCAATGAATGATCTTTGCTTCTCATCTCATTTTCAATCTCTCAACCCCTTTTGACGGGCCAACTTAGTCTGCATTTTTCAATGCATAGATGGATGGATGCATGCATGCATACTCCACATCACTGGGAAATTGCTTGCCACTGTATGAGCTGCAAAAAAAGACAAAGAGAAGTGAGAGAATGCGCTAACTCACTAACACTAATAACTACCATTATCTTAGTGACAGGACACAGGAATCTCAGCATTACTTCTTAAATATTCAGCCCAAGCGAGCGTCAACAAGTATGATTAGGTAGTGCAGAGCACCTGTCTAGATGATAAGCACATAATATCTGTAACATAAACTTAACTTACTTGCATGTGAGCAGCATGCTTGCTATTTGGGAAAAAAATACTAGCATAGAACATAACTAATAAATAGTTATTAGTTAACCACCGAGCCCCGCAACTTCCACGCCTAGCAGGTCGAACAGGTCCATCTCTTTATCTAGGATGTAGGCCGACAGGTGTTTCCGACCCCCAGAGCTGCGGCGCACAGCCCAGCAACCCTCTCCCATTGCTGCTGGCACTCCCCGATGCCGTACCCACTCCTAGGCCTACACCCTGCTGCCAGGGTGGAGGGTAGGTGGCGCTGCACGTAAAAGACTAGTGCTGCCATCTGCACCTCAGAAAAAATGGGCTGCACCCCCTCACGGTGTCGCCACCCACAAGGAAGGCAGCTGGTTGTGGTGGTTCATGGGGGGGCTGCCGCTCCCCTGCTTCCCATGGCACTGGGGGGGGAAGAGAGAAGAAAGGAAAAAGAAGGAAGGAATACAAAAATAAGAAAGTAAAGCAAGAAATTAAGAAAGTACAAAAGTCACACAAAAGACACAAAAATAATTTGAAAAAAACATTAAATAAACACCAAGACAAAAGATAAGATAATAAATAAAAATGAGAGGAAAATAAGTTTCATATGGGGTAGGATCAGAGAGATTAATCAGGGATTCAAAGAAGGCGCCAGCACCAACAGAGCAAAGATGGCCATGCCAATGAGAACTGCGTGGTGTTGTGAGATTTCCAGGGCAAGAACGCACTTTGCATTGCCATTGACGTAAAACGTCACATGAACTGGTGCAACAAGAAACTCTGCTCATCACGGAACTCTGCGTCACAGAGTCATTTTGTCACTTCGTAGAGTTCTGCGTAGCTCAGTTACACAAACTCCGCCTGGACCTAATAAAAATAGTATAAAATATAATCAGTGGACGTTAGTAGGTGCCATGGCCCTTACCTACCTCTGTGGTGCCAACATGTTTCTGCTATTGGACAGCCTAACTATGTATTGGGCATTCATCAGGGCTTTTTATGGATCCCTTGCCTTAGTTTGGGTGAAAATGTGACGAGAATAGAGAGGACCTACCACCCTTGTAACAATCACAAGTTAATTTTACCTACTATGCAGAAAAAACTAATTAGAAATAAAGAGAGAATAGTGGTAACACGGTAGACAAAAAACATGTGTGCTACATTATATACACTGCATAATTGTTTAGCAATAGCCTCTTAGGTAATGAGAAACTTTAAGAAAAACAAACGTGGCACACATGACATCACTCTTTAATGAACAACATGCATATGAAGGAGACAAGACACATGAGCAGAAAACTACATGCACTTTTCCTATGTGAGTTCTTGTAATACCTAGTAACTGTTGGGACATTGCCTCATGGTCTGTTGTGGGATGGGGGCGTCTTCTGTAGTCACACTGTTTATACTGTCTATACTAGGCTAAGGGATGTTCTTGTTAATGTTTCGAAGAGGAAGATAGAATTTCCTTCCATAACACTGTATTGTTTCAGGAACTGTTAAAAGTATAGCTGGCCAGGTTCCAACCCACAGCAAGTAACATCTGTTAGAAATAAATTACCTGTTGTTCAAGGGTTGATGATTTGTGGTAATGAATATTGTGGGAAACAGATAGAACACAACTTAACCCTGGCATCAAACCACTACACATTCCATGTTTTTATATAGTATCATACTAAAGAAAGTGTGGAACAATTGTGAATTGTGCAAAGAGTCATATGGCCCTTTTAAAGCCCAGGTAGGACACCCCTGTCTTACTTTAGTTTCATGGCTCATGCCTTTTTTACATTTACATGCATTTTAATTCATACTTTAGCAAGCCTGCTTTAGCCATTGTTTTTAAACATTTTATCAGTTGGTTCTCTTAGGGAGGTATAGTTCAAGCTGCACGTTTAATCAGCCTTGTACTGCATATAATCTGTACTCCTTGTCAAAGGCTGGGACACACAGGACATGATATGTTACTTTGTATTTGCAAGCCCAAAAGTCAGCTTCAATCTCCGAGACACAGCATTACATCAGTGATGCTTCCAAAATGAGGCATTGGTCATTATATAAACTACATTTACCCAAAGGGGGTAGAGGGCATTCCGGTCATGACCATCCTGGTACGCTTTCCTTCCAACAGACAGCTTCACTGGCGCTACTAGCTTAGCCTTCTGAGGAGATCGGCATCTGCATCACAGGCAGAACCCTCTATAATATTCAGGTATGGGGTTGGGGCGAATCCTTTAGTTTGGGGCAGGCGAAGGGTTACAACCACAATGCTCTCAGATTTAGACATAGGGTTTTGGTAGGAACTTCAAGACTCTGTAGAAACATGCAATATGGTGGGGTTCTTTATCTTCTTCACTCTTGCTATAATGTTGGTTGCTGTACTCTGTTTCAACTGCCTAATTATTGCAGCACATGCTTTTTGTACTCCAATGCAATTACTTCAATAAATACATTGAAATCCATCTTACGTCTTGTATTTCACCTTGGTGTGTGTGAGTAACTGAGCGAAGATGGTACAATCTGTTTCCATGACTTCCCAGAGGAGTCACAGTGTCATGTGGAGGTTGCTGTAATCACCTTTTGCCCCAACAGGTTTGGTGGTCAGGATGAGGCACTGTGAGCTAGCCAGGAGTTATACCGATAGCTGCCAAGCAGCATGGGGTGCACTCAGTCTCCCACGCCCAGTGGTGCTTCCGTCTTAAACACGTAGTCCTATTACCAAAATGGAAACTGCATTACATGGCACCACCAATGTATCAAGGGTAGGTACTTATTTAACAGATCTCCTGAGTAGTTCTCTCTCATATGCTAAAGGTGCCCTATACACCTTTTTATACAAAGAAGCCTGTGGTGCTAGGGAAACTCCTCCTCAGCTATGCAGGTAGCACCTATATTAGTCTGTTGGTTGTTCATCCTTGAACTTTAAAAGGATATCCCATTTGGTGTTTCTATCCCTGAAAAGTCTGCTTAACAATGGCACAACCAGTAGTAATTCCAGTAACTTGTAGGCATTCTGTCACAGAACATTTACTAGCAAAAGGGCTACCTAATGGGGGTGGATATGCTACGTTCGAGGTTGAGGCACACATGCGGACAGAACTGAAGCACTTTACTCACGGGTCAATTTTCCTGCAGTCGATACTAATACAAATACATTTCACACATATGCGGTGGCCAACCCACCAGCACAATACAGAGTATATAAGTATTTCGAAATATGGTTAACATACCAGGAACATCAGAATTGGTTCCAAGGCGCTGCTCCACATGAAGTTGTACACTTTATACTGGGTCCCCTCAGAAATGATGAGGCCTCATGGGCAGTTTTGGCTACATATACACCATATCCAAATATACATAACTTACAGGCAGCAGACCTATGCCTGTTATAGAATAATTTAGTAAGAATATACAGACGCTTCATACAGTTCATAATATGAACATTAAATACTGCCCCAGCGAGGGCTGCTCCAGCTATTCAACATCAATTGGTTACACCGGGGATAAACCCAGTAACTACCAAGGCAATTATGTGTAATTTCCCGCCAGGGCGAAGAAATAAAATTCTGGATTGCACAAATAAAACAAATCAGTTTGAAGCAGTGTTTTCCCATAGGGGACCCCTGATAAACATAGAATTCTCACGATATGCTTGCCATTTGGGATGGTACTCTCTGTTGATGATTGCGCTACAGGGGGCACAGTTTTTGCTCCAGTCTATACCATAAAACATGGTACTCACTCTCCTTTGGTTCTTCTGGAGTTGTTAAAACAAATTCAAAATGAGCACAGGGCTACCCCTATCCTGGATTTGGGGATGAAAGTAATGGGCAATTTTGCCACAGTCTTCTCAATTATTTTAGGAAATATTAAAAGGGAAGCAGCAGCATTGCCATTCGCACAAGTTCTACAGATAGATCAGGAATGAGAGCTACCAAAAATAATTGCGAGACTAATACTAGTAGAGGTCAGAATAATTTGGGTGCTAGACCAAATAAACCACAACAAAAGAGCAACTCCAAAAAGGGGAGTACAAAGCAAGCACAGGAGCCTTCTAAACAATGCTGAGACAAACCAAAGTCTAATAAAGATAAAGTAAAACAGTGGGGGAATCTCCTTATTCCTCAGGAGAAAAGATACATTTGAGAAATCATGACAACTTGAAACAACCTGACAGGTGTCAGTATATTGATACACACCTTTCTCATTCTTTTCACGACTATTCGACAAACGGACTGAGAGAGGTGGATAGTCAGACTGTAAAAAGGAGGAGTATGTGAAACCAAAAAAGAACTCAATGCTCATCTGACTTCGCAATTAAAAAGGAAGAGAAACTTCCACAACAAAAAACACAGTTTAACAAGGTGGTTGCTTGGATTTTGGCTAAGTATGCCACACATATCAAGGGCATTACTGAAGAACAGGACATGGTCAGTGGCTCTGTTAGATAGCGTGGCAGAGGTCATAATAGTTCACCAGAATTTTCCTGAGTTTCTGGATGTGAGAGCAAGTAACAACAACATTGAAATCGAAACCCCAGATCAATATTAAACATCCAAATTGAAAGGGCCATAGTGTGCACAATTAAAATAATATTTTGGGAAAGATTAATGCTCAGTTATGATATTCTCCTGGCAGGAAAAGTTTGGCCGCCAGACTTTGCATGAACACTTCCACAAGGGGAGGATGTAATTTTGCCATCTTTTTCAGTCTTTAGTTCCAGATCCAGTAAAAGAAGCCTATGCCGCAGATTGGGCTCTGGCACAGGCATTGTTGCTGTACGTCAACCATGTGGGCTGAGATAGGGACTCTCCCTACCATGTCATACCTATACAGTCCAGCCCACAATTAGGACCTGTAGAAAAATGCCTCCCTTGGCATGGTTACCCCCTAACTTTTTGCTTTTTGTTGATGTTAGTTATGATTGAAAGTGTGCTGGGATCCTGCTAACCAGACCCCAGCACAAGTGTCCTTTCCCTTAACCTGAACTTTTGTTGCCACAATTGGCACAGCCCTGGCACACAGATAAGTCCCTTGTAACTGGTACCAAGGGCCCTGTGGTCAATGAAGGTCTCAAAGGGCTGCAGCAGATATTATGCCACCCTGGGGACCCTTCACTCAGCACATGCACACTGCTTCTCAGCTTGTGTGTGCTTGGGGGGAGAAAATGACTAAGTCCACATGGCACTCCCCTCAGAGTGCCATGTCCTCAACCCACTGCCTGTGGCACAGGTAAGTCACCCCCTAGCAGGATTTTCAGCCCTAAGGCAGGGTGCACTATACCACAGGTGAGGGCATAGTTGCATGAGCACTATGCCCCTACAGTTTCTAAGCCAAACCTTAGACATTGTAAGTGTAGTGTAACCATAAAGAGTATGTGGTGTGGGAGTCTGTCAATTACGAACTCCACAGTTCCATAATGGCTGCACTGAAATCTGGGAAGTTTGGTATCAAACCTCTCAGCACAATAAATCCACGCTGATACCAATGTGGGATTTATTGAAAAATGCACACAGAGGGCATCTTAGAGATGCCCCCTGTATACCAGTCCAATTTCTAGTGTTAGGATGACCAGTCCCTGCCAGCCTGCCACAACCAGACGGGTTTCTGGCCACATGGGATGAGTGCCTTTGTCACTCTGTGGCCAGGAACAAAGCCTGTACTGGGTGGAGGTGCTTCTCACCTCCCCCGCAGGAACTGTGACACCTGGCAGTGAGCCTCAAAGGCCCATGCCTGTTGTTACAGCACCCCAGGGCATCCCAGCTAGTGGAGATGCCCACCCCTCCGGATAGTCCCCACTTTTGGCGGCAAGTCCGGAGGAGATAATGAGAAAAACAAGGAGGAGTCACCCATCAGTCAGGACAGCCCCTAAGGTGTCCTGAGCTGAGGTGACTCCTGCCTTATGAAATCCCCTCAATCTTGGTTTTGGAGGATTCCCCCAATAGGAATAGGGATGTGCCCCCCTCCCCTCAGGGAGGAGGCACAAAGAGGGTGTAGCCACCCTCCAGGACAGTAGCCATTGGCTACTGCCCCCCAGAGCTAAACACACCTCTAAATTCAGTATTTAGCAGCGACCCTGAACCCAGGTAATCAGATTCTTGCAACCTGAAGAAAGAAGAAGGACTGCTGACCTGAAAGCCCTGCAATACCAATTGACTTGGCCCCAGCCCTACCGGCCTGACTCCAGACTCAAAGAACCTTCACAGCGACGCATCCAGCGGTACCAACAACCTCTGAGGACTCAGAGGACTGACCTGCACCTAAAGGACCAAGAATCTCCTGAGGACAGCGGCTCTGTCCAGAAACAACTATAAAACAGCAACAAGAAACTAACTTTAAAGAGACTCCCACTTCAAGGCCAGAAGTGTGAGTCTTCACACTATGCACCCGACGCCCTCGGCTCGAGTTCAGGAGAACCAACACCTCAGAGAGGACTCCCAGGCGACGCCAACGACATGGACACCCTGAGTCGACCTCCCTGCACCCGCAACAGCAACGCCTGCAGAGAGGATCCAGAGGCTCCTCCCTGACCGCGACTACCTAGTAACAAAGGAACCCGACACCTGGACCAGGCACTGGACCCGCGGCTTTCAGGACCGAGAGGAACCACCTACCAGTGCAGGAGTGACCAGCAGGTGGCCCTCATCCTAGCCCAGTCGGTGGCTGGCCCGAGAAGCCCCCTTGTGCCGTCATCACCAGAGTGACCCCCTGGTCCCTCCATTGTTTTCAATACAAAACCAGGCACCTACTTTGCACACTGCACCCGGCCGCCCCTGTGCTGCTGAGGGTGTGTTTTGTGTGCTTGTGTGTGTCCCCCCGTGCTCTACAAAACACTCTTGGTCTGCTCTCAGAGGACACAGGTACTTAACTGCTAGCAGACTGGAACCGGAGCACCCCTGTTCTCCATAGGCGCCTATATGTTTTGGGTCCTCCTTTGACCTCTGCACCTGACCGGCCCTGTGTTGCTGGTGCAGTGGCTTTGGGGTTGCCTTGAACCCCCAACCGTGGGCTGCCTATGCCCAGGAGACTGACTGTGTAAGTGCTTTACTTACCTGAAAAACTAACTATTACTTACCTCCCCCAGGAATTGTTGATTTTTGCAGTGTCCACTTTCAAAATAGCTAAATGCCATTTTCACCAAAACTGTGTGTACTACTGTTTTCAATCAAAGTTCTATACTTACCTGTGTAAAGCACCTTGCAGTTTATGTACTTATCTAGAATTTGAATCTTGTGGTTCTAAAAATAAATTAAGAAAATATATTTTTCTATATAAAAACCTTTTGGCCTAGAGTTAAGTCTTTGAGTGTGTGTTCCTGATTTATTGCCTGTGTGTGTACAACAAATGCTTAACACTACCCTCCGATAAGCCTACTGCTCGACCACACTACCACAAAATAGAGCATTAGTATTATCTAATTTTGCCACTATCAACCTCTAAGGGGAACCCATGGACTCTGTGCACACTATCTCTCACTTTGAGATAATATATACAGATCCAACTTCCTACAGGACCTAATGCCAAAGCCCCTTTGAGGGAAGAACTCACACAGCTTGAGTACCAACGAGTAACTGAACCCTGTGTATCTCCAATGAACAACCTTTGTTCCACATAGCTAAGTTGGACGATTCGTACAGAATAGTCTTAGATTATATATATTTAAACAGCCACACATGCAAATCTCACATAGGACTGCTTTAATAAACAATGTTGTCCGTAAAAAATACAAAACAACTTGGACATTTCCAATGTTTTTTTCTGCCAAAATATAGCACCTGAAGAACAAGTTCCTTACCTTTGGTAACGGATTATCTGGTGGAAACTCTATCTAGCGGCAGATTCCTTACCTTAGAATTTCCTGGTGTCAGAGCAAAACCCTTATGCATGCCATCGGGTGGCGTTGTTAGGATCTGTGTGGCGTCGTTAAAGACGTTTGTGATGTCATGGTTGCCTATAAAGGCACCACCCAAGCGTGCGTACATCAGTTCCTTTTCCACAAACCTCCACGCCAGCAGATCAGAAGCTATGAAAAAAAACAACAGTTTGTGCAATAAACTAGGGTCCTGAAAGCCACATCCCTGACCCTGTTAGACATGTGCTCAGAGCGGGGAGGCATGCGTGGGTGTAAGGAATCTGCAGCTTGACAGAGTCTCTTCCGAAGGTAAGTATCTTGTTCATCTGATAGAGACTTCTAGCTGCAGATTCCTTACATTAGAACAGATACCCAAGCCATAACCTCCTGGTGGTGGGCTGCGGAAATATCTTCTTTACACTAAAAAGTCCTGCAGGACCAAACGGGCAAAGTGTCAGCCTCTACAGACACTTTGTCCAGGCAGTAATGACTTACAAACATGTGCAATGATGCCCATGTTGCTGACTGACAGATATCCAGAACTGGAACTCCTCATGCTAGTGCATTACTAGCAGCCTTGCCCATGGTGGAGTAGGCCCTCAATTCCTCAAGAGGCTGCTTCTTAGCCAGTGTGTAGCAGATCTTATTGCACAGAACAACCCTGTACTAAATGGTTTGTTTCTGCACTGCCCGACCCTTCTTTGCTCCTACGTACCCTACAAAGAGTTGGTCATCCACCTGGAAGTCTTTAGTGCGGTCAATGTAGAACGGCAACTTTCTTTTTGGGTACACCCGGTGGAGTCGCTCCTCTTCTTTAGAGGGATGCGGTAGAGCAAAGAAGGTGGGCAGGGTGATGTTTTGACCCAGGTGAAATGGGGTCACCACCTTGGGGAGGAAAGAGGTACAAGTTCTGAGTACCACCTTCTCTGGGAACAAGATGAGATATGACGGCTTGGATGAGAAAGCCTGCATCTCACTCACTCTCCTGGCAAATGTTATTGTCACTAAAAAGGCTGTCTTGGTGGTGAGCAGCCGGAGGGGACAGTTGTCCAGTGTCTCAAAGGGAGCTCACATGAGAAAATTGAGGACCAGATTCAAGTCCCACTGAGGCATGACAGAGTGTAGGAGGATACATATGTACAAGCCCTTTACAAAATCTATTTACAATTGGAGATTTGAATAATGAAGGCTGATTGGGCAGCTGAAGGAACGCTAACAGGGAGGAAAGAAAGCCTTTGAAAGTGCCCAAGGCAGAAACCTGTTGGGGAAGGGATAAGATAAAGAGAAGGATGTCAGAGAGAGAAGCAGAAGACATATACCGTCTTTCTGGAGGGATGCCTGGCTGCCAGAATAACTTTACAGACTTTGGGAGGAAAGTCAAAGGCTGTCAACTGTCGCCACTCAATCCCCATGCATAAAGGCGCAAAGTTGACAGGTTCGGGTGGAGAACCTTCTCCTGTTGCTGCAACAGAAGATCTTCCCGAAGGGGCAGCCTGATCAGAGGATCGATGCTCATTTTCAGAAGATTGAGATGCCATACTCTCCCTGCCCAGTCCGGAGCCACCAGAATTATTTGGACCCGATCATTCTTGATCTTCTTGAGAACTCTGGGCAGAAGTGATATGGGCGGAAAGGCGTACAGAAGGCCTGAACTCCACACACTACGAAAAGCATCGCTGAGTGAGTGCTGCTTTGGAAACTCCAATGTGCAATACTGCTGACATTGCACATTCTCTGCGGAGGCGTACGGATCTAACCAAGGTGCTCCTCACTACTAAAAGAGTCCTTGTGCCATCTCTGGATGGAAACACCACTTGTGATCCCCTAGGCATTGACAGCTGAGTTTGTCTGCCCTGGCGTTCAGAGAACCTGCCAGGTGTTGAACCTCCAGGGTTATGCCCTGCTGTTCCAGCCATGTTCAGAGACGCAGGGCCACTTGACAAAGGGTCTATGACCCCACAACGCCCTGCTTGTTTCAGTACCACATTGCGGTGGTGTTATCCGTGAACACCTGCACCATCTTTCCTTTTACAACAGGAAGAAATGCTTTCAATGACAGTTGGAACGCCCGGAGCTCCAGCAACTTGCTATGGAGTCCGGATTTCGCAGGAGACCAAAGGCCTCTGATCTCCACCTCTCCTAGATGGCTGCCCTATCCCAGAAGTGATGCATCTGCCACTACTGTGAGATCTGGTTGGGGAAGGGAGAGGAGTCTGCCAATGCCCCAGTTGCAATTCGCTTACCACCACTGCAGATCTTTTGCAGTTCCTTCCCAGATCTGAACCGTGTTGGTGAGATTTCCCTGATGCTGTGCCCATTGGCACTTCAGGTCCCACTGCAGACCCCTCATATGCCACCTGGCACACTTGCCTAACAGGATGCAAGAGGCCATGAGTCCCAACCGCCTCAGTCTGTCTCATCGAAATCCAGGATAGAGGCTGAAACATCAGTATCATAACATGAATATCCTGGACTCGCTTCTTGGGAGGATAAGCCTGAAACTGCACTGTGTCCAGAACAGCTCCGATGAAAGGGAGCTTCTGAGAGGGAGTCAGGTGTGACTTCAGCAAGTTTATAGTGAGCCCCAGCAAATGCAAGAGATTCCTCGTAGTCTGAAGGTGGGTGACGACAGCCTGGGGAGAAGGAGCCTTCAACAGGCAGTTGTCGATGGTAGGAGGAAGGCTGAAACATCCAACCTGCGTAGATGGGCTGCCACCACCGTCATCATGTTGGTGAACACCCACGGAGCACTCGTAAGGCATGAAGGGTAGAACAGTAAACTGAAACTGCTCATGGCCTATCTTCAATTTCTCCTTTTTGAGGAAGAGATTTGTAGGAAAGTACCCTCTTTTTGGCATGGTTACATCCACTTTTTGCCTGCTGCCAGTATGTTTTGACTGTGTTCACTGGGATCCTGCTAACTAGGACCCCAGTAACTGTACTCTCTCCCTCTAAATTTAGCACCTGGGATGGGACTTCACACACTCCACATTTGGTATACTGGTAGCCCCATGTAAGTCCCTGGAATAAGGTGCCCAGGGCATAGGGGCACCATGGGTTCCCCATAGTCTGCAGCATGTATTATGCCACCCATGGGAGCCCATGTAAAATGTGTCTGCAGGCCTGCCACTGCAGCCTGTGTGAAAAAGGTGCATGCACCCTTTCACTTCAGGTCATTGCACCAGGTCACTATACGTTATCCCTATGGTAGGACCTCCTAGCCCAGAGGGCAGGATGCAGGTACCTGTGTGTGAGGGCACTACTGCATGAGCAGAGGTGCCCCCACGAACTCCAGCTTCACCTTCCTGGATTTCGTGAGTTTGGGGAAGCCATTTTACCTATGTACTGGACATAGGTCACTACCTATGTCCAGCTACATAATGGTAACTCCGAACCTGGGCATGTTTGGTATCAGACAGGTCAAAAGCATACCCAAATACTATTGCCAGTCCTTAGAGGACCCCCGGCATTGCTCCTACAAGCTTTCTGGGGTTCTCCAGACAGCCCACTATGCTGCCACCCCGTCAGATGGGTTTCTGTCCGCCTGCTGCTTGACCAGCTGAAGTCCAGGAAGACAGAACAAAAGATTTTCTTTGGGAGAGGGAGGTAATACCCTCTCCCTGTAAAAATAGGTGTTCCATGGCTTGGGATGGGTAGCATCCCCAAGCCACTGGTATGCTTTGAAGGGCACATTTGGTCCCCTCATTCCATAAACCAGTCTGCACCGGTTCAGGGACCACTGGTCTTTGCTCTGGCATGAAACTGAACAATGGAAATGGGAGTAACCACTCCCATGTCCATCACCACCCCAGGGGTGGTGCCCAGAGCTCCTCCAGGTGGCTACTTGATTCTGCCATCTTGAATCCAAGGTTGGCAGAGGCCTCTGGGAGCACTGGAGTGGCCAGGTCAGGCAGCTGACATCACAGCCCCCTTCTAATAGATGATCACCTTGCTAGGTGACCAGTCACCCTTCCAGGGCTATTTAGGGTCTCCGTCTTGGGTGGGTCTTCAGATTCAACATGCAAGACTCCAGCAGGACTCCTCTGCAACACTTACTTCAGCTGTTGGCCACTGGAACCGCAACTGGACTCCTCGGGTACATGCTATCTGCAGTACCAGCGATAACTCTGCTCTGTAACATTGTTTCTCCGTCTCCTTCCAGCAACTGCAACATTTCCCTGGGTGTGCATCCTCTGAAGGTGGCAAGTCTTCAGTCTGCACCAAGAAGCAAGAAGAAATCTCCCTTGGAGTGAAGGAGTCATTCCACTTCATCATGGGTGGTGGTCTAGAGTGGTCCCCTCAGTTCTCTCTACGAGCTTTCCAACTTGGGAGACAGTAAACCCTTGCCTCTCCACACAGGACTGTACCCCCATGCACCGTCTCTCTTGCAGCTACCAAGGCTTGTTGGCATCTCATCCAAGGGATCTTCAGGCTCCGTCTACCCCCAGCCCCCAGCGCTCTCCCCTGCGATGCACAGCCCTCTGTATGCTTCTCCTGCGACATGGAACTCCTTTTAGGTGTGCTGCGTGGGCTTCACCTTGACTCCTGTGCTTGCTGTCTGTGGGTCGCCTGTGGGGGCTGCCTCCTCTTCCTGTGACCCTCCTTACTGCTGAGGGTCACCCAAGACTCCCCTCCATGAGTTGAGTCCCCCTGGACTTTGCTGATCCCTGACAATTTTGCTTTTCTTCATCCATGACATTTGGCAGGGCTTACCATCGACCCACTGCAATCCTTCTTGCGGCATGGGACGTCGACTGCATCGATCCAGGATCTCTTCAGCTCCTCCAGTGTTGCACTACAGACTGTTTCTGTCCACCGTCGACCTGATCCTGCATCTACAGACTGGTGGGTAGAGGCTCCTGCCACCACCGGACACTCCAACATGAACTGGACTTGGTCCTCTTCTTTTCCAGGTCTTCCTTTTCCAGGATCCACCTTTGGTTTCTTGCAGTCTTGCAATATCCTTTTCTGAAGTCCTTTTGGTGGGGTTTGGGAGAGCCAGATACTTACCTCTTTTCTCCTGGTTGCTGGGGCGCCACTCGGGTACTTACCTTGTGAGTTTCCAAGTTCCTCTAGCTCCCCTCTACCGATTGCACTTCTTTGGGTGGGGGCCCGATTTTTGCATTCCACTTTCTTAGTATATGATTTGATCCCTCCAGGCCTTCAGTATTGTTTATTGCTTTCACTGTTTTCTATTGCATTCCATGCTAATTCCAGACTGCTACTGCACATCTAGTGGGTTTTACTTACCTCTAGTTGGGGTATTGGCTATATAGTGTTTTAGTATTTGTGTCACTCAAATAAAGTATTTTTTTTTGTAACATTGTGTGGTTAATTCATGTGTGTAAGTGTTGTGAAACTATAGTGCTATTGAATAAGCTTTGCATGTCTCCTTGATAAGTCTTGGGTACTCATCCACAGCTACCTCTAGAGACTAGACACTAAGTGCACCTCACTAATAGGGGATACCTGGACCTGGTATAAGGTGATAACACAATAGGTGTTCACCGCACACCAGGCCAACATTTTCTACAAGATTGACATGCCACAAATCTAGAATAGGGCGAAGACCCTCATTGATTTTGGGAATTAGAAAGTAGCGGGAATAACAACCACTGCCTACTTCTGACATAGGGACCCTTTCTATGGCTCCCTTGGGCAAGAGAGCCATAACCTCCTCACAGAGCAAGACTAAGTGATCCTCCGTCAGACGTTGTTTTAATGGAGGCATAGAGGGAGGGAAAGACTGGAAAGGGAGGGAATACCCCTCCTGTATGACCTGCAAGACCAATTTGTCCCATGTAATGGACTGCCAGTAAGGGAGATTAAATTGAATCCTCCCTCCAGTTGGGTGCGTGTGGCCGTGCAGAATCACACTAGGAGGACTTGGGTGCTGTAGAGGAGGGGGGCTGGGTGGAGGACGACTTCTGGACAGACCCTCTGGGTCTGAAGGTACCACGACCTCGTCCATGCACAGGATGCTGACCTGATGGAGGACGGGGCTGGTCTGTGGATGCCAAAGCCCCGAAAGGGGTGAAAGGCAGACTGTTGGCCATAGTCCGAGAATTCTTGAAACACTCCAGCGCAGAGTCTGCCTTTTCACCAAATAAGAGGGACCCATCGAAGGGCATGTCCATAAGGTTTGCCTGGATAACCCCCCAAAAGTCATATGTATGAAGTCAGGCGTGGTGACAAAGTGCCACTGTCGACGAAATCGCTGTACCCAGCGAGTCAGTCGTATTCAAACCACACCTAAACGTAAACTTGGCTGCATCTCTCCCATCTTTGACTGTTTGTGAGAGAATGTCCTGCGTGCCCTCCGGGACCTGAGGAAGCACTTGCGCCACTGTATGTCAAAGTATGGGAAATACTGCCCAAGGGGCATGAGGTGTTTACTGACCTGAATGCCAGGCTTGAGGAAGAAAACATCTTCTTCCCAAGTTGGTCCAGTCTCTTGGATTCCCTATCCGGGGCAGCGGAAGGGAAGGCACCAAGGAAGGTGGAAGCTTGGACCACCAAGCTCTACTGGGTGGGATGTTGGGTGAGGAAGATAGGATTATTTGGAGCTGGGCGATGGCGGCAGCCAACTGTCCTATTTACAGAAGCCCCTGTGCTGGGTCTGGACCACAACCTCATCAGGACATCAGTGAGGGCTTCATTAAAGGATAACATTGGTTCTGATGTGGTAACCTCTGGCTGAAGCACCTCAGTCAGGAGGTTAGTCCTGAAAGGCACTGTAGGCAGATCTAGGTCCAAGACCTCAGCTGCCCTATACACCACCATAGTATAAGATGCTCCCTCCTCCGTATCCACGGCAGGAGGTGAGAGCATGCCAGTATCTGGAGAGGTGTCCAGTCCACTGGCTTCTCCTAATTCCTCATACCAGTTCATTTGCTCCCATCCATTCCCAAGAACATCCTGAGACCCCTCCCATTCCTCACCAGTGTCTGGTTGATCATAATAAGACTCAGGCAGTTATCTGGCCACTGCTGGAGCCACCGGAATCGGTGTTGCACGATGTTGTTTCAGCTCTTCAGGTATGAGAATGGGGCTCGTGCCATTGGTGGGTGCCGGTGGCGCAGCAAGCCTTGTCGACATCGGGAACGATGCCGGAGGAGGCTGTGTGGATTCAGCATCTCTCAACATCACTCCAGATCCGATATTGGATCCAAGAGACCCCATCGGCACTGAGGCCAAAGCTGTGCAGAACCTGGTGGGGACTCTGCACACCAGTGGGGGCAGCCCACTCAAATATGAGATGCATGGCCTTGTAAAACTCTTTAAGTTGAGCGGGGGTCGCTCTGGCTCCCTGAAAGGGAGAGGGTGGGCTCGAAGTGGCCCTGGCATTGGTTCCGCGGAACTGTGCTCAGAACGTCGATGTTCCCGACTAGCCTCGTCAGCTGACGGGTGAGGTGAAGTCAAAATTCACTTGGACTTCATCTTTTTCTTGTGCCTCTTCCCCGAGTGTCCGGAGGATCTTGAGTGAGATGAAGAGGACTTGGGGCTCCTGGAGCGGTCCCGCAACCTCCTTCTCGACTGGGACTGTGACCTTCAAGGAGTTGCACCAACCGATATCAACTGCCGGGCCGCCATGAGCTTCAGGGACCACTCCCTCAAAACTTTCGGAGCCATGGCCCGGCAGTCAGAACACGACTGAGTTGTGGTCTCAGTCCAAACACCAGAGACATCCCTTATTGGGGTCAGTCACCGATATGGCGTGGTGGGAGGTGCTGCACGGCTTGAACCCCATCTTCCTAGATGACATTCTCGTACAGACTTGAAAAAATCTTCAACAAAAAGGTCAAAAAAGGCTTGTCAAAAAAGACAGAGGGTAGCTCTATTCTGGATCTGGGCTGAAGGAAAAGAACTGACGTACAAGCGCCTGGGTGGTGCCTTTATAGGTGACCATGACGTCACAAACGGCTCCAACGATACAGACGATGCCACGCGGATCTGAACAATGCCAACCGATGTGCACGCAATGGTATTGCTCTGAAAAAGTTTTGGATTCCAAGCTGATGCCTGGAAATTCTAAGGTATGGAATCTGCAGCTAGAAGTCTATGAGATATCAGGGATCTAACCACTTTTCCTGCACTTGTCTCTCAACACTGATTTTGTCAACTCCCCAAAAGATATAAAAACAGTCCTGGATTGTTCTCAGCCCATGTAACATCAATGTTGCATGACACTGATCCTGAGGAGTCGCCCTAGGTAGGTGACATTTATCTGACAGATGACGACCTCAACACACATTTGACCAGGGTGGATTGCATTGTATTGGGATTTGCCAACTAAGGCTACAGATTTAAATAACAAAAAAAGAAAATTGCTTTTGTCAGCGTACTATTAATTAGATAAAAGCTTTCAAAAGAGAGGAAGAGTCTGGCACCACACTTCCTAGAGTAGTGTGCACAATTAAAACCTCCAAATAACATCCAAACATTGCAATCCAAGTTAGGATTCTTTAATTTTGGCAGAACATATATACCAGATTATGCACAGTGCATAAAATTATTTGATATGTCCAGATTTTTCAATTGAATATTGGACACCACAACACACACAAATACTCCGATCATTACAGACTGGCATACTTAAAGAAAAACACATAAACGTGAGAACAAAACAAATTTGGCCTTTCTTTCTTGATCTTTATTTCGGCACATATGGCCAGAAAAGCACATAAATATTTTAAAACAGTATTGCAACTTCTATTACATTAAGATTCAGTAAACGTATATAAATTGTCGCTAGGAAAAAAATACAATAAATAAGAAAGACAAATATCCATGCAGGGTTCCAGCAAAAGCATTCATTTCCACCATAGTTGCCTCGATGATCAATAAGCATAGATGAATAATCACTGGGTAAAAAGCAGTACATAAAAAAGGAAAGCTATCATTTATTTAGGGTCTCATCAGAGAATACTCATTCCCACCACAGTACCCTGTGTGCACAGACAGTTTGTATAAAGTGCCAAGATAAATTGTAAAAACAGATAATGCTAGCCTTAAAATCTCTTAAACACCGCCTTGCCTTCATTCCTGCCCTGCCCTATTCTGTAATCAAAATAATCACTAGGGTGCATGCAAAACGAGTAAGTAAAAAACTCAAATTCCCTCACTATAATTAAGGCTAGTAGTATTACCTTGCCCGACCCCAAACTGGGCAATGGTTAACTACTCTTGCACTATCTGGGTGAGTATCTTAGTTCACTTATGCCAGAAATTTGGTTATTCGGATAATCCAGATGTCAGTAAACTCACATATATCACATTCAATAAAGGTGCAACAGTACCAATGTCGTTTAAATCACATTCATATTCAAACACAGAAATGCTTTTGGCATCTACTGATAAATTCTTGACTGCAGTTCAGATGGCTGTCATTAAGGAGAGACCATTAGCCCAGGGCAAACTCATTATTGTTGTGACCCTAGTTCCAGACCACCAAAGTGAGCACTCCTAACGTTAAACCATTACATCCACAATTAATACAATGGGCCACCTCCTTGACTGCCCCTGATGTTGAATATGTTTTTGATCTAAAACTACAATCCCAAGAATTTCTGCAATATGAACTTGAGTACCCCATGCCCACCAGTGTCATGTCTTTAGAACATTACAAGTACATTGTTTACATCGATGGTTCTGCACAACCTGTTGTAGGTAACAAACAAAAACACCAAGGAGAGGGACCTGGGAGATTAGTGGTCCAGTGTACAGTCTCCCATATACAGTAATAAGAAAAAAAGAGTACACTGTTCCAAACACTAAATCACTGGGATTAGTTTCTACAGGAGCGAGAACCCTCAAGCATCACATTGGATGTCTGGTTTCATCATTGGGAAAGCTCCTCGTTAGGCCGGTGCTGCAATGCCTAACGGGCTCCACTGAGGGGGCTCTTAACCGTATATGCTCTACAGTTGGTTAGAAAAAATCAAAAAAGAAGGGTATCTGGTTGCTAGATGCCCGAGCAATATAGGAGAGAAAGCATAGAAAAAGTAAAATTGGTTATCCATCAACAATCAAGAATCATGATTTTAATCAGTACTAATGTGATGGAGACCAAAGATAAAAACAAAATGGGAGTAGAAATTGAGTAATAATGCTCATCTACTCACACATACAATATGTAGAAGAGGGTAAATCCAAAAGTGGCTCCTCTAAAGTAAGGGTCTACATGTTTCGCGTCTAATGGTCCATCCGGATCCCTCGACGCTTCATCAGGACCAAAGTGAAAAATTCTTCTCCAAAATATAACAAGACCCCGATAGGAGTCAAAAAATAGATAGTAAAAAAAACACAGTAAGTTTCTGTGCGTTTTTTCAGTGTATCAATCGAGGTCGCCCATCCCTGGTCTGTGGACAGGGCCCCTGGGGATCAAATGTCAGGAACCGGAACTACAATTTGGAGTGGCGATACCGTAGGGCGTTGTACCTACGTTCCCGACAGCGTCCCCTCCTTGCGATTTCCCCACACTAATAGTGTGTGATTCATATTATTGTGTCCAGTCCTTCAATGAAAACTTACACTACTGGCATTTAAATGGATTCAGGCATTCTAAAGGGAACACCATCAGTTACAAAATGCTCCAGGGGAAGGTGGCAGAGTTCAAAGACAAACTGTCACAAGCTCATGTAATACATACTCTGGGCCATCAATGTGTTAAAATACACATTGCAGGGGATTCGTTTGGTGATGAAGCAGATATTGCGGCAATAACTCATTTCCATATGAGGGTGGATGATGACATTTTGGGTGCTGTAAACACTTCGGCTGACAGCAAGTCTTTATCAAAAATATATCCAACAAAATAATCTTACCACATGAGTGCCCAAAACATTTGTTATGTAAACAATACTAGGGATGGGTGATCATGTGATCCCCAACCAAGATCGTAGGCTAGAACTAATTAAACCAGCACAAGAGGGTATGTGACTACTATATCATTGTTACAAAAGGGTTACTGAGGGCAATGCATATACAAACAAACAGTACGTCCTTAGTTGTGACATCTGTCAACAAATAAAAGTTTCCACCATGAAGCGCCCACTGCAGATACCTCTCTTAGTGTCAAACAAGCCTATGCAGTGTGTGTACCTGGACCATTGTGGTCTCTTAAATTCAGACGGTGCATACAAATACATTCTACTGGCAGGAGATTCTTTCTCCAGATTTCTTTCGGTGTGGCCACAAAGATTAGCTGACACTTGCAATTTTATTAAAGATTTGGAAGTCCTCATCAGAACATATGCACTTGCTGCTTTCCATTTGGAGTAGGGCCCTGCTTTTGCCTTTAGGGCTTATAGGGATGCTATGAGGTAATTGGGGGGTAGCAGTGCATTATTCCTCAATCCTTAACAGCTAGAGTATTAGGATCAGGATGTAGTTGTAGCCATCACCTATATGGGGCCCAGGGAGCATTTAATAATCTGCCTCGAAGATCATTAGATTGCTGTACTCCATATGAAGTCTTGTTTGGCATCTCCAAGTTCACCCCAGATCATGATGGTCCTGGCACATTGCTTGCAGACACACCTCTTGACATAAATGAACGTGTCACTGTTTTACAGGAATTAGAACAGTTCGGAGATAAGCGTTCCACAATTTACGCCACCACTTTTGGAATGAGAGATTCCACAACTTCCACAGGCTGGATTACAAAAGTTCGGGATCTGGTTTGTGAAGAGGTACCTGTGAAGGAGTTGGGTCCCTCTTACCAAGCACTGGTTCCTGTTCTAGGTATACAGGGCAATAGGACAGTGATACTACCACAGCAGCATGGCTCTAAAGACAATCGTTAGGCCTCCACTGATCGTATAAAAGTGCATCATGTGGCCGGATCCTGCACTGTAGACTTCAAGGATTCCTGGGTAGTTCCCTTAACCCTCTCACTACCCAACAGGAAATACCTCTTCAAACACTAAACAATGCTGAAATTGTTTCTGAAAGGTTTGGGAGGGTGGAGAACGTACTTTTTTAAATTCCAGTTACCGCCATAAGTGCAAGAAATATCCAAAATGTTGATCTGCAATTCACCAATGCAACACAAATAAATGGGATTATTTTGATGAACCACCATTGGATGGATTTACCAGTTCTCTTTCGCCTGCACCTGTTCCACTTTTTGCAAAGGCTGCTTCTGGTTATTTTGTGGGTGTACATGATTTTTCTTCAACTTTAGCTTCAGTACATTGTATACATAAGCTTTTCAACTGGCTTAAACACACTTATCAGATGCGTACATGGTATTACCTCTGAATTATATTAGCATTGCTTGCTTTTCTTCGGTGGATTTGATTTGTTATTGTTTTCTTCTTGCTTATATGTGGGCATTACGTTCCTGAATGCTCTGCAGTCTTCGCAGAAAGTAAAGTAAATAAAGTGCTGTTCCAGTTCCAGACGGGATTATGTGGGATAAAGTTCCATATGATATATTTGGTCTGGCTGAAATGATACAAATTCCTTACTTTTTTCAGATTTCTATGAATGATATTCTCACACCTAGGGTTGGGTCAGATGAGTGGGATGTTAAAACAGTTGATTCTATGCTTTTTGAGCTTGAATATTATGCTGCATTTGATAGTGAAGATATTATGGTGAAATGTTCCGTTATCATCATTACGGACACGATTACCTGCACAGAGCTAGTACCACATGTATAGTTTTCAATTATACACAATGGGTACAATGTCCTACTCCAACGGTGGGGAATTCTAAAACATACGTAGATGAATTAATGTATTCTACTGGGCATGATGCTATTAATACCAAGTCATATTGTTTTAAATTACCAACAGCTAAAGCAAGGAAAACCCTTCTTACAGACACCAAGTTGATTTATTCAAATGTATTCGTTACCCAGTCAGCTATACAAGGTTATGAATATTGGAAAAAGACAATGGATTTGAAAACAGTTTGGGGAACGAAAGATTGGCAAGTCCAAGGAATGGATGTCTTATTCAAAGCATGTTTGATTCCACTAAAAATTACTTTTCTTAATAAAACTGTTCAGCAAACAACTTGCCCTGTCATTGACTTCTGTTGTAGTAACAAGACTGCTGAATTTTGCGCGACAGCACCACAAGAGTACGGGGGACTGAGTCTGATCCCACCCTGTGTGACAGCTGTCGGCCTAACCCTTCCAGCTAGCTAGCAGCAACCTTGCTAATACCAAAGGTAAGAGTGATTTGTGGCAGCCTATCATATGACACTCAGAGTCCTCAGGAAAGTCTTGGTGGAACAGATCGTACCCCTTTCTCTCAGTTATACATTCTCATACATGCAAAACAAACAGAAGCAGGATCTTGGATCAATATACATTTTATTGAGGCAAATGTGTTCTATATAAAAAAGCATGAATTGCGATTATGGGGATAATGAAACACAGCGTTATTACAGCAGTGACCAGGAAAGTGAAACACAAGAAGAGTCCCATCATGTTGTCACAGTAGTGTCCCTAATATCCCCCATCTACACTACTAACTTTCTACATGATAGCAAGTAGCAGTGATAGCCCTAATCTGCCCTTCTGGTACCAGGAAGGAGGCAGAACCCACATATCTTAGTTCAGAGGTGAACAAGAGGTCTGTCAGTGTGCTGGGAGTCCTCCCACGCAGACAAAGAGGAACCAAAGGGTTTCAGCAGAAACTGCGACGACAAGCACCATGAGATGGTAAGCTGGCTGGAATGCCCCCTCTACCTTGGTGTAGGCAGTGTGATGTTTTATAATAACATATCTGTTACTCTAAGAACTGCCCTGATGTGACAACACATATTTTTCTGTGTAGGGTAGACAATGTACTCTTTGGACCAGCAATGCCGGGTTTGGGCTGCGCACAGGATTAAAATGCTGTGCAAAGAGATGAATAACAAATGCTGCATGGAATGGCAACTGATAAAAGAATGAAAAACATCTCCACTAAAATCAAACTTTGATAAGATAATAAAAGTGAAATGTAACTAGGTGAGAGGACACAGGCCTCAGGCCTCAGGCCCAGGACTAAATAATGTGCCTGTGTAAATGCTAAAATAACCTCATGACAGCCTTGGGTTAGCGAAAGTAAAAGAAATGAATGAAAATTGGCAAAATGTTAATTTTACTACAGAAGATCAGCTTAATGGTATGGTTAAGAAAGGTACATTTAATTCAACACTTTGAGGTCCCAATGGGTGGACATAAATGGTTGTCATGCACATCTGATGAACTCTCCACAGGGTTTTTAAGCTAGCAGACTGGACCCTCGTTATGTTACCACACAACACACAGGTATAGTCACCACTTGTAGCGTGAGCAAGTTATGTTAGCAATGGTTGCAACACACCACATTAACAGCGGTTAAAGAACGCCTCTCTCTGCTCTCTGAGGTTACTGACTTGCAAGGTTTCTTACAAGGTCCTAGTAAACCATGCTCCAAGAGATCTTTGTATGTAATATACAATGGAATAAGGAAGCTTTCACATATGGAAGTGGCTGCTCATTTACGGCAGATTGATTAGGAAAACTTAAAGAAAGCATTAGCTGTTGCTGATAATGGTATAAACACACTGTCCACTAGGATTCCCACAGTGAACATTGTACCCTCAGCAAATGACATCATTCAAAATAATATGTCATTATTACAACATGGACAACATGGACAAAGCCAGCTTAGGTTCATTATGCAGTTGAGTTGGACATTGCAGGCTCTGAAGGGAAGTTGTGTGCCTTAGAAGCACGTAATGTAGAGTTATTTTCTCCTTTCAACCTTACTAGAAAACAGATAATGGCAAAGAAGGAAGTGAGTTACATCATGCTTAATATAGAAAAAAATTAAAAGTTGCCTTTTACGTTATCAGAAACACCATCAGTGTGGTTAATACATCGGGTGATATCAGTGCTGATATCTACAGCTCAGTTCACTTCATGCTAGAAACATTTTCCAATCAGCAGATTTGAACATTTGGGACAGAGCTATATCAATGAAGTATGGGAACTGCCTTTTTATTGTATGAGTGGTGAAAAAGTAATTTTATTTATTGGAAGCAAGTGTGAGACTTCTGTAAGCCATTCAATGATTTGTAAACAGGGGGCAATGCACAGCGCTTGCAATGCTTCAGTGGTTAACTTAGCCTGCTACTTGAAGGGTAGTCCTATCGCTTTGAAACTCCCTGTGCTTTCGAATGGAAGTTACTTGGGGGAGAGTGATCAAGGCTGTTGTGGGGTGAGAGCAGATACTGCATGTGATTTCTGTTTCTCAAATAGTGACCTGCTGCGGAAATGTACTCTTCCCCCTCATACATGAGATACAGGTAGCAAATTTGTGGCCTCACTTTGGTACTTCTAATGTAAATTTTGACAAGCTGAGAAAACTAAAGGCGCTATTGTTTCAAGTTTAAGTTTAAGTTTATTGACATGTCAAAATATAAAATCTCATTGTCATACAATAATATTATCAATAGTACTGTTAAAAAAATAATAATGTTAAATAAAATTGGTTAATACAAAAGATATACATGTGTATATAAATACACTTGAAAAAACATGCTAAAAATAAAAACATCTTGAAAAAACACGCTAGAAATAAAAACAATCATAAAAACCATTCAACAATTCCTATAATTCATGATACAAAAATTTCAAGGAGTCAGCAACAGTTGAACTCAAGTTAGTGTAAATCACCACATTAGAGTATATCTAAACGCAGAACCTATCATAGTTATTCAGAGAGGACAGCAATCGTTGATGAGGGAAATTCAGGGTTACAGTAACATAGAAAGGGCACTCAGGCCATTGCCTATACAAGTGCCCTCAAATAATTGGATCTAAAATGACCTATAACAACACCAGTCCAACTCTACTAAGGACCTTAAGTGCTCTGCGGCAAATAAGCCAGGCAGCATAAATTAATTTAGAGATGGTAGTTACTATCACCATTGATGGATCACATTTGCAGAGCCTATAGACGCTGACGCGGTCAAAAACATGTGCTCTGACATCTGCCCCTAAAACCTATGACTTTCAAGTGGGAACGTCATCAGCTGAAATACAATCCCTTTGAATACTAACTTACTGAGACACTTTGGTGAATTGGTGAGCTGTATTTTTACTGGATACAACACTGCTAGAATTGTACACTTTTTTAAGGTCATAGGTTCTGGATTTGTAAGCACATTCCAGGACGTTTTGGGATAATACCATCAGCCATACACTCACTTTTTTTGAGTGATTTTTGAGGTTCCCCACTAGATCAGCAGTATTTGGAGGTATCCTACTGTTGCTATTTTTTATTTGCAATGCCTGCCCCATCGCAAACAAGACTGATGGAGCTCCCACCAGCCCAACTGTGTTGTGAACGCATGATGCAGTATTTTGGAGCATCACTAGCAGAAGAGCTTAACAACGACTAGTCACTTTTATTCCGGCCAGTGTTCTGCGGTATGCAGCCTGTTTTCCGCTGCTTATGGCGCCCTTTTGAGAATGCAGTGGACTTGTGTCTTGTTCAGCAAAAGGTGCTTTCTATGGACATGAAGTTGATGATCTTCCCATTGAAGGTTCATTCCCAGATCTGTCCTACGAGATTGCAGTTGCTCTGTGACACTTCCTTCGAGTCATCTTTCCTGGACTAGTTTGTCTCAGCTACTGGTGCCCCATCATCTAGCACGGCATGGAAAGCTGCCCTCTCAGCTGCGGCTGAGGCTACAGATCATTTGTGCTCCTCTGATCTTCTGGATGAAGCTCTGGTTCTAATATCGTCTGCCGAAGAGCGGTTCCTCCTGGATTCCATCTCCACTGATGTGTTTCACAACTGCATGCAGGATTCCAGTGAATGTTAATTCGGACCGGTTTTTACCAAACATTTTTTACTAAATCAACAATGTCTTTTTAATTGGCTATTTTTTCTTTGGACTGTTCCGGTTGTCGATATAGACGAACAAGTTACACTTTTGGTAACCCATTATATGTTAGAGATAGGATCTAGCCGCAGATTCCTTACTTTAGAATTATCCCCCAGGTGCTATCCTGGATCTGGAAACTTTTTCCATAGTACATCTGCGCGTCGGTAGAGGGCATCGCATGACTCCGTATCAACGTTGTCTACCAGATGTGACATCAGCAGAGTCCATATAACTCCGTCACCGGTGTGCCGATGTCAGTTTCTTCCGTGATTATTTTCTGTGCTCAAAACGTGGAGCCACAATAGAGACTGCAAATCAAAATAGTATGCTTTGAACAAAATACGCCTTGTGTCAAATAATCACCAAATTCTTAATTCTAGGTGTTCAATTTCATAATGGAAATCTTCTGAGACAACAGTAGAAACTCAGGTTGCAGAGAGGGGAGGATGGGAGGGTTGTCTAGGAATCTGCAGCAAGATCCTGACTTTACCACATAATGTGTTAACAATGGTAAGTAACGTGTTCATCTGATAGAGACATTAAGCCACAGAGTTGTTACTTTAGAATCAGATACTAAAGCATAATAAACCAGAGGTGGGACTGCTAACTGAGACCATCAAAAAGCCTCTAAGTATTGTAAAACTGGTCTAGAACAAGAGAAAAAAAGACCGGATAACCATAATAATTAAGGAGAGTAATAATAAATTCTATGACATCAAAACCTGTGGAAGTGATCACAGGTAATTAACACAATAAAACATGAGAGCATTAAAATAAGCACATCCATGTTAGCATGTCAATTATGTGTCATAAACGACTAACCATATTTAAAGTTTTTAATCCAAAAGAAAAGTGGTCTAGACCTGGAGAAATAAAGGATGCACTCGTAATAGTATATAAAAGGAAGAACATTCTCATTAGTAAAGAACTGTGTAAAAGACCACAGTGCTAAAAAGTTATAAAAAAAACGTCAAGAACATGGGTATAGAATTACCTATAGTCGATATCATTAAAACAATGTTCTTAGAACAAAGCGGTGTAGAGTAATGTAAAAGACTGGCATTCATAAGAATGTAGGTGAGCCCCAACATATTTCACGACTAAAGACTCCTAGGAGGAACCACTGATCAGGAGTCATAAACAAAAACACAGAATAAAGAAAATCTATGTTAATATGATCCGTTGGTGTTAAGAGGCAAACTAACAAAATTGAATATTAAGCTCCTTGCTCCCTTTACGTGATCTGAACCCATGTACAAACATCCCATCAATACTGTGTAAAGGACCAAAGCAATGTCATTATAAAGACAAAGAACCCATGAACGTAGGAAAGTATTACCAAATGAGTTAGTGAAGATAAATGTAATATTTTGTATATGTAGACTGACACTGCATGTTATACCCTGTTGGAACACAGAGCAGCATAACAAGCCATTGAGTAGAACCTCTTACCATGTAAAGGTATATTCAAACCAGACCTACATTATAAGACACATAACATGTTTATCTCTTGCAGAGAAAACAAATAATTGCCCTAGTTAAAAAGAACTTGAAGACCACAATAATAATCATGAAGTATATAAATAAACTGTTTCCCCAGGAAAAGTAGCAGATACAATAAAAACTTTAAGATATGTTCAATATATATTTCCACTGACATAGGAGTGAAACAAACAAACGCCTATACAGTACCAGCTTAAGTTATTTACTTATTTAATATATACAATGTGTAAAAGGAGCCCGATAGAGTAGTGGAAACAAAGTTCAATACATGAGTCGTATAATGAGTGATACTCATCTACAGATGACCAGAAAAGCTATCAATGATGAAAAACTAGAAAAATTACCAGATTCTTAATGAAAGAATCTGTCTGAGTTTGATGAGTCATCCTATGGCAACACTACTCCAAGTGTGAACCCAACTAATGCCAAGTAGAGTCATATGAAGATGAAAACAGTTGTACATATATTAGGTATCAATAATTAACCTCATGAAACAGAACAAATATAACTATCTTCACAAAGAAGAAGAAATACCCCTGAAAAGGTTAAAACCCTTCAGAAAAAAAGGAAAGCAAGTACAAAAACGTAAAACAACTGCTAAAGAGTCCACGTATTATTCAGTCACAAAAGACTGAACAGAATCTACAAAGAGATACATCTCCATGATGACCCATTATCAACTGACATGTCAGGAAAAGAAATAATAATGATCAAATAACATGTTCACGCCATGAAAAAGTCTACACCAAAGTGTAGAAAATGTGTAAACTGAGATGTGTATCTAATATGAACCCCTTACGACCCAACAAGGACAGTCCTAAAGTCTTCAAGAAGATAATTTCTGGCTTATACAGTTTCCAACTAATCAAAAGTAGAAGAAATTATATTACCATATCACAGGTAAAAGTAAATGTACCCATCAATTAGTGATCAACAGCTATCCTATTTGACAGTACAAAGGGGACTTAGGAAACAAACACCCTTAGTGTTGTAGAATCCATATGAGAAATCTCTTTGGACAGAGAATAAACAATATACTCACACTCCCAGAGCCCTGGAAATATTCCCAGTTCCCTATAAGGGATACTAGTAAAATTCCATAATTTCTCAAGTTAGAAAAACAGACACTCTGCAGAGGGAGAAAGTCTGTACTTCCCACTGAAGGTGTAATAGCTCACAATTTAAGGATTGTACATCCTATATAGCTGCTCCCTAGCACACTAGTAAATACTCAAATACCCGACTTAGAGTCTGGGATATACCATAACGGTAACAACTCTTAAGCACAAGCTTTTATTTCAGAGTAAAGTAAACAATATCATCTTAATTCTGGTGCAGTAAATCATGATAACCATCTAAGAGGTTAATTATTGACAAAACCTTAAACAGGAATCATTAATTTACATCAAGTAATGATGATAAAGAAAGAAGCCTTGAACATCAGGCGTGAAAAGCTCCATGGGGTTTGAGGGCACTATGTTACTCAATAACAAGTTAAGGAAAAGTAGCACCTCCAAAGCAAGACCCACTGGGCGTTGCAATGAGGTCATAACAAATATATACGTGTCACAGAAAAAGCCTCACAGCATTGCCAAATCAAAACACTTTAGAG
Source organism: Pleurodeles waltl (assembly GCF_031143425.1). Lineage (NCBI taxonomy): Eukaryota > Metazoa > Chordata > Amphibia > Caudata > Salamandridae > Pleurodeles > Pleurodeles waltl. The sequence continues at coordinate 1,190,304,537 of NC_090446.1, forward strand.
AATTTTTTAAGAACACAGTACTAACAGTATAGTAGTTATTAACTAGCCAAAAGATAGAGAGGAACCAAGTTAATTTAGTGCTCCACCCCTACTGTGTCAAATGGCTTAAAGATGAGTAAGCCTGAATACCAAATAAATTGGCACCATCAAATGGCATGTCAATCAATGTAGACTGGACTGACTCTGAAAACCCAGAGGTACAAAACCAGGCATGGCGACGTAGCGCAACTGAGGAAGCCACAGCGTGACCCACAGAGTCAGTGGTGTCCATGCTGTAGCAAGTGATTAATTTAGCTGCGTGCTGTCCGTCTTGAACTATGGGAGTGATAGAACTCCTGATGTCTTCGGAAGTGAAGGTAAATTGTTCGCTAATGAGTCCCATAAAGAAAGAGAGAAACGTCAAGAACAGAAGATGTGTTCACAGAGTGTAGAGCAGAATTTGTGGAGGAAAAAATATGCCTGCCACAGAGGTCTGGACTCCTGGACTATCCATCAGGTGGAACATGTGGGAGAGACTCCATATCACGTAAAGCTAAAGCGGCATGAATACACCAAACTTCAATGAGTGGGCTGTCTTATTGTACAGGGCAGGTCGTGCCTATGGGATAGAGCTAGGTTAACAGAGGCCCAGGTATCCGGCTTAACTCAAGCTCCCAAACCCTGTATGAGGAGGACATCAATCACAGGATCTGAAGCTAATTCCACTGAAGGAAGAGCCAGACCCAACACCTCAGCAACCCCTATTACCATGTCTGCAATGGAGGAGCTCGCCTCCGTAGCAAGTCCAGGGGGTGAAAGTAGGCCTGAGGCTGGAGAAGAATCCAAGCCACTAGCCATAGCTAGGTGAGTGAACCAGCTAACGTCTTAATGAGAGTCCAACTTCCTTACTGCCTGTCCACCATGTCCTTCAGTAGGACCAACATGAGGGTATTTTTGTGGAGGAAGGTCAGAGATGACAAGGATGCTTCGGCAACTGACGCTGAAGGCCTAACTGAAACAGAGGGCAAACCCGCCGGTGTGGATACAGTCAAGGCACTTCAACCCTCCTTGGGACCCACAGGCGCAACCCAGAGGGAGGTGACAGACCAAAGATAGCATGAATGGAAGCATGATATTCACACATCTGATCTCGAGTAGCTCTATCTCCTAGAAAGTGAGGGAGATGCAGGGCAGACTCCAGCCTCGTCTCCTGAACCAAGGAATGACAGGGAGGTCGTATGCAGTGAAGTCAGCAACTTCCGTGACTTCGAGCGCTTGCTAAACTTATCTTTGGACCTCGATGGAGTATGGCATCCAAGAGAACGATTCCTCAAACGGCACCATGAATGGACGTCAATCCAAGAAGGAGCCCTCATTTGAAGGGAAGACCAAGAATACTCCCACAACCGTGCCACAAGAGCTTCATCTGATGCATTCGTAGAGCTTTTGGGCCAAGTTGCTGACAGGAGTCGCACTCGTTGGCATCATGGTGCTCGCCCAGGCAACACATGCAAATGGAATTGGGGTCTGTAGCTGACATTTAGCATCCACAGGACCCACAGTGTTTAAACCCCGAAGACATAGAAAGCACAATGTTTGATATGACGAAAACATGGAAGTAGGCAGAAAGACGGTCTGACCAACTGTTACGGGAACTGCGTTGCAAGAGTGGAAAAGAAGGAACTGACATTGGCACATCGGTGAGGGAGTTATATGGACTCCGCTGACTTCACATCCAGTGAACAACATCGATATGGAGTTGCGCAACACCCTCTAACGACGCACAGACATACTGTGGAAAACATTTCCAGATCCAGGCTCACTCCGGGGGAGTATTCTGAAGTAAGGAATCTGCGGCTAGATGTCTCTATCAGATATTTTATGACTGTTATAGGTTTTATAGGATTTCAGTCTTTTTTATTTTGTATTCCTTTAAGGATTTTAGAATCTTCACTCCTAGACTAGCAAGGGGAGGGTATCGTCAGGCCCTTTTGGAATGGGGGTTGGGCACCCCGTCTTAGCTTAGTTTCACAGTTCATGCCTTGTTTTACATTTAAAAGCATTTTATTAATATTTTAGCAGAGTTGCTTTTAGTAATTGCAAGATATTTTATCAATTGATTCTTTTAGGAAGGCAGAGTTTAAGCTGCACGTTTAATTAGCCTTGTACTACATATAAAATGTAGTCCTTGTCCACAGCTGGGACGCACAGGACATGATACGCAACCTTGTATATGCTAAACCTGGGGTCTGCTTCTATCTTCGAGACACAGTATTACATCAGAGCTGCTGCCCAAACAAGGCATGGGTCATTATATACACTACACTATGGCGCAAAGGGGGTAGAGGCCATTCCGGTCATGACTATCCTGGGACGCTTTCCTGTCGAAAGTCTGCTTAGCTGACGCTGATATCTCAGCCACCTGGGGAGATAGCCATCTTCATCACAGACATACCCCTGCTATTCTATTCTGGTACGATGTTGGGACGAATCTTTTAGGTCGGGCCAGGCAGAGGGTTACAACCACTATGCTTTAAAATTTCGACATAGGGTTTTGGTAGGAATATATAGAAACACACAATATGGTGGAATTCTTTATCTTCTTCACTCTTGCTGTCATGTTGGTTATTGTGCTCTGCTAGTCTGCCTAAATTATCGCAGCACATGCTTTTTTAGTCAAATGAGATTACTTCAATAAATACACTGAAATCCATTTCGAAGCTTGTATCTCACAATGGCGTACGTGAGTAAGTGAGCAAAAGGGGTACGATCTGTTTCCACAACTTCCCTGAGGAGTCCTCGTGCCATGTTGAGGTTGCTGTAATCACCTTTTGCCCCAACAGGTTTTGTGGTCAGGGTGAGGCACTATGAGCTAGCCAGGAGGTAAGCTGACAGCTGTCAAGCAGTGTGGGGTGCACTCAGTCTCCCATGCTTGGTGGTGCTGCCGTCAAAGTAGCATATGCTTGCAAATAAGACATTTTTTAAGTCTCAATCTTCTGAAATAGAACCGGGTATTATGAACAAGTTACTTACCGTCAGTAATGATTTATCTGGTAGAGACATTATAGTTGCAGATTCCTTCCCTTAGAATTTCCCCCAGACATCACACTGGATCCGGAGATTTTTCTTCAAGGAGTGCCCTTGCGCGCTGTCATGTGGCGTTGGTCGACTTCGCGTCCATCGTTGGCGTTGTGGTACCCATGATGACGTCGCAGTCGTATATAGGCACCACCCAGGTGCGCTGATGTCAGTTTCTGTTCATGATTTTCCACGCCAGTAGCACGGCACCATGAAGAACACTGACAATGGTGTGTCAGAACTACGGCCCTGAAAGGGAAATCTCTGTCCCTAGAAATCAGTTTGCAGTGTGGGAAGGATGGGTGGGTCGGTAAGGAATCTGCAACTAGAATATGTCTCGAACAGATAAATTGTTACCAAAGGTAAGTTACTTGTTCATCTGACAGAGACTTCTAGTTGCAGATTCCTTACCTTAGAATAGCTACCCAAGCAATACCATCCTCGGCGGGTGGCTACGAACCAAGATCATACTAGAAAGTAGCCGTCTCTGCAGACCTGACTTTACAAGCAGTAATGTTTTGTGAACGTGTGCAGAGATGCCCATGCTACTGCCTGCAGATATCCAGGAAAGGAACTCTGCGTGCTAATGCTGTGGTTGCAGAAGTAGGTCTGGTGGAGTGAGCACGCCAGCCCTCACCACCCAACGCAAGATAGTGTGCTTCAGTATCGCCAGCCTTTTCTTTGCACCTGCATATCCTGTAAAGAGTTGATAGTCCACCCAGAAACCTTTAGTATGATTGAAGGAGGACGCCAATACTCTCTTTGGATCCAGATGGTGGAGTCTCTCCTCTTCATGAGAGGGATGTAGAGGTGTGTAAAAAGTAGGCAAGGTGATGTATTGGCCTACATGAAAAGACGTAACAACCTTAGGAAGAAAGGAGGCCCTGGTACAAAGCACCACTTTGTTAGGATGGACAGATAAAAATAGTGGCTTTGAAGAAAGAGCTTGAAGCTCACTCACTCTGCGAGCGAAGGTGATGGCAATCAGGAAAGCAGTTTTTTATGTGAGGAGCCGCAACTGACAATTGTCAAATGGCTCAAAAAGGGCATCCATAGGGTAGGTAAGGACCAGGTTTAAGTCCCATTGGGGCATAATGAATGGAGTAGGAGGAAGCAAGTGGGTGAGTCCTTTAAAGAACCTCCCAAGAATGGAAGACTTGAACAAGGAAGGTTGGCCTGGCAATCAGAGAAAATAGCCTTTAAGGGTGCCCAAAGTACAGCCCTGCTGGGCAAGAGAAAGGATGAACAGGAGAACCTCAGACAGAGGTGCGGAAAGGGGATCAACAGACTTGTTGGTATACCATGCCACAAATGTTTGTCAACAACAGGCATATACCGATTTGGTGGAGGGACGCCTGGCTGCTAAAATAAGATTACAGACTTCAGGCGGAAGGTTGAAAGCTGTCAACTGCCACTGCTCAATCTCCACTGCTCAATCTCCACGCAAGAAGGCGAAGGCTGGACTGGTTTTGGTGGAGAACCGCCCCCTGCTGCTGCGACCGAAGATTCTCTCGAAGGGGCAGTCTGATCGAAGGATCCGTTGCCATGCTCAAAAGCTCTGGATACCAGACTCTTCGCTCCCAGTCTGGAGCCACAAGGATTACTTGGGCCCAGTCACTCTTGATCTTCTTCAGAACTCTAGGCAGAAGTGGTATTGGCGAGAAGGCGTAAAGGAGGCCTGAGCTCCACTCGAGATGAAAAGCGTAGGAGAGCGAGTGCCGCCAGATTTAACCAAGGCCCTCCCCACTGCCTAAAGAGGCCTTGTGCCACCTCCGGACAGAGACGCCATTTGAGATTAATTATGCAAAAACAGCTGAGTTTGTCTACTCTGGTGTTGAGAGAGCCCATCAGATGTTAAACCACCAGGGTTTTGCCCTGGTGTTCCAGCCACATCCAGAGCCGCCCTGCTTGTTGCAGTACCTCATGGCAGTGGTGTTGTCTGTGAATACTTACCCTTTTAGAGAGGGAAGGAATGCTTTCAATGCAAGCCAAGCCTGATCGCCAGGAGCTCCAAAAGATTGTTGTGGTATCCGGACTCCGCCAGAGACCAGAGACCTCTGATCTCCGTCTCTCCCATGTGCCCGCACCACCCTTAAGTGACGCATCGGTCACTAATGTAAGATCTGGTTGGGGAAAGGAGAGGGATCTGGCATTGGTCCAATCATGATTCGAAAGCCACCACTGTGGTTCCCTCCGAGATCCGGACCGTGTCGGAGAGGATTCCCTGATGCTGGGTGTAGAAAAGTCACTCTTTTTGGCATGGTTACCCCCACTTTTTTCCTGTTTATCAGTTTTTTTAGACTGTCTTCCCTGGAATCCTGCTAACCAGGACCCCAGTGATTATGCTCTCTACTCAAAATGTGGTTGATGACAGATATGTAGAGGCCCTTAGAGGCATCTGAGTGTCCAGGTCAGGCAGGTGATGTCAGTGACCCCTCTGATAGGTGTTTATCACGCAAAGTGATAGGGCTGTTTAGGGACTCCCTTGTGGGTGGGTCCCCAGATTCGGCATGCAAGAGTCCACCACGACTCCTCTGCATCAACCTCTTCTGCTCCTGGCCACCGGAATCGCACCTGGACCCTTCAGGAACCACCAAGACTGCAACTCTAGAGACAACCATGCCTTGCAGCATTGTTTTCCTGGCTTCTTACAGCAACTACCACAATTCCACAGCTAAGTAAGCAAGACTTCAGCTACACCAAGAAACAAGAAGGAATCACTCTTGGAGTGAAGGAGTCACTCCCCTGCATCTGCAGGCACCTAAGGCACTGACGTCCAGCTGGACTCTGTCTCTTATTTGTTTGCAGGTCCTCTTCTTCCAGAATCCACCTCTGGGTTCCTCTGGTCTGGTCCTGTTCTTGAAAAGTTCCTTTTCTAAGTCCTCTTGTTAATCCTTGGGAAGACCAGGTACTTACCCTCTACTCTCCTGGTCGCTGGGGGTCACTTAGGTACTCACCTCTTGGGGTGCAGAATTCTCCCAGCTCCCCTCTAACTACTCCATATCTTTGGGTGGGGGATTTACATTCTACTATTTTAGTATATGGTTTGGCCCTCCCCTAGGGCCCTAGCTATTTTTCTATTATTTTTCTTTTACAATTTCTTGCCAATGCTTGTTGTTTCCTATGCTAATCTTAACTATTACTGTGTATATATATAGTGTGTACTTACCTTCAGTTGGGGGACTGCCTATAACTAATCTAGTTCAGTGTTACTCTAATAAAGTACCTTTATTTTTGCAACACTGTGTGGTTCCTTTCAGTTGTTATATGTTACTGTGTGACTACTGTAGTATTGCAAGTGCTTTGCACTTCTCCTAGATAAGTGTTGGCTGCTCATCCACAACTACCTCTAGAGATCCCTGGCTTCCTAGACACTGTCTTCATTCACTAATATGGGTTGCCTGGACCTGGTATAAGGTGCCAACACCATAGATGTCCACCACACCCCAGGCCAGCTTCTTACACTGTGCCCATTGTAACTTCAGGCCCCACTGCAAAGCCTGCATATGCCATCTGGCATGTGTCTCCAGCAGGATGCAGGAGGCCATGAGGCCCAGCAGCTTTAGAGTCAGTCTCACCGAAATCCAGGACAGAGGCTAAAACATCAGAATCATTCCCTGAATATCCCATACTCGCTTGTGTCCAGAATAGCTCCAATGAAGGTGAGCATCTGAGGAGTCAGGTGTGACTTCGGCATGTTCATAGTGAACCCCAGTGAGTACAGAAGTTTTGCCATAGCCTGAAGATAGGAGACGACCGTCTTGGGGGGTGCTCACCTTCAACACCCAGTCATCGAGATAGGAGAAGACTGAAACTCCTAACTTGTGCAGATGAGCCTAAACCACCACCATCACTTTCGTGAGCACCCAAGGGGAGATGGTAAGGGTGAAGGGGAGCATGGTAAATTGAAAGTGCTTATCGCCTACCAAGAATTGCAAGTAGCGTCTGTGGGCAGGCAGGACGGGTCTATGGAAGTAAGCATCTTCCAAGTCCAACACTACCATCCAGTCTCCAGGGTCCAAGGCAGACTGGACCTGAGCCAGGGTGAGCATTTTGAACTTCTCGTTCCTGAGGAAAGGATTGAGGGCCCGGAGATCTAGAATAAGGCGAAGGCCAATGTCTTTCTTGGGCACCAGAAAGCAGTGGGAATAACAACCACAACCTACTTCGGGAGCAGAGGCCCTCTCTATTGCTTCCTTGGCCAAGAGAGCTGTGACTTCCTCACTGAGAAGAGCCAAATAATCCTCCGATAAGCGGTCGTAAGACGGTGGATTGGTCAGAGGTGTTGTCTTGAAGGGGCAGGAGTAGCCCCTTTGGACTATTTACAAAACCCACCTGCCCGTTGTGATGGATTCACAGTGGGGCAGGTGATGGCGGATCTTGCCTCCTACTGGTCCGGGATGAGGCGACTGATTAGGATTAATTGACGGCTGCGGCAGGGATGGACTGGGCAGACCGCTGGCTCCCTGACCCATGATCCCAGTGATCCAGAGTGGCAGAGTAGCATGCACGGCTCGGTGGCTGGTAGGCAAAGGATGTGAGAGGGAGATCCGTCTGTGGCCACAAAAAGGGGGAAAACAAGACTCTGCTGGGCGAGGGGTTGCAGCGAGGCCAAGGGACCGAGTTGTAGCCCGGGACACCTTAAAAAGGCTTGAGCTCAACACTACAAAGGAGGGTCCCGCGAAGTCAGAGGTCAACTCAGCGAGTTGAGCAATGCAGGACAGAGTGCTGGGAACCTGGGCTATGCTGTGCACGAAGGATTCCTTGCAAAAGTGCACAGAAGCCCTAGCAGCTGCAGATCACGCAGTACACAGGATTACTGTCTTGCGTGGCGTGGCGAGGCAAGGACTTACCTCCACCAAATTTGGACAGAAGGACCACTGGACTGTCGGGGTCACTTGGATCCAGCTCCTGTGTTCGAGGGACCACGCTCGTCAAGATGAGAGGGGATCCAGAGGACCGGTGATGCAGAAGTTTGGTGCCTATGTTAGCAGGGGGAAGATTCCGTCGAAAAAGGTGGATAGTGGCTCCTGCCACGACCAAACAATCCATCATGAACTGGACTCTGCCCCCTTCTCCTGCAGGTCCTCTTCTGCCAGAATCCACTTTGGGCTTCTTCCAGTCTGGTCTGTGTCTTGTACAATCCCTTTTTTAAGTCCTCCGGTTAGTCGTTGGGGAGACCAGTTCCTTCCTCTGCTCTCCTGGTCCCTGGGGATCACTCAGGTACTCGTGGGGTTCCTAGTTCTTCCAGCTCCCCTCTAATGACTCCACATCCTTGGGTGGGTGACTGTATCTCACATTACACTTTCTTTGTATATGATTTGGTCCTCCCCCACGGCCCTTGCTATATTTACTAAGTATTGCCAATGCTTGTTGTTTCTGTGCAAATTTCTGATTGCTGTTGTGTATATATCTGGTGTGTACGTACCTCCAGTTGGGGGGGACTGCCTAGAAGTGATCTAGTGCTGTGTTAGTATAATAAAGTACCTTTATTTTTGTAAAGCTGTGTGGTTCTTTCTTGTGTGATAAGTAACATGTGACTATAGTGGTATTGCTTGAGCTTTGCATCTCCATTGAGTCTCCTAGATAAGTCTTGGCTGCTCATCCATAGCTACCTCTAGAGAGCCCTGGCTTCCTAGACACTGCCTACACTTCACTAGTAGGGGATATCTGAACCTGGTACAAGGTGACAACACCATAGGTGTCCACCACACACTAGGCGAGCTTCCTACAGTCATTATGAACTCCACAGCTCCATGATGGCTTCACTGAAGACTGGGAAGTTTGGTATCAAACTTCTCAGCACATTAGACCCACACTGCTGCCACTGTTGGAGTTAGTGTAAAATGCACAAAGAGGGCATCTTAGAGATGCCCCCTGTATTTTACCCAACCCTTTAGTGCGGGGCTGACCAATCTGTACCAGCCTGCCACTAACAGACAGGTTTCTGACCACATGGGGTGAGAGCCTTTGTGCTCTCTAAGGCCAGAAACAAAGCCTGCACTGGGTGGACATGCTTCATACCTCCCCCTGCAGGAACTGTAACACTTAGTGGTGAGCCTCAAAGGCTCAGGTCTCCTGTTATAGTGCCCCAGGGCACTCCAGCTAGTGGAGATGCCCGGCCCCAGGACAATGCCCCACTTTTGGCAGCAAGTCCGGCAGGAAAATTAGGTAAAACAGGGAGGAGTGACCACTCCAGCTAGGACCACCCCCAAGGTGTCCAGAGCTGAAGTGACCCCCTCCCTGCAGGATTCTCCATCTTGGTTTGAAGGACAGGGACCAATAGGGTTAGGTCTGTATCCCCCTTCCCCAAAGAGAGAGGACACAGGAAGGGGGGAGCCACCCTCAGGGAATTAGCTATTGCCCTCTGGCCTCTGTAACACCCCTAAATCTAGGATTAAAGGCCTCCCTGAACCTAGCTCATCAGATTCCTGACGATCTCAACAACAAGAAGGAAGGAGGACTGCTAAGCCAAACCCCCAGCAGTGAAGACTCCAGATGACAACTGACTTAGCCCCAGCCCTACCGGCCTGTCTGCAGCTTCAAGGACTCTGCTACCAAAAGGAAACACATCCTGCAGGACCAGAAACCTCTCCAAACCCCCAGAGGAGTGCCTGCCCACCAGCGGACCAAGAACTCCAGAGGACAGCAACCCTGTCCAGAAACAAACATCCCAAAGGACTCCAGAACTGCCCCGGATCCTCGAGTCCTGCCCACTCTACTCCGAACGTCCATGGCCCCTGTCCAGGTGGCCCAGGGGTCCAGAGTAGGTCCCAAGGCGATTCTGACCTTGTGTCCACCATGGGTTGATCCCTCCTGGCCAACACGACGCATGCAGCCTAAATATGGAGGACCCCCCTGACCACGAGAGAACCGGATGAAGATTCCTGATGCCTAAATTTACCCCTGCACACGCTGTCCCCTGGCCTTGGTGAATCTGACCACCAGTTCAGCAATGTTCAGCAGGTGACCCTCCTCCTTGTCCAGCTTGTGGTTTCTCAGAACCGAACCCCTGGACACAGCCTGCAGCATCTTTGCGACCCCCGGGGCTCCCGTATTGAAAAGCATTGGTAGCCCGACGCTATGTTTGCACCCTGGCCCCACGGGCCTGCCCTCCGAAGTTACGGATACTTACCTCCTGGCACATCTGTTTACAAGTGCCTTCGGTCTCCATAGGATCCCAATCTAAATCTACATTCAACTTTGACCTCTGCAACCTGCCAGCCCTGTGTTGCTGGTGGTGTAAGTTTGGGGTCATCCTGAACCCTGACCTGTGGACATCCTAACCCCCTGAGATTGGAACTGTATGTCGAGTATATACCTCAAAATTGCACTAACACTTTTTCCCGCTTAGGACTGTTCTGAAAATTGCAGTGTCAACTTTTAAAAGTGAAAAGTGTTACTTGCCTGTAAACCGTTTTCTTTGCCAAATCTAAACAACGGGCTATTGATACATAAGTTCGATACTTGCAAATTTACTTACCTGCAAACAGATCCTTTGGGTTCTAGAAATAAAGTAACAAAATATATTTTTACAATACAAACACATTGGCCTGGAGTTAGTCATTGAGTGTGTGCCTCATCTGATAAGCCTAACTGCTCGACTACAGTACCACAAAAGAGAGCATTAATATTATCTACTTTAGCCTCTGGGGAACCTCTTGACTCTGTGCACACTATATCTCATTTGATATAGTATATTCGGAGCCAGCTTCCTACACCTGGTATATGGTACTCGGGTTCCCAGGGCATTGGTACACCAGGGGTCCTCCAAGGGCTGAAGCATGTATTGTGCCACTCGTGGGGACCTATGCAAACGGTGAGTCCAGGCCTTCCATTGCAGTCTGCATGAAATGGTGCATGCAACTTTTACTCTAGATGTAAGATTTGACTTATATCATGATTACTGCACACTGACCCTTTAAGTCACCCCTAAAGTAGGCCCTTCAGCCCAAGGGCAGGGTGCATGGCCCTAAGTGTGAGGACAAACCCAAGAGTCTATTTCCTGGGCTTTGTAAGTGGGGGAAAGTCATCCTAAGTTATGTAATGGACACTGGTCAACACGAGTTGTTCAACTACATAATGGCTTCACCGAACATAGGCATGCAACTGCACCGATTCCAGTGCTAGTTGCATGATACTGTGTACTGTGGGGGTTTCCTAGGGGATCCACTAAAGTCTGCCTGTACTGCCTTGCAGGGTCTGCATGCCTGCCTCTACTGCTGCCGACCCCAGACACTGTTCTGCCCTCCTGCTCATGAGCATAACTCAGGCAGGGGAAGGCAGAACAAAGGATTTCCTGTACGATAGAGGTGTGACCTCCTCTTCCTTAGACATACGTGTCTCTGCGCTGGTGGTGGGGGTGCCTCTGAGCATTACCAGATTGCTTTGAAGGGCACAATTGGCGCCCTCCTTGCATAAACCGGATTTTACTAGTGCAGTAACTCCTGGTTCCCGCTCTAGCGTGAAACCACATAAAGGACAAGGAAGAGAACCACCCCCCTGTCCAGCTACTCCCCTAGGAAGGTGCACAGTACCAGGTGGCCACTTGATTCTGCCATCTTAGAAATAAGAGTAGCAGAGACCTCTGATAGGTGGGTCACTGTAGTAAGTGTCCAACCCCCTTCCTGGGTTACTTAAGGGCTCCCATGAGGGTGGGACCCTAGATTTGTATGCAAGACTTCAGGAACCATCTGCAAGTCTCCTCTGCAAGACCCTTCTGCAACCTGGACACCGTAACCACGGCTGTTCTTCGCTGGAACCAAGAGCAAGACTGTAACCAGGAGAAGGGCTCCTACTACAACTTTGTTTCCAAGTTCTGAAAAGACTTCTGCAACCCTGTAACCGTGCATCCTCCAGAGTCACAGGGAATCTGCCTGTACTTAAGAGAGCAAGAAGGAATCTCACTTGAAGTGAAGGAGTCACTCCCCTGCATCTGCAGTCACCTCATCGACGACAACCGGCTTGTGGATCCTGCTGTCCCACTGACTGTGCAAGGCGGTGGTGGTTCTGTGACTCTCCAGAGGTCCGACCTAGCTTCCTTTCAACTGTTAAGTCTGTGGTCTCTTGCTGGAGCTGCTTGGCTGGAACCCCTATGCACCATGTCTGTTCGTTGTTGGCAAGGCTTGTTGGCTCTTCAGTCTGAAGACCTCCTAGCTCCACGAAGCCCTGGCCTCCATCTGTCTCCAGCTCCAAGAGCGACGTCTTCTCTTCAACTCCTGTGACATGGGCATCCCTCTTTGCTGTGCTGTTGAGGCCTCTCTGTGACTCCCTGTGCCTGCTGCCAGAGCGTCCTGCTGGGTGCTCCATCGATTCCTGCTAGCTCTCCTGCATGCTGGCCCCGACTTACCCACCAAGGTGGGGTTACCTCGACCTTGTTGGTCCCCACAAATCCTGCAAACTCCATACAACGCTTCCCTCCATTTGCCGAGGCTTGTTGGTGGTCCCACTGACCCCTCTGCAATTCAAAGACTGGCGTGGGGCAGCTCGTGGACGACTCCTGGGATCTTCCTGCAACACCTGCACCCCGCAGCTGCACTTCTTCGCCCACCGTCCAATATGAAAGCATCTCCAAGAAGGATGGGCATTGACCTCCTGCACTGCCTGGGCACCTCCAGGTGGTTGGACTCTGCCCCCTCTTTCCTTAGGTCCTCTTCTTCAGGAATCCATGCCTGGGTTCCACCAACCTCGTCCCGGGTCCCAACAGAAACTGGACAACCAAGGTCCCCATTGACTTTAACGAGAGGTTCCGACATAACTTCACTCCTCTGCTCCTGGGCTCCCTGGTGTAGGTCCTCCACTGTTTTGGGTATCCACAAATGGGGGCACTCGCCAACCTCCCTTGTCCCAACGGGTTTCCTCTGGGTCCTCTGGGAAGGGTAATAAACCGCGAAAACTCCAACCAGGACTTCCCCATGTTATACTATGGACACTAACCTGAGATTACAACTCTGCACACAGGCCACTGAGGAATCCTACCTACTTACCTCTCCAGTTCTTGGGTGGTAGTGTGGGTTGGGAGTGATTTTCATTCCATTTTTTCGAATATGGCTTGGCCTATCCCATAGGGGCCCATGTTATTTTGTGCCTTTACTTACCTATTGCTAAGTATATTTTTGTATGTTCATATCTCCTGTTAGGAGATATAACAAAGTTAGTTCTAGAGTGTCTGTTGCAATAAATATAAAATGTTTCTAACACTGGTGTTCTTTGCTGTGTGTACATCACTGACTGACTTGTGTGGTATATGCAACCTTTTCACACCCTCCTGGATAAGCCTTCGCTGCTCTCCACAGATACCCTTTTGAATGTTCTGGTTATCTAGAACCTCCTGCACTATCACAAAGGGTTGCCTGGACTCAGTGCAGGGTGCCTCACCTATAGCTGTACACCATATACTGAGACAGCCTCCTATATTGGTTGTGCTGCAGTGGGATAAAGACTTGCATTGCTTTACCACTTGGTCATAAGTGAGTTTCCACAGGAAACCACTGCTGACTTAGGTGCATACTGTACTTTTTCTAAATTGTTCTCAGACTGGGTTGTTAAGAGTCTGGCGTAGCCCTTTCACCAAGTTTTGGTAAAAAGTTTAGGATATTATGGTAGGGTGGATACACATACACTACAGTAGTACCATATCTGCAGTTGACGAATCTAGACAGACTTAGGGGACTGGATACAGTATCCTTAAGTTCCAGGAACTCAGGACACTGTGTAGGTCTAACTAAAAACATTTAGTCACCCTACTAAACCTCATGTCCTAGAAATGCTCATGCAATATGACCTCCATCACCCTGAAGGGCAGGAAGAGCAGGGAGACCAGGGTGGGAGGAAAGTACCCTGTACCTCAGGTTCCTACTCTGAGCATGTCCAAGAGAACAACCCTGTCCCGAAGGACAACCCTGGGCCTGTAGTGGGAGGTACTAATAGTACAGAAGGTGGCCACATACTTAGGTCCACTTTTACCCCCCCCTGTGAAGGTCCAAAGGGTTACGAGGAGGAATAGGTCCTCCTCAAATTCTCACTTTCCTCAGCATCCTGTGCTGAGTCCACCTGTTCTGATAACTCACAATAGTTATTATTAGATGGGGGTTACCACCTGCTTAAGCTTGAGAAATATTTCCTCCTTACAAATCTGGGGATGACATCCACTTTTAGGTAACTGCTCTGGTGAGAGTTGCAAAGTCCAAAAGGTCCCTCAGAGGCAGTGGGCAGCTATCCCATGCCTCTCCTTTGCAGACAAAGGTAGAGAGAGACAAACTTTTGGCAGTCAGAGGAGACGGTGCAGACAACTACCAGGTTTTAAAAGAGGCACTGATTTATCGGTTTGGGGTTTCTACTGAGGAATACAGAATTAAGTTCAGAAAAAACCAGAAGGAGTCTTCGCAAGAGTGGGTTGATTTTGTAGACTGTGCAGGTAAGGCTCTGGAAGGCTGGTCACCTGGTAGTAATGTACATGAATATGAAGGGCTACACAGTTTGATCATGAGAGAACACTTCTTAACTATGTGTCTGAAAAGCTGCACCAATATCTGGTGACCTCTCCCCGAGAATTGGAAAGGCAGACAAATGGGTTTGCACCAAATGTAGTAGGAAAGCTCATAGTGAGGGTGTCCAGAAGAAAACTAATATCTCTAAGTCCCAAGAGAAGGTTGGGAAGAAACCTAATGACAATAAGAAGGTCTTCCTCAGGTCCACAAACTTCTTCTGGGAGTGGGTCTAAATCATCCTCATCTTCTAACAACAACAAAACATGGTGCTTTCTTTGTAAAGCAAAAGGCCATAGGACATCGGATCCCAGTTGACCTAAGAAAGGCACTAGTACTGCTACTACTTCCCCTAGTGCCCCTAGTAGTAGTACCACATCCAAGGGGGTAGCTGGGTTCATCCTGAGTACTGCAGTGGACTGTGGCCTATTCAGACAAACCACTGAGGTTGTCCTTGTATCAGAGGGTGGCATTGACCTTCCCACTTTGGCTGCCTGGCCTCCTATAATGAGGAAATACTGACACCATCCCCTCATTAATGATATTGAGCCAGAGGTGTACAGGGACACAGGTGCAGGTGTCACCATGTTAACTGAAAAACTGGTGTCACCTGAGAAAATCCTACTTGGGCACACTTACCAAGTAACCAACGAAGGTAACATCACTAAGTGCCACCCGATGACAGTGGTTAATTTCAGCTGGTGGTTGGGGGTACTGGCACTAAAAAGGTTGTAGAGTCCTCATCCATTCCTGTAGAGTGCCTTTTGGGCAATTATTTGGAGACTTCAGCATGGGCTGAAGTGGAGTTACAGGCCCATGCAGCAATGCTGGGCATCCACGAGAGTGTGTTTGTGGCAACTAGAGCACAGGTCAAGAAGCAGGGAGCCCAAGGAGCATTGGAGACTAAAACAATGGCACATGCAGCTCCCAAGAAGAGAGGAAGGAAGGGTAAAAAGTTATCCTGTGTCATACTTTGTGAGGATCAGTCTTCTCAGGGAGAGGATCTTGCCCCTTATGAGGAAACTGCCCCAGTGGAGCTTGGGCCTGATATGGCAGAGCTTTTGGGGGCAGGGAGGAATTGAGTCTGGAGCAGAAACTTGCCCCTCTCTTGAAGGCCTCGGACAGCAAGCTGCTGCAGAAAAGGCAGGGGATGTCAGTGGATCTACTGGGACAATGGTCTTTTTTTCTGAGACTAGAGACCCCAAGCCTGGTGCCACCAGGAGGTAGGTCATTCCTCTGAAGTTTGGTGAATTCTTATTTGCCCTAGCGCATAACATTCCCCTTGCAGGACATCTTGGGCAAAGCAAAACATGGGACAGACTTGTTCCACACTTTCACTGGCCCCCATGTCTGAAAATACAGAGGAATGTTGCCACTCCTGTGTAACCTGCCAAGCCAGTGACAAGTCAGGTAGCACCACAAAAGCCCCCTTACTTTCACTACCAGTGGTTAGGGTTCCCTTTGAGAGGGTAGGTATTGATATTATTGGTCTCCTAGTCACCCCTACAATCTCTGGGAACAGATGTATTCTGGTGGTGGTGGACCATGCTACCAGGTACCCAGTAGCCACCCCCCTTAGAATCACTAGAGCACCTGGTCAGAGCCCTCTTAGGATTTTTTTCCAGAGTGGCCTACCTTAGAGGTTACTTATAGGGTCAGAGTGCATTGACCATGACATAAGGCAAACCTTATATCTGGGGTGAAAGGTGCATGCACCATTTCACACAGGCTGCAATGGCAGGCCTGTAGTCACAGTTTGCATGGGCCCCCGTGGGTGGCACAATATGTGCTGCAGCCGATTGGGGACCCCTGGTGTACCAATGTCCTGGGTACCTGATTACCATATACCAGGGACTTACATGGGTTCACCAGTATGGCAGTTGTGTGGTGTAAATGTTACCATACAACTACATTTAGAGGAGAGAACACTGACATTGGGGTCTTGGTTATCAGGATCCCAGTGTACTACAGTCTAAACATACTGGCAAGAGGCTAAAAGTGAAGGCAACCATGCCAGAAAGATGCTATTTTCCTACAACATTGATCCTTATGATGATGGGAACCGCTTTGATGACTTATAGGATACCAGTGGCCTAGATACCTCCCTGGACAGTGGACTTTCCTCCCCAAACCCGACCATGGCAACAGAGGAGTCTGCCTTCTTCACTACAGTAATTGTAAAAGTGGTGGACACGCTAGATCTACGATGGAGTTAACAACAAACTTCCTCACTAAGGTCCTCAAACCAGCCAAGAACATCTACCGCCTTTCAGTGAGACCCTGACTAATGTGCTAGTGGGCATCTGTACAATCCTGAATCTTCTTCCCCAATTAATAGGCAAGTGGCAAGACGACATAGACTTGCTCCAAGGGGTCATGATGTTCTGCTTCAGCACCCCACTCTGGAGAGCAGGGTGTCCACAAGTCGTCTGAACCCTTAATGCTTTCCTTACTACCACCCATGGCAGAGTCCAAACAAATGGAGACATTCACTAAGCATGTATTCTCCATCAGCTTTTCCCTCTGATCTGTCAATATTTATTTTCTACTGTGGAGATATTTGCATTAACTGTAGTCCACAGTGGAGGATATCCTTCCAGCTGCCTTGATATCCTTGGTGTGGTATTCCCCCAAATATGTTGCCTTCACTCCTCCTGTTTATTGAATTCGTTTTTGCTGCCCTTGGGACTGTGCACACTTTACCCTGTTCACCAGTTATAAAGTGCTTGTACTCTCCTTAAAACATAGTACAAGTGGCTGAGACCTAATTGGAACATTTACGTTACTTGTATGTTCTTCGTAAATGATACTACATGTACCCAGAGCCTGTATAATAAATGCTACCAGGTGGCCTGCAGCACTCATTGTGCCACAAACTAAAGTGGTGTGAAGCCCCTAAGGTCCAACTCATGCAGCTTTATTTTAGGTAGGCCCTGCTGCCGTTTTAGATCATGGAGGCGCAATTCTAGATCATGGAGATTGCCCTCTTAGATCATGGAGATCTCCATCTTAGATCATGGAGATCTGCGTCTTAGAGTATGGAGGTTGCCATCTTTCTTTCTTTATTATTATCATGTTTGCCATTTGACGCAGATGTCATCTGACCTTATCTTTCTAAGAACTGTGAAAGTGTCAGGTCTTGGAATGATGACGTAGGTATAACTCTTGATGCAACATAAGTCTAGGTCTACTTATCACCATGTTTAGGTCAAAAAAGTGTAGTCTGAATTGATATTTTCCTGTGTCAGAAATTCCAATCTGATAATATTTAGTATATAAGGACTGCCATTTGACCACATGAGAGTTCCTTCACCCAGATTATCATCAGAGATTTTACCACAAGACTGTCTCACCTACTGCTGGCACACTTCGAAGATGCAACATTTTGCTCAGTGCTGATAAAGCCAGCTACCCGAGGAAGGCTGCTACCGCACGCATGTATGCCCTTCGCAGGAAACAATGCTTCAGCTGAAAACAGCTTTTGCTGTCAACAAGGTATGCAATGCATTGCTTCTACCTAAGAAACTGTATACTGCAAGTTGCTCTGTTCTCCATGCTCTCTCAATGTAGCGTGTAGAAGTAGGTTTTAGGGTGTTAGGTTTTAGATGACACTTTAACTGTTAGAAATGTTCATTTTATTCTTGTTGCTCACAACGTGCCTTTTACTGTTTTTATGATATCCTGTGTAGTTGTTTTAGATGTACTGTGTAAAAGGTTATTCCTGTCATAATAAATGTTTTTATTTAAAGTGTCTGTTCTTCTTAGTGTGGGGTGCATGTGTGTGTATGTGAAATATTGCGACTAACAAAATAGGTTTGTTTCATTTCGGTTACACAATGCCCCTGATCCCTTTTGTACAGATTGTTAGGAAGGTCACAATAGCACTATTCTAACAATGTATTGAATAGGATTCTGTGGGGCTACACTAACCTGTATTTTTCATTCAGTGCTGCTGCATTGAACTGAGTTCACTTGTTGTTACCTGTAGACAGGAAGGCAAACCATGTAGAACATACCTGATTGTGACCTTCCTAGGATATGAGCTATCCAGCAAGGATCTAGCTCCGGAATTCCTTTAAAAGTGTGCTACTTTGCAGCCTCCGGATGCACTGGGAAAATTGCAATCCCTGGCGGGCTTTCTCAACTTTGGACATACTTACTTGGCTCACTATGCTGATTGAGTTAACCCCATGTATGGCCTGATTTCTCAGATTTCTTCTGAACAGTGGCTGAGTGCATACACTGATATCTTGCGTGCTCTACAAGCAGACATGCTCAAGACAAAATATTAACAGGTAAGGGATGATAAAACTAACATCGTTATCAAAGTGAAATCCACCTACTATAGTTAAACCTATGTGACCTAAAATGAACAACATACCGTCCTATTGCTTACAAGTTTCACCTGTATTCCTTAGCTGAAGCATGCTTTGCTTCTTTTGAAAAACATCCTAACAGCTGCCCAAACCACTATTTTGAAGGAGCGCCTTTGGCTCAGAGAAAACCTATCATTGTTTCCCCCGTGCCAGCAGTAGAGGCGGCCACCAAGGCAAGCATTCCCAATGCTACTGCACTACCCCTGAGGTGGGTGCAGTGGGACTCTTCTTTAAGTGCAGTGTATGTGAAGTTTGTTTGATTCCACTCTTCATTTGCAAGCTTTTATTCAATATGAACAACACATTACTCCATCTGCCTTGCTCATTGGGTCTTACCAAAGAGTATTCTATACAGATGGTTCTGCCCAACCGCTGGTAAGAACAAAAGATAAGTACTCTGCAGCTTGTCCAGCAGTGCAAGGTGTATCTGATAGAGGCTTCTAGTTGCACATTCCTTACCTTAGACTTTCCCCCAGGTGTTAGACTGGACCTAGAGATTTTTGTTCGAGCACCCCACTTGCATGCCATCAGGTGCCGTTGGTCGACCCTTCAGTGGCGTCTTGGTTGCCTTGATGACTTTGCGGTCGTATATCGGCACCTCCCCGGCTGGCTGAGGTCAGATCATTTCTTTCCGCGCCGCGTACGGATCCAGATAAGAGCTACCCTTAGTCATTTTCTGACTAACTTTGACCTTTTTGTTATTTTTTACTTTTTGGTGCATCGAGGGATGTCACGGAAGACCAGGTTCAAATTGTGTGACTCCTGTCACTGAAGGATGTCTGTGCCTTGTGTGCTTGTGGTGTCTGTAGGAAAGTAGCCTCTTTTTGGTTACCCCCACTTTTTGCCTGATGTCAGTGTGTTTTGACTGTGTTCACTTGTATCCAGCTAACCAGAACCCCAGTGATCGTTCTCTCTCCCTCTAAATGTTGTTGCTTGGACTTCACACACCAGGGATTCCCCATGGCGGCAGCATGTATTATGCGACCCATGGGAGCCCATGTAAAATGTGTCTGCAGGCCTGCATTGCAGCCTGCATGAAAGGATGCATACAGCATTTCACTTCAGGTCTCTGCACCACATCACCAACAGTCACCCCTATGGTAGGCCTTCCTAGCCCAGAGGGTAGGGTGCAGGTACCTGTGTGTGAGGGCACCCCTACAAGAGTAGAGGTGAGGGGAAGCCATTTTACCCGTGTACTGGACATAGGTCTCTACCTATGTCCAGCAACACAATGGTACCCATGTCAGAATCATACCCCAATACTGTTGTCAGTATTGGTTGTATGATTCCATGCACTCTGGGGGCTCCTTAAAGGACCCTCAGCATTGCTCCTCCCAGCTTTCTGGGGTTTTCCGGGCAGCACACGCTGCTGCCACCCCTCAGATGTCTTTCTGCCCTCCTGCTGCTTGACAAGTTCAAGCCCAGGAAGGTAGAACAAAGGATTTCCTTTGGGAGCAGGGGGTAACACACTCTCCCTTTGAAAATAGGTGTTACAGGGCTTGGGAGTGGCAGCCTCCCATAGCCACTGGTATGCTTTGAAGGGCACATTTGGTGCTCTTCTTGCATAAACCAGTCTGCACCAGTTCAGGGACCTCCAGCCCCTCCTCTGACACAAAACTGGACAATGGAAATGGGAGTTACCACTACCCTGTCCATCACCACCCCACGGGTGGTGCCCAGAGCTCCTCCAGGTGGTCACTTGATTCTACCATCAAGGTGGGTGGGGTAGAGGCCTTTGGGAGCATTTGAGTGGCCAGGCAGGTGACGTCACAGCCCTCTTCTGAAAGGTGGTCACCTTGCTAGGTGACCAATCTCCCTTTCAGGGCTATTTAGGTTCTCCCCCTTGGGTGGGTCCTCAGATTCGACATGCAAGATTCCAGCAGGAGTCCTCTGTATTATTTGCTTTGACTTCTGGCCACTGGAGCTGCAACTGTACTCCACAGGACCCTACAATCTGCAGCTATAGCGACAGCTCTGCTCTGCAACATTGTTTCTCCAGCTCCTTACAGCAACATTTCCCCGGCTGTGCATTCTCTGAGGGCCGCAAGTCTTCACTCTGCACAAAGAAGGAAGAAGGAATCTTCCTTGGAGGGAAGGAGTCACTCCCCTGCATCTGCAGGCCCCAACTGCAACGACGACCGGCTGCGTGGATCTCCTCTCTTCCTGAGCTGCGTGGATCCTGGATCACGGGTGGTGGTCTGGAGTGGTCCCCTTGATCCTCTCTGCCAGCTGTCCAACTTTGGTGACGGTAAGTCCTTGCCTATCCACGCACAACAATACTCGCGTCTCTTGCTGCTACCAAGGTTGTTGGCATCTCCTCGAAGGGATCTTCAGGGTCCGTGCAGCCCCAGCCCTCAGCACTCCTCACTGCAACGCACAGCCATCTGCATGCTTCTCCTGCGATGTGTGACTTCTTTCTACGTATGCTGCGTGGGCCTCACTGTGACTCCTTGCTTGCTGCCTGTGGGTCATCCATGAGGGCTGCCTCCTCTTCTTCTGACACCCCTTGTTGCTGTGGGTCACCCGGGACTCTCTTCCATGGGTTGAGTCCCCCTATACCTTGCTGGTCCCCGGCACCTCCACGTTTCTTCATTCGCAACATTTGCCTTTGCCGATGCTTGTTGGTGGTCTTCCCACACCACAGACTGGCTGCAATTCTTCATACAGCATGGGACATCAACTGCATCACTCGGAAACTCTTCAGCTGCTCCAGAGCTTCATTGCTGACCGTCTTCGCCTCACTGTCAACCAGGTTCTGCATCCAAAGACATGTGGGTAGTGGCTCCTGACACCACCACACACTCCAATGTGCACTGGACTTGGTCCCTTTCTTTTCCAGTTCTTCACCTTCCAGGATCCACTTTTGGTTTCTTATAGTCTTGTCTGGGTCTTACAATGTCCTTCTCTGAAGTCCTTTTGGTGAGTTTGGGGGGAACCAGCTACTTACTTACTTTTCTCCTGGTCACTGGGGGGCACTCTGGTACTTACCTTGTGGGTTTCCTAGTTCCTACAGCTCCCCTAAACCGATTCCACTTCCTTGGGTGGGGGCCCATCTTTCGCATTCCACGTTCTTACTGTATGGTTTGGTCTCCCCTACCAGGCCTTCATTATTGCCTAGTGCTATCACTGTTTTCTATTGCATTCTATGCTAATTCCTGACTGCTACTGTAAATATAATAGTGTGTTTTACTTACCTCCAGTTGGGGTATTACCTATATAATATTTTAGTGTTTGTGTCACTAAAATAAAGTACCTTTATTTTTGTAACTGTGTGGTTCTTTCATGTGTGTAAGTGCTGTGTGACTACAGTGGTACTGCATAGGCTTTGCATGTCTCCTAGATACGTCTTGGCTGCTCATCTACAGTTGCCTCTAGAAATCCTGGCTTCCTAGACACTGACTACACCTCACTAATAAGGGATACCTGGACCTGTTGATAATACCATAGGTACTTACAACACACCAGGCCAGCTTCCTACAGTGTCTGGAGCAATAACACGACCCGAAGTCGTGCTCCGAGTACCAGGCCATGAACCCGAAGGCTATGAGGCAGCGGTCCCTAAAGCTTACGGCAGCACGTCGCTCAACTCCGCATTGTTCCCAGTCTCATTCGAGAGGAAGGTCCTGAGACCGCTTGCACAGTCATCACCACTCTTTGTTGTCTCATTCCAAATCTTCGGGACACTCGGGTCACAAATAGAAGAATTAGAAGAAGGCCAAACTTTCTTTGACTTCGCCACATCGATCGTCCGATGCGACACAGGAAGAGCATCAACGCTCTAGGCCTCCATCTGCGGAGCCTACTTCTGGGTCCAAGGAGCACCTCCCTGACTTTCCGGGACCCAAAGCCTCTCCTATCCAGCTGAAGGAGTTTTATGAGGCCGTGCACCTCATCTTTGGGCAGACTGACCCCCCTGCTGCGCCTTTGGGGTCTGGGGGATCGGATGGGTGCTCCTCAGGTTCCATGGCAGTGGCTTTAGCTCCAGCCACTGAGGGCCCCTCTGGATCCATTATCGATCCGTGCCAAAATTTGTTGTGCAGAGGCCTTCCCCAGCAAAGGCGTTGCCGCTCCTGATGCCAGTTGGATACCAAAGTCGATGTCAACCCAATCCTGATCACTGACAGCCCAGAGGCGAAACGGCGTCGCTCGATGCCGGATCTGTCTTCAATGGGATCTTCACACCCCAGGTTGTATCCTGACTATTTTTACTATGGGTATCGATATGGGGAAGGTTTGGAGGGGTCGCTGGACCCTCTGGAATACCAGCTAGACAACCCTGAGTTGGACTGGGCACAACAATTGGGCAAGGCTAGTGGTCTGGATACTTCTCCAGATTCAGCTGTGCTTTCTCCCTCTACTGTGGCTACAGCAGGAGAGTCACATTCTATTGTGATCATCAGGGAGGCTGTGGCAGCCAGGACTAACCTCCTGACTGAGGTGCTTCAGCCTGGGGCTTCCACTTCGGAAGCCCTTTTACCCTTCAATGAAGCCCTCACAGATGTCCTTCTGGGTACCTGGTCCAGACCCAGCACAGGGGCTCCTGTGAATAGGACAATCGCCAGCTGCCATTGGCCTGCACCAAACGACCCTAAACTCTTGTCTCAACACCCTGCACCTGAGAGCCTTGTTATCCAGGCTTCTTCCTCATGTGGCGCATTCCCATCCGCACCTCCGGATAGGGAATCAAAAAGACTAGATCAGCTTGAAAAGAAAATGTTTTCTTCCTAAGGCTGGCGTTGTGGTCTTTGACCACCGCATGCCTTTTGGGCCGCTACAACCATTCCTTATGTGATACGGTCATGAAGGTGTTGCCGCAGGTCCCAGAGGAGACCCGGGCCATCATCTCCCAAGCCGTTGCTGATGGGAGGTGTAGGAAGTTGGCTCTGTATATACTGTAAGTAAGAGATAGTGTGCACAGAGTCCAAGGGTTCCCCTTAGAGGTAAGATATTGGCAAAATTAGATAATTCTAATGCTTTATTTTGTGGTAGTGTGGTCGAGCAATGGGCTTATCAGAGGGTAGTGTTAAGCATTTGTTGTACACACACAGGCAATAAATGAGGAACACACACTCAGACTTAACTCCAGGCCAATAGTTTTTATATAGAAAAATATCTTTTCTTAATTTATTTTTAGAACCACAAGTTCAAGATTTGAAGTAAATACATAAAATGCAAGGTACTCCACATAGGTAAGTTAGGAACTTTGAATTAGAGCAGTAACATACACAGTTTTAGTAAAAATGGCAATAAGCTGTTTTAAAAGGGGACACTGAGCAAAAATCAACAGTTCCTGGGGAGGTAAGTAATGGTTATTTTGTCAGGTAAGTAAGACACTTACAAGTTCAAGTTCCTGGGCATAGGCAGCCCAACGTTGGGGGTTCAAGGCAACCCCAAAGTTACTGCACCAGCAACCCAGGGATGGTCAGGTGCAGAGGTCAAAGGAGCGCTCAAAACACATAGGCGCCTATGAAGAACAGGGGTGCTCAGGTTCCAGTCTGCCTACAGGTAAGTACCTGCGTCTTCAGAGGGCAGACCAGGGGTTTTTTGTAGAGCACTGGGGGGGACACAAGTAGGCACACAAAACACACCCTCAGCGGCACAGGAGCGGCCGGGTGCAGTGTGCAAAGCAGGCATCAGGTTTGTATAGAAATCAATGGAGGGACCCGGGGGTCACTCTAGTGGTGCAGGCAGGGCACAGGGGGGCTTCTCGGGCCAACCACCATCTGGGCTAGGCAGAGGGTCGGCTGATGGTCACTCCTGCACTGAAGTTCGGTTCCTTCTGGTCCTGGGAGCTGTGGATGCAGTGCTTGGTCCAGGCGTCGGGTTCCTTGTTACAGGCAGTCGCAGTCAGGGGGAGCCTCTGGATTCTGTCTGCAAGCATTGCTGTGGGGGTCCAAGGGGGACGTCTTTGGTTACTCACGAGGTCGCAGTCGCCTGGTAGTCCTCCCTGTAGTTTTGGTTCTCTGGAGCTCGAGCCGGGGGTGTCGGGTGCAGAGAGTGCAGTCTCACGCTTCCGGTGGGAAGAGTGAGTTCTTTAAAAGTTGCTTCTTTGTTGCAAAGATGTTGCTGTGGATGAACAGTGCCGCTGTTCTCAGGAGTTTCTTGGTCCTTCGGGTTTCAGGGCAGTCCTCTGAGGCTTCAGAGGTCTCTGGTCCCTGTTGGATGCGTCGCTGTTGTAGCTTTCTTCTAGTCAGGAGACAGGCCGGTATGGCTGGGGCCAAAGCAGTTGTCGTCTTCGACATCTCTGCAGGGCTTTCAGGTCAGCAGTCCTTCTTCTTGTTTCAGGTTGCAGGAATCTGATTTCCTGGGTTCTGGGGTGCCCCTAAATACTGAATTTAGGGGTGTTTTTAGGTCAGGAGGGCAGTAGCCAATAGCCACTGTCCTGGAGGATGGCTACACCCTCTTTGTGCCTCCTCCCTGAGGGGAGGGGGGCACATCCCTAATCCTATTGGGGGAATCCTCCAAACTTAAGATGGAGGATTTCTAAAGGCAGAGGTCACCTCAGCTCAGGACACCTTAGGGGGTGTCCTGACTGGTGGGTGACTCCTCGTTTTTCTCATTATCTTCTCCAGCCTTGCCACCAAAAGTGGGGGCAGTAGCCGGAGAGGCGGGCATCTCCACTAGCTGGGATGGCTTGTGGTGCTGTAACAAAAGGCATGAGCCTTTGAGGCTCACTGCCAGGTGTTACAGTTCCTGCAGGGGGAGGTGAGAAGCACCTCCACCCAGTACAGGGTTTGTTCCTGGCCACAGAGTGACAAAGGCACTCTCCACATGTGGCCCGCAACATGTCTGGTGTGTGGCAGGCTGGCAGAAACTGGTCAGCCTAGCACTAGAAGTCTGACTGGTATTCAGGGGGCATCTCCAAGATGCCCTCTGGGTGCATTTTACAATAAACTCCCCATTGGCATCAGTGTGCATTTATTGTGCTGAGAAGCTTGATACCAAACTTCCCAGATTTCAGTGTAGCCATTATGGAACTGTGGAGTTCGTATTTGACCAACTTCCA
This sequence comes from Pleurodeles waltl, assembly GCF_031143425.1. NCBI lineage: Eukaryota > Metazoa > Chordata > Amphibia > Caudata > Salamandridae > Pleurodeles > Pleurodeles waltl. The sequence goes on from NC_090446.1 coordinate 1,190,330,462, forward strand.
GACCATATACTCTTTATGGCTACCCTGCATTTACAATGTTTAAGGTTTTGCTTAGACACATTAGGGGCAAAGTGCTCATGCACATATGCCCTCACCTGTGGTATAGTGCACCCTGCCTTAGGGCTGTAAGACCTGCTAGAGGGGTGACTTACCTATGCCACAGGCAGTGTGAGGTTGGCATGGCACTCTGAGGGGAGTGCCATGTCGACTTAGTCATTTTCTCCCCACCAGCACACACAAGCTGTGAGGCAGTGTGCATGTGCTGAGTGAGGGGTCCCCAGGGTGGCATAATACATGCTGCAGCCCTTAGAGACCTTCCCTGGCATCAGGGCCCTTGATACCAGGGAAACCATTTACAAGGGACATATCTGAGTGCCATGGCTGTGCCAATTGTGGAAGCAAAGGTACAGTTTAGGGAAAGAACACTGGTGCTGGGGCCTGGTTAGCAGGATACCAGCACACCTTCAATCATAACTGGCATCAGCAAAAGGCAAAAAGTCAGGGGGTAACCATGCCAAGGAGGCATTTCCTTACACAACCTTACACAACCCCCAAACAAAAGAGGATGAGAATAACCTTTCCCAAGAGAGTCTTCATTGTCAAAGTGGAAGAACCTGGAAAGGCCATCAGCATTGGCATGGGCAGTCCCAGGTCGGTGTTCCACTACAAAGTCCATTCCCTGTAGGGGTATGGACCACCTCAACAGTTTAGGGTTTTCTCCTTTCAGTTGCATTAGCCATCTGAGAGGTATGTGGTCAGTTTGAACTATGAAGTGAGTACCAAAAAGGTATGGTCTCAACTTCTTCAGGGACCAGACCACGGCAAAGGCTTCCCTATCAATGTCACTCTAACGCTGCTCCCTGGGGAGTAACCTCCTGCTAATAAAAGCAACAGGCTGGTCAAGGCCATCATCATTTGTTTGGGGCAGGACTGCTCCTTTCCCTTGCTCAGAGGCATCTGTCTGCACAATGAACCGCTTAGAGTAATCTAGAGCTTTCAAAACTGGTGCTGTACACATTGCTAGCTTTAGGGTGTCAAAGGCCTTTTGACAGTCCAAGGTCCAGTTCACTTTTACTGGGCATTTTCTTGTAGGTCAGTTCTGTGAGGGGTGTCACTATTGATCCATATCCCTTTGCAAACCTCCTATAGTACCCAGTCAAGCCAAGTAATGCCCTGACTTGAGTCTGGGTTTTTGGAGCTACCCAGTCCAGAATAGTCTGGATCTTGGGTTGGAGTGGCATAACTTGGCCTCCACCTACAAGGTGACCCAAGTAAACCACAGTACTCTGCCCTATCTGACATTTAGATGCCTTGATAGAGAGGCCTGCTGCTTGCAGGGCCTGCAAAACCTTCTTCAGGTGGACCAGGTGATCCTGCCAGTTTGAGCCCTCTGTAGTCCACACAAAACCTCATCTCTCTCTTGCCATCTTTTGTGTGAGGTTTGAGGATCAAGACCACTGGGCTATCCCAGGGACTGTCAGAGTGCTCAATCACTACCAACTCCAGCATCTTGTGGACTTCCACTTTGATGCTTTCTTTAACTTGGTCAGACTGCCTGAATATTTTATTCTTGACAGGCATACTGTCTTCTGTGTCCACATCATGTGTACACAGGTGTGTCTGACTAGGGGTTAAAGAAAAGAGCTCAGCAAACTGCTGGAGGACTTGCCTACAGTCAGCCTGCTGTTGGCCAGAGAGGGTGAATGAATGGATCACTCCATCTACTGTGCCATCTTTAGGGTCAGTGGAGAGGAGATCAGGGACAAGTTCGCTCACCTTCCTGATCCTCATCTGTAACCATTAACATGTTTACATCTGCCCTATCATGAAAGAGTTTGAGGTGGTTCACATTGATCACTCTTTTGGGGGTCCTGCTAGTGCCTAGGTCCACCAGGTAGGTGACCTGACTGTTTTTCTCAAGAACTGGGTAAGGGCCACTCCATCCGTCCTGAAGTGCCCTTGGAGCCACAGGTTCTAGAGCCCAGACTTTCTGCCCTGCCTGAAACTCAACCATAGCAGCCTTTTGGTCATATCACACCTTCTGGAGCTGTTGGCTGGCCTCAAGGTTTTCGCTTGACTTTTCCATGTACTCTGGCATCCTTGAACATAGGCCTAGTGTAGGAAGCCTCTTTCTAGCCTTATTACCCCCACCTTTGGCCTGTTTGTGAGTATATGTCAGGGTGTTTTTACTGTCTCACTGGGATCCTGCTAGCCAGGACCCCAATGCTCATAGTGAAAACCCTATTTGTCAGTGTGTTTTATATGTCTCACTGGGGCCCTGCTAGCCAGACCCCAGGGCTCATAGTTTGTGGCCTGAATGTGTTCCCTGTGTGGTGCCTAACTGTTTCACTGAGGCTCTGCTAACCAGAACCTCAGTGCTTATGCTCTCTCTGTCTTTACAAATTGTCACTGCAGGCTAGTAACCATTTTTACCAATTCTTATTGGCACACTGGAACACCCTTATAATTTCCTAGTATATGGTACCTAGGTACCCAGGGTATTGGGGTTCCAGGAGATCCCTATGGGCTACATCATTTATTTTGCCACCCATAGGGAGCTCAGACCAATATTACACAGGACTGCCACTGCAGCTTGAGTGAAATAACGTCCACGTTATTTCACAGTCATTTTACACTGCACTTAAGTAACTTATAAGTCACCTATATGTCTAACCCTCACTTACTGAAGGTTAGGTGCAAAGTTACTAAGTGTGAGGGCACCCTGGCACTAGCCAAGGTGCCCCCACATTGTTCAGGGCAATTTCCCCAGACTTTGTGAGTGCAGGGACACCATTACACGCGTGCACTACATATAGGTCAATACCTATATGTAGGTTCACAATGGTAACTCTGAACATGGGCATGTAACATGTATAAGATCATGAATTTGGTATTGGGGGGACAATTCCATGATCCCCCTGGTCTCTAGCACAGAACCCGGGTACTGCCAAACTGCCTTTCTGGGATTTCCACTGCAGCTGCTGCTGCTGCCAACCCCTCAGACAGGATTCTGCTCTCCTGGGGTCTGGGCAGCCCCGGCCCAGGAAGGCAGAACAAAGGATTTCCTCTGAGAGAGGGTGTTACACCCTCTCCCTTTGGAAATAGGTGTGAAGGGCTGGGGAGGAGTAGCCTCCCCCAGCCTCTGGAAATGCTTTGATGGGCACAGATGGTGCCCATCTCTGCATAAGCCAGTCTACACCGGTTCAGGGATCCCCCAACCCCTGCTCTGGCGCGAAACTGGACAAAGGAAAGGAGAGTGACCACTCCCCTGTACATCACCACCCCAGGGGTGGTGCCCAGAGCTCCTCCAGTGTGTCCCAGACCTCTGCCATCTTGAATGCAGAGGTGTGAAGGCACAATGGAGGCCTCTGAGTGGCCAGTGCCAGCAAGTTATGTCAGAGACCGCTCCTGAAAGGTGCTTACCTGGTTAGGTGGCCAATCCTCCTCTGAGGGCTATTTAGGGTCTCTCCTGTGGGTTTCTCTTCAGATAACAAATGCAAGAGCTCACCAGAGTTCCTCTGTATCTCCCTCTTCGACTTTTGCAAAGGATTGACCGCTGACTTCTCCAGGACGCCTGCAAAACCGCAACAAAGTAGCAAGACGACTACCAGCAACATTGTAATGCCTAATCCTGACGGCTTTCTCGACTGTTTCCTGGTGGTACATGCTCTAAAGGCTGTCTGCCAGTGTGAGGATGTACCTAAAAAGCTCCACCTTTTTGATGGTTTCATTAGAGGGGTTAACCTCTTCTTATATATCCTCTAAACTGGAGTGCACCCATGTTTTTTTCCATCTCATTGTCCTTCTTTACCTGCTGAAGGGTGATGTCTACTGCAGCACCGAAGAGATGTTCTCCATCAAATGAGGCACTGATGTTATCTGCCTCTACTTCAAGCTTAAGTCCTGATACCCTTAACCATGCATATCTCCGTAGGGTTGTCCCCACCACCATCTGGCAGGTGGCTGCATACAGAGTAGATTTTTAGACAAGTATTAGCAATGTTTTTACCTTCTTCAGCCAATGCTGCAGCTCTCTTTCTATATTGCTCTGGAAGATGTCTCATGAGCTCTGCCATTTCGCCCCACTGTTGATATGCATAGCGGCTTAACAGTACATTGGAATTTGTAATCCTCCATTAATTTGCTGCACCTCTTTCAAATTTCCTTCCCACCAGAACCATTTTCTTGATTTTTGTGTCTGGGAGTGGACCAGAAGTTATTGAAATATTGACCCTCTTTCTTGCAGGTGCTGCAATGATGGAAGCAGGGTGCATTGCTCCTTTAATATATAGAGGGTCCTTTAAAGAGTGTGTCTGGGATTCACAGCTTTGCAATTTGTGTGATCCCTAAATGCCTCCTTGACTTGATGTATAATGCTTGGTAGCACTGGCAGAAATTGATTTTTGGTTTGAAAAGGCATTAGTGTTTCCAGCAGGATTTGGCCTTCTTTTCCCCTAGTTGTACACCATACTTTTCAGGTGCTTTTGTTAAGAGGTGGTTGTATATGGCAGTGGTTCCCAAACTGTGCGCCGCGGCTCCCTGGTGCGCCGTCAAAACTAGCCAGGGGCGCCGCACACAGTCTGGAAACCACTCGGAGGTGCTTTAAATCGGTAGCTTTTCATCGTGGTATTGGAAATAAAACCCCCTGCATTAATTATTGTGCCCAGCGGAGGGCGCCAAAGTACCATTAATAATATCCCTATGACAAAAGAACAAAAATAGTTTCCAATAAATGGTTTTCAGGAGAGAATAAAGAAGACAAACTGTAAATAGTGTAGGTACAGGTACAGGCTGGGATTACGTTCCCCCACCCGCCCAAAAAAAGTAACATAATGGGGAGCCGTGGCCAACACGGCCAATAGGTCAAAGGAGCCGGGGATCGAAAAAGTTTGGGAACCACTGGTATATGGCAATATCATCAGGGGGTGGAGTTCTTGATGGGTAAGTGTCAATGCCCTTTTCTGGTGAATCTGTCTCAGTGTCCTGCCATTGACTATCAGTGTACTCTGACACTTCATGTAACAAATCTATTGTTACCCTGTCCGGATCCTCTTCTTCATAGAAGAACTCCTGCTCTACATTTCCTTCTTGAGGCTTTGGTATTTGGTATTGTGGTGAGTTCCAGATCTTCCGGATCCCCTGTGCCACTATCTTCCTGTCTTGTTGACTTATGTGTAATTCTAAATTCATTAAGAGAATCGTCGAAAACCCTTTTTTTCTGGAAAATTGCTGCCATTTTAGCTTCCAACCTTTTCTTTTGGTTTCAGCAGCCCTTTCCTCGACATCAACTACTGATGTTTTACTTTTTGTTGCCGAAACATCCTTTGACGGAGTTTCTTTCAACACCTGTTCCAGCGCTTCTCCCCTACTTTCTTCCTGTGATGTTGAACCTTCTTTTCTTCTCTCCTGGACTCTGATCGTCTTTGGACATCTTTTCAGGAGGCAGGAGTTCGAACACCTGTGGTATCCTTTGTGAGGGACCAGAGGGGTTCTACTGATTTAGGCTTGCTCTGGGTTGATGCTTTTCTCAACTCTGAGGCCCCCCTTATGACCTTTTGAGTCAGACTTTTTTTTATCCCCCCCTCACCCCCAACACGCAGTTTTATGGGTTACCTTTCTTTGTTGCTCTTTTTCTACATTGAAGGTGGATAGTTCAACTTCTGATCCCTCACCCTTAGCTTCTTTGGTAAAAAAAATGTTTTATCTGGATAGTCCAAATTCTTTAAGGGATGGTGATGACTTTTGTCCTTGCATGGTGTTGTGTGCCTAGCTCTGCTTGTCCCTTGCTCCTAACAGTCCTCTGCTTGAAGTCTATGCAGGCTTTGCAATTGACAAAGTTGTGGTCGAGCAGTAAACACAAGTTGCATTCTCGATGTCAGCCTCTTGTGCAAACATATGACATTTCGGGAAGAACTGAAAAGGTATACTCTCCATATCAACCGGAACAGGGATCACCCTGATCAGCCATTCTCCACATGATGTTGACAAATCCGGTCGATGTTCTTCCCTCAGTACTTATTATTGGTGATTATGCTTGTTCTTTTCAATGAAATACAAATTCTTCACCTTCTCTGATTCATATGTTGGAGAGCCTTCGGCTATACTTCTAGTCCCAAAAAGTGTAAAAACGAATCTGAAGATGGTGACCAACAGGAAGGCTCTGAGGAGGCAATATGACATCACAGGAGGAGGACCTAGACACCAAATGGTGGAGGTCATCTGCACACAAAAAAAAAAGTTGAAAAAGGACTACTACTACTTTGGAAAATTCGGGCCCCAACCACTAGATGGAGAAATAATGCACAGCATTTGAGTCCAGAAAAGGTCACACTCCAAAAATAATGTTTTCGAGTGCCCAGTAGCAAAGCCCTGCTGGGCCAAAGAAAGGATAAACAGAACCTCAGCGAAAAGGGCTAAGAGGGGGTCAACAGACTCGTCTGTGCACCATGCCACAAATTTATTCCGATGAGAGGCTTATACCGTTTTGGTGGAGGGACGCATGGCTGGCAAGATTAAGTTACAGACTTTGGGTGGAAGGTCAAAAGCTGTCAACTGTTGCTGCTCACTCTCCACACAAGAAGGGAGATGCTGGACATGTTTGGGTTGAACCCTTCCCTGCTGCTGCAACAGAAGATCCTCCCGTAGGGGCAGTCTGATTGGAGGATCGATTGCCATGCTCAGTAGCTCGGGATACCAGACTGTGTCCACTCCGGTGCCACAAGAATGTCTTGGTGCCAGTCATTCTTGAACTTCTGCAGAACTCTGGGCAGAAGTGGTATGGGCGGAAAGGCGTACAGGAGGCCTGAGTTTGCTTGAGATGAAAAGCATTGCTGAATGATTGCCACCTTGGAAACTCCAACACGCAATACTGTACACAGTGCCAGTTGTCTGTGGAAGTAAAAAGAGCTAACCAAAGCTCTCCCTACTGCTGAAAGAGACCTTGCACCACTTCCTGATGGAGAAGTCATTTGTGATTGACAGTGCATTGTTGTCTGAGTTTGTTTCCTCTGGCATTCAGGGAGCCTGCCAGATGTTGAACCACCAGGGTTATGCCCTGTTCCAACCATGTCCAGAGGCGCAGAGCCTCCCGACAAAGGGTCCACGACCCCACCCGCCCTGCTTGTTGTAATACTACATGGTGGTAGTGTTGTCCGTGAACACCTGCACTACCTTTCCCTTGAGAGAGGAATATATTATTTCAATGCCAGTCTGACCACATGTAGCTCCAGTCTGACGTGGTGTCCGGACTCCACTGGAGACCAAATGCCTTAGATCTCCATCTAAGTTTCAGATGGCAGCCCCACTCCAGGCGTGATGCATGGGTCATTACTGTCAGCTGTGGATGGGGAAGAAGAGGGATCTGCCTTTGATCCAATTGTGGCTTGTTAGCCACCACTGCAGATCTTGCACAGTTCCCTCCAAGATCTGGACCATGTTGGAAAAATTCCCCTAATGCTGACCCGCTGGAACTTCAGGTCCCACTGCAAAGCTCGCACATGCCAACTAGCATGTGTCACCAGGAGGATGCAGGAGGCCATGAGACCCAGCAGCCTCAGAGTCATTCTCACCGGAAATATCCCGGCCTCGCCGCTCGGGTGGATAAGCCTGAAACTGCACTGTGTCCAGAACATCTCTGATGAAAGGAAGCGTCTGAGAGGGAGTCAGGTGTGGCTTCGGCACGTCTATAGTGAACCGCAGCCATAGTCTGAAGGTGGGAGACAACAGCCTGGGGCGAGCCCATCTTCTACGGTCAGTTGTCGAGGTAGGGGATGACAAACTCCTGACCTGCGCAGAAGAGCTGCAACCACCGCCATCACACTGATGAACACCCGAGGGGCACTGGTAAAGCCAAAGGGGAGCTCAGTAAACTGACCATGCTTGTGGCCCACTGTGAACCACAAATATGACCTGTGGGCAGGCAGGACCGGAATATCGAAATAAGGATCCTGGATCCCAATGCTACCATGAAGTCTCCTGGGTCCAGGGCAGATAAAACCTGAGCCAGAGTGAGCATTTTGACCTTCCCCTTCCTGAGGAAGAGGTTCAGGGACCGAAGGTCTAGGATAGGGCAGAGGCCCTTGTTCTTTTTGGGTACCAGAAAGTAGCAGGAATAGCAACCACAACCAAATTCTGGCTTGAGAACTCTTTCTATGGCTCCCTTGGCCAAGACAGCCATAACGTCCTCCCGGATAAGTGCCAAGTGATCCTCTGTCACCTGATCGTAGGATGGTGGAATGGATTGAGGGGTAGTCTTGAAGGGAGGAAGTAGGCTGTTTGGACTATCTGCAAAACCCACCTGTCTGATGTGATGGACAGCCAGCGGAGCAGTCAATGGCAGATCCGGCCTCTGACTGGTCCCTGGTGGGAAGAGTCAGACTAAGAACCTTTGGAGGCAGTTTGGGGTGGGGGGGGAGGTATTTGCAGGACTGATGGCTCCCTGATCCACAAGGTCAGGGAATCCCACGTCCCTGGCCACGCAAAGGCTGGGTAGCATGAGCATCATGGTGGCCGGAGGGGAATGGACGCAGTTGAGTAGCCATGAAAGGGGTGAAAAGCAGACTGAGGGGGACGAGGGATCGCTGTGAGGCCCATGGATCTGGCCATAGCACAAGAATCCTTGAAGCACTCAAGTGCCACATCTGCTTTTTCTTCAAAGTGACAGATGTCATCAAAGGGCATGTCTATAAAATTGGCGTGGACATTCCCTGAAAAGACAGGCGTCCTCAACCAGGCATGGCGCCTAAAAGCCACTGTTGTTGCACCTGCCCTGTCTAGTGAGTTGGTCATGTCCAGTCCACGCCAGATTGTGAACTTTGCTGCCTCTCTTCCATCAGCAACTGCTTGGGAGAGTACAGCCCTGCATCCTCCGGGGCCTGTGACAGCACCTGCGCAACTGTATCCCACAGGGTGTGGGAATAACAGCCCAGAAGGCATGTGGTGTTCCTGGACTGCAATGCCGGGCTGGAGGAAAACAGCTTCTTCCGAAGTGTGTCCAGCCTCCTTGATTCCCTCTCTGGGGGTGCTGAAGCGAACACGCCATGGGAGGTGGAGGCTTTGATAACCAAGCTCTCAGGGGTGAGGTGTGGCATAAGAAAACTTGGGTCGCCTGGAACAGGGCGATGGCAGCGGGCAATTATCCTATTCACAGGAGTTCCTGTGCAGGATTTTGATGTTACCCAGTAGGATATGTGTAAGGGCTTCATTGAATGGGAGCAGGGGTTCGAAGGAGGAAGCTCCAGACTGAAGCACCTCTGTCAGAAGGTTAACCCTTACTGCCACTGAAGGGAGCTCATGATCCAGGACCTCAGCTGCTCTCCTCACCACCACTGAATCACCTTCCTCTGTAGTCACTGTAGGGAGAGAAAGCATTCTAGCATCTGGGGAAGTGTCTACTCTACTGGTTTCACCCAAGTCCATACCCCAATCCACAGGGTCTTGGAGCTGGCATTCTAAAGGGTACAGCGACCCCTCCCATTCCTCACCGTACCTTAGCCCATAAGAAAAAGGCTCAGGATCCGACATAGGAGGCACAGCTCCTGCCAGTGTTGCGTTGTACGACACCCATTCAGCTCTATGTCGGAGTCGGCAATGAGGATGGGGACGTCGCTGCACAGGTGCATGGGTGGCAGCGTCAGGACTGGTCGAGATGGTACAACCAACTCATTCCCAGATCCAAGCATGCATCCATGGGTGTCCCTCAGAGCAAAGGCTGAAGCCACCTGAGCGGAACCCCAAGGGGCCTCTTCCAACTCCACGGGGCCCGAATGCACTCCAGCGGTGTTGGACTGCCCAAAAATGAGGCGCACGGCCTCCTTAAATGCTTTTAACTGGGCCGGAGTCGCTCTGGCTCCTGGAAAATGAGGGAGGTGCAGAGTTGGCACAGATGCAGATGCAGACTCCACAGACAGAGGTCTAGAACAATGCCTCCTCGAAGAATGTTTTTCTTTCTTCGACTTCTTCTTGTGCCTCAACATACCCTATTGTCCGGAGGACTTGGAGTGGGGCTACGATGATCGAGGACTCTGCAACCGCTCCTGGGACCCTCCTCTTGACGAGGACCTTGACTTGCGTGGAGTCGAGCATCGGCCGCCATCAGCTTTAGGGACTGCTCCCTCAAAGCTTTTGGCTGCATTGCCCTGTAGGAAGCTGGCCTGGTGTGTGGTGAGCACCTATGGTGTTATCACTGTAGGAGGCTGGACTGGCTTGTAGTGAGTACCAAGGGGTACTTGCACCTTGCACCAGGCCCAGTTATCCCTTATTAGTGTATAGGGTGTCTAGCAGCTTAGGCTGATAGATAATGGTAGCTTAGCAGAGCAGCTTAGGCTGAACTAGGAGACGTGTGAAGCTACTACAGTACCACTTAGTGTCATATGCACAATATCATAAGAAAACACAATACACAGTTATACTAAAAATAAAGGTACTTTATTTTTATGACAATATGCCAAAGTATCTTAGAGTGTACCCTCAGTGAGAGGATAGGAAATATACACAAGATATATATACACAATAGCAAAAATATGCAGTATAGTCTTAGAAAACAGTGCAAACAATGTATAGTTACAATAGGATGCAATGGGGAAACATAGGGATAGGGGCAACACAAACCATATACTCCAAAAGTGGAATGCGAACCACGAATGGACCCCAAACCTATGTGACCTTGTAGAGGGTCGCTGGGACTATTAGAAAATAGTGAGAGTTAGAAAAATAACCCTCCCCAAGACCCTGAAAAGTGAGTGCAAAGTGCACTAAAGTTCCCCTAAGGACAAAAGAGTCGTGTTAGAGGAATAATGCAGGAAAGACACAAACCAGCAATGCAACAACTGTGGATTTCCAATCTAGGGTACCTGTGGAATAGGGGACCAAGTCCAAAAGTCACAAGCAAGTCGGAGATGGGCAGATGCCCAGGAAATGCCAGCTGCGGGTGCAAAGAAGCTTCGACTGGACAGAAGAAGCTGAGGTTTCTGCAGGAACGAAAAGGGCTAGAGACTTCCCCTTTGGTGGACGGATCCCTCTCGCCTTGGAGAGTCGTGCAGAAGTGTTTTCCCGCCGGAAGGACGCCAACAAGCCTTGCTACACGCAAATCGTACGTTTGACGTTTTTAGACGCTGCTGGGGCCCAGGAGGGACCAGGAGGTCGCAAATTGGACCTGCAGAGAGAGGGGACGTCGAGCAAGACAAAGAGCCCTCACTGAAGCAGGTAGCACCCGGAGAAGTGCCAGAAACAGGCACTACGAGGATGCGTGAAACGGTGCTCGCCGAAGTTGCACAAAGGAGTCCCACGTCGCCGGAGACCAACTTAGAAAGTCGTGCAATGCAGGTTAGAGTGCCGTGGACCCAGGCTTGGCTGTGCACAAAGGATTTCCGCCGGAAGTGCACAGGGGCCGGAGTAGCTGCAAAGTCGCGGTTCCCAGCAATGCAGCCCAGCGAGGTGAGGCAAGGACTTACCTCCACCGAACTTGGGCTGAAGAGTCACTGGACTGTGGGGGTCACTTGGACAGCGTCGCTGGATTCGAGGGACCTCGCTCGTCGTGCTGAGAGGAGACCCAAGGGACCGGTAATGCAGCTTTTTGGTGCCTGCGGTTGCAGGGGGAAGATTCCGTCGACCCACGGGAGATTTCTTCGGAGCTTCTGGTGCAGAGAGGAGGCAGGCTACCCCCACAGCATGCACAAGCAGGAAAACAGTCGAGAAGGCGGCAGGATCAGCGTTACAGAGTTGCAGTAGTCGTCTTTGCTACTATGTTGCAGGTTTGCAGGCTTCCAGCGCGGTCAGCGGTCGTTTCCTTATCAGAAGGTGAAGAGAGAGATGCAGAGGAACTCGGCTGAGCTCATGCATTCGTTATCTGAAGTTTCCCCAGAGACAGAGACCCTAAATAGCCAGAAAAGAGGGTTTGGCTACCTAGGAGAGAGGAAAGGCTACTAACACCTGAAGGAGCCTATCAGCAGGAGTCTCTGACGTCACCTGGTGGCACTGGCCACTCAGAGCAGTCCAGTGTGCCAGCAGCACCTCTGTTTCCAAGATGGCAGAGGTCTGGAGCACACTGGAGGAGCTCTGGACACCTCCCAGGGGAGGTGCAGGTCAGGGGAGTGGTCACTCCCCTTTCCTTTGTCCAGTTTCGCGCCAGAGCAGGGGCTAAGGGGTCCCTGAACCGGTGTAGACTGGCTTATGCAGAATTGGGCACATCTGTGCCCAACAAAGCATTTCCAGAGGCTGGGGGAGGCTACTCCTCCCCTGCCTTCACACCATTTTCCAAAGGGAGAGGGTGTCACACCCTCTCTCAGAGGAAGTTCTTTGTTCTGCCATCCTGGGCCAGGCCTGGCTGGACCCCAGGAGGGCAGCTGCCTGTCTGAGGGGTTGGCAGCAGCAGCAGCTGCAGTGAAACCCCAGGAAGGGCAGTCTGGCAGTACCAGGGTCTGTGCTACAGACCACTGGGATCATGGAATTGTACCAACAATGCCAGGATGGCATAGAGGGGGCAATTCCATGATCATAGACATGTTACATGGCCATATTCGGAGTTACCATGGTGAAGCTACATATAGGTAGTGACCTATATGTAGTGCACGCGTGTAATGGTGTCCCCGCACTCACAAAGTTCAGTGAATTGGCTCTGAACAATGTGGGGGCACCTTGGCTAGTGCCAGGGTGCCCTCACACTAAGTAACTTTGCACCTAACCTTTACCAGGTAAAGGTTAGACATATAGGTGACTTATAAGTTACTTAAGTGCAGTGTAAAATGGCTGTGAAAAATGGTGGACGTTATTTCACTCAGGCTGCAGTGGCAGGCCTGTGTAAGAATTGTCAGAGCTCCCTATGGGTGGCAAAAGAAATGCTGCAGCCCATAGGGATCTCCTGGAACCCCAATACCCTGGGTACCTCAGTACCATATACTAGGGAATTATAAGGGTGTTCCAGTAAGCCAATGTAAATTGGTAAAATTGGTCACTAGCCTGTTAGTGACAATTTGGAAAGAAATGAGAGAGCATAACCACTGAGGTTCTTATTAGCAGAGCCTCAGTGAGACAGTTAGTCACTACACAGGTAACACATTCAGGCACTGGGGCCCTGGGTTACCAGGGTCCCAGTGACACATACAACTAAAACAACATATATACAGTGAAAAATGGGGGTAACATGCCAGGCAAGATGGTACTTTCCTACACAACCCCCCCCCCCAAACGAAGGACAATAAGACTAGCCATTACCTGATGAGTCTTCATTGTCTAAGTGGAAATATCTGGAGAGTCCATCTGCATTGGAGTGGCTACTCCCAGGTCTATGTTCCACTGTATAGTCCATTCCCTGTAGGGATATGGACCACCTCAACAATTTAGGATTTTCACCTTTCATTTGTTTTAGCCAAAGTAGAGGTTTGTGGTCTGTCTGAACAATGAAGTGAGTGCCAAACAGGTATGGCCTCAACTTCTTCAGAGCCCAGACCACAGCAAAGGCCTCCCTCTCAATGGCAGACCAACGCTTTTCTCTAGGGGTCAACCTCCTACTAATAAAAGCAACAGGTTGATCCTGGCCCTCAGAATTAAGTTGTGATAGGACTGCCCCTACTCCTAATTCAGATGCATCAGTTTGGACATAGAATTTTTTAGAGTAACAAGGGCTTTTCAGGACAGGTGCAGAGCACATGGCCTGCTTCAGCTCCTCAAAAGCTTTCTGACAGCTTGCTGTCCATAATACCTTTTTAGGCATTTTCTTGGATGTGAGGTCATTAAGAGGGGCTGCAATGGAGCCATAGTTCTTAATGAACCTCCTGTAATACCCAGTGAGGCCTAGGAAGGCTCTCACCTGAGTCTGAGTGGTAGGGGGAACCCAATCAATAATAGTTTGGATTTTCCCCTGAAGTGGTGCAATCTGTTCCCCACCAACAAGGTGTCCCAGATAAACCACCTTACCCTGCCCTATCTGGCACTTTGAAGCCTTGATAGTGAGGCCTGCCTTTTGCAGGGCCTCCAAAACTTTCCATAGGTGGACCAGGTGATCATCCCAGCTGGAGCTAAAGACAGCTATATCGTCCAAATATGCTGCACTGAAAGCTTCCAGCCCTTGCAGGACTGTGTTCACCAACCTCTGAAAAGTGGCAGGTGCATTTTTCAAACCAAAAGGCATTACAGTAAACTGGTAATGTCCTCCAATGGTAGAAAATGCAGTCTTAGGTTTAGCATCTTCTGACAATTTGATCTGCCAATACCCTGCAGTCAAATCAAAAGTGCTTAGATACTTGGCAGATGCCAGTGTATCTATGAGCTCATCTGCCCTGGGTATAGGGTGAGCATCAGTTTTGGTTACCAAGTTGAGACCTCTATAGTCTACACAAAACCTCATTTCCTTCTTTCCATCTTTAGAATTGGGTTTTGGTACCAGTACCACAGGAGAAGCCCATGGACTGTCAGAGTGCTCAACCACTCCTAGTTCCAACATTTTCTGAACTTCTTGCTTTATGCAGTCCCTGACATGGTCAGGCTGCCTATAGATCTTACTTTTGACAGGTAAACTGTCTCCAGTATCTATAGTGTGCTCACACCAAGAAGTGGTGCCTGGCACAGTAGAGAAGAGTTCTGAAAATTGTCCTAGGAGATTTATGCAATTGTCTTTCTGCTCAGCAGTAAGACAATCAGCCAAAACTACACCTTCCACAAGAGCATCTTGTTCTGTGGAAGAGAAGAGATCAGGTAGAGGATCACTGTCTTCTTCCTGTCCCTCATCAGTTGCCATGAGCAGGGTGAGATCAGCCCTGTCATAGTAGGGTTTCAGGCGGTTGACATGGAGCACCCTAAGGGGACTCCTGGCAGTGCCTAAGTCAACCAAGTAGGTGACTTCACCCTTCTTTTCAACAATTGTGTGGGGACCACTCCATTTATCTTGGAGTGCCCTTGGGGCCACAGGCTCCAAGACCCACACTTTCTGCCCTGGTTGGTACTGAACCAAAACAGCCTTCTGATCATGCCATTGCTTCTGGAGCTCTTGGCTGGCCTGAAGGTTTTTACTGGCCTTTTTCATGTACTCAGCCATCCTTGATCTGAGGCCAAGTACATAGTCCACAATATCCTGCTTAGGAGCTTTTAAAGGTTGTTCCCAACCCTCCTTTACAAGTGTGAGTGGACCCCTAACAGGGTGTCCAAAAAGAAGTTCAAAGGGGCTGAAGCCCACTCCTTTTTGGGGTACCTCCCTGTAGGCAAAAAGGAGGCATGGTAGAAGGATATCCCATCTCCTGCGGAGTTTTTCAGGGAGACCCATAATCATGCCTTTGAGAGTTTTATTAAATCTCTCCACCAGTCCATTTGTTTGTGGATGATAGGGTGTTGTGAACTTGTACGTTACACCACACTCCTTCCACATGGCCTTTAAGTATGCAGACATGAAATTGCTTCCTCTGTCTGATACTACTTCCTTTGGGAAGCCCACCCTGGAAAATATTCCTAGGAGGGCCTTTGCCACTGCAGGAGCTGTAGTGGTCCTTAAAGGAATAGCTTCAGGATATCTTGTGGCATGGTCCACTACCACCAAGATAAACCTATTGCCTGAAGCAGTAGGAGGGTCAAGGGGGCCAACTATGTCAACCCCTACCCTTTCAAAGGGAACCCCAACCACAGGCAGTGGGATAAGGGGTGCCTTTGGAGTGCCACCTGTTTTGCCACTGGCTTGACAGGTTTCACAGGACTTACAAAATTCCTTTGTGTCCTCAGACATCCTAGGCCAATGAAACAATGGAACCAATCTGTCCCACGTTTTCATTTGACCCAGGTGCCCAGCTAGGGGAATGTCATGTGCCAGTGTTAGGAGGAACTTCCTGTACTCCTGAGGAATCACTAATCTCCTGGCAGCTCCAGGTTTAGGATCCCTATGCTCAGTGTACAAGAGGTTGTCCTCCCAGTAAACTCTGTGAGAGTCACTGACATCCCCATTAGCCTGTTTGACAGCTTGCTGTCTGAGACCCTCTAATGTGGGACAGGTTTGCTGTGCCACACTCAGCTCCTCTCTGGCAGGCCCCCCTTCACCCAAAAGCTCAGCAGTGTCTGCTTCCAGCTCCTCTGGTGTAGGTTCTGCACAGGGAGGGAATTCTTCTTCCTCAGAATTAGAATCCACTGTAGAGGGAGGGATAGTAGGAAGTGGTTTGCTTCTACTAGCCCTAGCTTTAGGGAGCACTTGATCCATTGTTCCAGGATCCAAGCTTCCCTGTCCTTTTTGCTTTTTGGCCTGAGCCCTTGTCAAAGCAAAAATATACCCTGGGATGCCCAGCATTGCTGCATGGGCCTCCAACTCCACATCTGACCAAGCTGATGTCTCCAAATCATTCCCTAATAGACAGTCTACAGGTAAATCTGAAGCTACCACAACTTTCTTTGGACCAGTTACCCCCCCCCAGTTGAGATTTACAACAGCCATGGGGTGGCTTTGTGTTATGTTGTGAGCATCGGTTACTTGGTACTGGTGTCCAAGTATGTGTTGTTCAGGGTGCACCAGTTTCTCAATCACCATTGTGACACTGGCACCTGTGTCCCTGTAGGCCTGGACCTCAACACCATTTATTAGGGTTAGTTGCTTGTACTTCTCCAAGTTATGGGGGCAAGCAACCAAAGTGGCTAAATCAATAGCCCCTTCAGAGACTAAAGTAGCCTCTGTGGTCTCCCTAATCAGACCAACCCCAACTAAATTACCAAAAGTGAGCCCAGCTACTCCCTTGGATTGGCTATTAGTAGGTTTGCTCCCACCACCACTGCTATTAGTAGGGACACTAGGTGTAGCAGTAGGGGTTGTAGTGGTAGGAGCTGTGGTGCCTTTCTTTGGACAACTGGGATCTGTTGTCCAATGGCCTTTTATTTTACATAAATAGCACCATGGTTTCTTTTCCTTGTTCTGATTAAAGGAGGATTTGGACCCACCACCCCCACCAGAGTGTTTTTGTGGGCCTGATGAAGACTCATTTTTAGATTTGTCCCCACCCTTGTCAGAAGACTTACCATCCTTCTTTTTGTTGCCATCTTTGTCACCCCCTGTATGAACTTTTCTGTTCACTCTTGTTCTGACCCATTTGTCTGCCTTCTTTCCCAATTCTTGGGGAGAGGTCAGATCAGAGTCCACCAAGTACTGGTGCAACAAATCAGACACACAATTATTAAGAATATGCTCTCTCAGGATTAAGTTATACAGGCTGTCATAATCAGTAACTTTACTGCCATGTAACCACCCCTCCAAGGCCTTCACTGCCTGGTCAATGAAATCAACCCAGTCTTGTGAAGACTCCTTTTTGGTCTCTCTGAACTTTATCCTGTACTGTTCAGTGGTTAAGCCATAACCATCCAGGAGTGCATTCTTAAGAACTTGGAAATTATTGGCATCATTTTCTTTCACAGTAAGGAGCCTATCCCTACCTTTTCCACTAAATGATAGCCATAGGATAGCAGCCCACTGCCTTTGAGGGACATCCTGTACAACACAGGCCCTCTCAAGTGCAGCAAACCACTTGTTAATGTCATCCCCCTCCTTATAAGGGGGAACTATCTTGTGCAGATTCCTGGAATCATGCTCTTTTGCAGGATGACTATGGGGAATACTGCTGCTGCCACCATGGGTATCTAAACCCAACTTCTGTCTTTCCTTCTCTAATTCAAAAGACTGTCTATCCAAATCCAGCTGTTGCTTTTTAAGCTTCAGTCTGGTTTGTTCCACCCTCAACTTATTGAGTTCCCTCTCTAACATTCTGTCATCAGGGTTGGTGGGAGGGACATTTCTAGAAACAGAGCTATGATGGGAATGAACAGAAGGAGACCTGTCCCTTACAGAAGCCAACTTAACAGCTTGGTTTACAGAAACATTACTACCAGAATGGTGTGAATAAATGCTTTTGCTATGATGTGAGACCACACTATATTTGGTGTGGCTCATCATCATTACCATCTATGCTAGATTGTCTAGTAATGGGCAGGCTTGAAAGTTTCTTTCCTGAATCTTTTCCTGGGGGAGTCCCTGAATCAGATTGGGAACTATTAGGTACTTTTTCAACAGATGGGCCACCTCTGGCCTTATCCTGTTCTCTAAGCATGTTAATTAACAGTTCCAAGGCAGGATTCTTCCCTACACTCAAACCTCTCTCTATACAGAGACTCCTTGCTCTTTTCCAGCTAAGGTTGTCATATGCAAGTTTGGACAGATCAACACTTTGGCCTGTGCCAGACATTTTTTTAGAGAGAGTTAAAGTGATAGAGAAAGAGACAAAAGTTTTTAGAACTTTTTGGAAAGACAGAAAAAAAACTTTTTAAACTTTTAAGAACTTTTTGAAAGTTTTAGGAGTACTTTTCAGCACTTAGAAAAGAGTGAAAAAGAGGAAATGCAAAACTTTTTGGCTATGTGTATATACACTGACCTTGTTTTGTATATTTTTCTCTTATGAAAAGTACAATGACAAGAGTGGTAAGTAGTCTCAAGCACTTATCCCACCACTGCACAACCAATGTAGGAGGCTGGACTGGCTTGTAGTGAGTACCAAGGGGTACTTGCACCTTGCACCAGGCCCAGTTATCCCTTATTAGTGTATAGGGTGTCTAGCAGCTTAGGCTGATAGATAATGGTAGCTTAGCAGAGCAGCTTAGGCTGAACTAGGAGACGTGTGAAGCTACTACAGTACCACTTAGTGTCATATGCACAATATCATAAGAAAACACAATACACAGTTATACTAAAAATAAAGGTACTTTATTTTTATGACAATATGCCAAAGTATCTTAGAGTGTACCCTCAGTGAGAGGATAGGAAATATACACAAGATATATATACACAATAGCAAAAATATGCACTATAGTCTTAGAAAACAGTGCAAACAATGTATAGTTACAATAGGATGCAATGGGGAAACATAGGGATAGGGGCAACACAAACCATATACTCCAAAAGTGGAATGCGAACCACGAATGGACCCCAAACCTATGTGACCTTGTAGAGGGTCGCTGGGACTATTAGAAAATAGTGAGAGTTAGAAAAATAACCCTCCCCAAGACCCTGAAAAGTAAATGCAAAGTGCACTAAAGTTCCCCTAAGGACAAAAGAGTCGTGTTAGAGGAATAATGCAGGAAAGACACAAACCAGCAATGCAACAACTGTGAATTTCCAATCTAGGGTACCTGTGGAACAAGGGGACCAAGTCCAAAAGTCACAAGCAAGTCGGAGATGGGCAGATGCCCAGGAAATGCCAGCTGCGGGTGCAAAGAAGCTTCGACTGGACAGAAGAAGCTGAGGTTTCTGCAGGAACGAAAAGGGCTAGAGACTTCCCCTTTGGTGGACGGATCCCTCTCGCCTTGGAGAGTCGTGCAGAAGTGTTTTCCCGCCGGAAGGACGCCAACAAGCCTTGCTACACGCAAATCGTGCGTTTGGCGTTTTTAGACGCTGCTGGGGCCCAGGAGGGACCAGGAGGTCGCAAATTGGACCTGCAGAGAGAGGGGACGTCAAGCAAGACAAAGAGCCCTCACTGAAGCAGGTAGCACCCGGAGAAGTGCCAGAAACAGGCACTACGAGGATGCGTGAAACGGTGCTCGCCGAAGTTGCACAAAGGAGTCCCACGTCACCGGAGACCAACTTAGAAAGTCGTGCAATGCAGGTTAGAGTGCCGTGGACCCAGGCTTGGCTGTGCACAAAGGATTTCCGCCGGAAGTGCACAGGGGCCGGAGTAGCTGCAAAGTCGCGGTTCCCAGCAATGCAGCCCAGCGAGGTGAGGCAAGGACTTACCTCCACCGAACTTGGGCTGAAGAGTCACTGGACTGTGGGGGTCACTTGGACAGCGTCGCTGGATTCGAGGGACCTCGCTCGTCGTGCTGAGAGGAGACCCAAGGGACCGGTAATGCAGCTTTTTGGTGCCTGCGGTTGCAGGGGGAAGATTCCGTCGACCCACGGGAGATTTCTTCGGAGCTTCTGGTGCAGAGAGGAGGCAGGCTACCCCCACAGCATGCACAAGCAGGAAAACAGTCGAGAAGGCGGCAGGATCAGCGTTACAGAGTTGCAGTAGTCGTCTTTGCTACTATGTTGCAGGTTTGCAGGCTTCCAGCGCGGTCAGCGGTCGTTTCCTTATCAGAAGGTGAAGAGAGAGATGCAGAGGAACTCGGCTGAGCTCATGTATTCGTTATCTGAAGTTTCCCCAGAGACAGAGACCCTAAATAGCCAGAAAAGAGGGTTTGGCTACCTAGGAGAGAGGAAAGGCTACTAACACCTGAAGGAGCCTATCAGCAGGAGTCTCCGACGTCACCTGGTGGCACTGGCCACTCAGAGCAGTCCAGTGTGCCAGCAGCACCTCTGTTTCCAAGATGGCAGAGGTCTGGAGCACACTGGAGGAGCTCTGGACACCTCCCAGGGGAGGTGCAGGTCAGGGGAGTGGTCACTCCCCTTTCCTTTGTCCAGTTTCGCGCCAGAGCAGGGGCTAAGGGGTCCCTGAACCGGTGTAGACTGGCTTATGCAGAATTGGGCACATCTGTGCCCAACAAAGCATTTCCAGAGGCTGGGGGAGGCTACTCCTCCCCTGCCTTCACACCATTTTCCAAAGGGAGAGGGTGTCACACCCTCTCTCAGAGGAAGTTCTTTGTTCTGCCATCCTGGGCCAGGCCTGGCTGGACCCCAGGAGGGCAGCTGCCTGTCTGAGGGGTTGGCAGCAGCAGCAGCTGCAGTGAAACCCCAGGAAGGGCAGTCTGGCAGTACCAGGATCTGTGCTACAGACCACTGGGATCATGGAATTGTACCAACAATGCCAGGATGGCATAGAGGGGGCAATTCCATGATCATAGACATGTTACATGGCCATATTCAGAGTTACCATGGTGAAGCTACATATAGGTAGTGACCTATATGTAGTGCACGCGTGTAATGGTGTCCCCGCACTCACAAAGTTCAGTGAATTGGCTCTGAACAATGTGGGGGCACCTTGGCTAGTGCCAGGGTGCCCTCACACTAAGTAACTTTGCACCTAACCTTTACCAGGTAAAGGTTAGACATATAGGTGACTTATAAGTTACTTAAGTGCAGTGTAAAATGGCTGTGAAATAACGTGGACGTTATTTCACTCAGGCTGCAGTGGCAGGCCTGTGTAAGAATTGTCAGAGCTCCCTATGGGTGGCAAAAGAAATGCTGCAGCCCATAGGGATCTCCTGGAACCCCAATACCCTGGGTACCTCAGTACCATATACTAGGGAATTATAAGGGTGTTCCAGTAAGCCAATGTAAATTGGTAAAAATGGTCACTAGCCTGTCAGTGACAATTTGGAAAGAAATGAGAGAGCATAACCACTGAGGTTCTGATTAGCAGAGCCTCAGTGAGACAGTTAGTCACTACACAGGTAACACATTCAGGCACACTTATGAGCACTGGGGCCCTGGGTTACCAGGGTCCCAGTGACACATACAACTAAAACAACATATATACAGTGAAAAATGGGGGTAACATGCCAGGCAAGATGGTACTTTCCTACAATCACCTTAAACCAGGACCAGGTATTACCTATTAGTGAAGAGGAGGTAGCTGTAGATGAGCAGCCAAGATCTATCTAGGAGACATGTCAAGCTTATGCAATACCACTATAGTCACACATCACTTACACACATGAAAGAACCACACAGTGTTACAAAAATAAAGGTACTTTATTTTAGTGACACAAACACTAAAATACTATATAGGCAATACCCCAACTGGAGGGAAGTAAAACACTACTATATGTACAGTAGCAGTCAGGAATTAGCATAGAATGCAATAGAAAAATGTGAAAGCAATAGACATTACTGAAGGCCTGGGGGGGAATCAAACCATATACTAAGAAAGTTGAATGCGAAAGGCAGTCTCCCACCCAAGGAAGTGGGATCAGTAGAAGGCAGCTGGAGGAACTATGAACCCCAGGAGGTGAGTACCAGAGTGCCCCCCGGCGACCAGGAGAGCAGAGGTAAGTACCTGGTTTTCCTCAAAACCAACAGGAGGACTTTGGAAAAGAATTGTGCAAGACCCAACCAAGACTGGAAGAATCCAAAGGTGGATCCTGACCGAAGAGGACCTGCAAAGGAAGGGGACCAATTCCAGTTCGAGTTGGAGTGTTCGGTTGTGGCAGGAGCCAGTACCCACCCTTCTGTGGATGCAGGACCAGGTCAACAGTGGGCAAAGAAGGTAAGCAGAGCAGCATAGGAGCTTAAGAGGAGTTCCAGAAGTGATGCAAGTGATGTCCCATGCCGGCCCCGTGGTTGAGATGCGGTCCGTTAGTGGTGCTGGAAAACCACCAACGAGCCTTGGCAAAAAGAGTCGAAGAATAAGGTCTGCAAGGCTGAAGAGGACCAGCAAGGTCCAGGAGACTCGACCCAAGTAGGGGAGTCCGAGGTGACTCTCAGCAGCTGGAAGAGACACAAGAAGAGGAGGCAGGCCTAACAGAGTCGCGGTGAGGCCCATTCAGCAGACCCAAAGAAGTGTCCCACGTTACTGGAGCAGCAGGCTGGGTGCTGCAGGAAGAAGAGCTAGGAGCTGGGGCTACATGGAGCATGAAGATCCCTTAGAGGAGGAACAAACAAGCCTTGGTAGCTGCAAGAGTCGTGGTGCACAGGGGTACTATCCTGCAAGGAAAGGCAAGGGCTTATCGTCTTCCAAGTTGGACAGATGGTAGAGTGGACCAAGGGGCCAACTCTAGACCACCACCTGTGATGCAGGATCCACGCACCTCCGGAGGAGAGGAGATCCATACAGCCGGTCATAGTTGCAGTAAGTGCCTGCGGATGCAGGGGAGTGACTCCTTCACTCCAAAGGAGATCCCTTCTTACTTCTTGTGCAGCCTGAAGAGTCGGCACCCTCAGAGAATGCACAGCTGGGGAAGTGTTGCAGTTGCTGTAAGGAGCTGGACAAACAATGTTGCAGAGCGGAGTCATCGCTGAAGTTGCACATTGTCGGTTCCTGGAGGGTCCCGCTGCAGTGCCAGTGGCCAGAAGATGAAGTAAACTATGCAGAGGAGGTCCTGCTGGAATCTTGCATGTCGAAGCTGAGGAGCCATCCAAGAGGGAGACCCTAAATAGCCCAGGAAGGGGGATTGGTCCCCTAGCACGGTAACCACCTATCAGGAGGGGGCTGTGACGTCACCTACCTGACCTGGCCATTCAGATGCTCTCAGGGACTTCTGCCCACCTTGGTTTCAAGATGGCAGAACCAAATGTCTATCTGGAGGAGCTCTGGGCACAATCCCTGGGGTAGTGATGGACAGGAGGGTGGTCATGCCCCTTTCTTTTGTTCAGATTTGCGCCAGAGCAGGGACCGGGGATCCCTGGACTGGTGCAGACCGGTTTATGCAAGGAGGGCATCAAATGTGCCCTTCAAAACAAACCGGTGGCTTAGGGGGGCCACCCCTCCCAAGCCATGTAACACCTATTTCGAAGGGAGAGGGTGTTGCCTCCCTCTCACACAGGAAATCATTTGTTCTGCCTTTATCTGCCTGAGCTGGTCAAGCAGCAGGAGGGCAGAAACCTGTCTGAGGAGTGGCAGCAGTGCGGGCTGCCCGGGAGACTGGTAGGAGCAATGCTGGGGAGCCTCTAAGGAGCCCCCAGAGTGCATGGAATCATACAACCAATACCAACAATGGTATTAGGGTATGATTCTGACATGTTTCACACCAAACATGCCCAGGTTCGGAGTTACCATTATGTAGCTGGACACACGTAGTGACCTGTGTCCAGTACACAGGTAAAATGGCTTCCCAACAATTACGAAGTCCAATGCAATGGAGCTGGAGTTCGTAGGGGCACATCTGGTCATGTAGGGGTGCCCTCACACACAGGTACCTGCACCCTGCCCTCTGGGCTAGTAGTGCCTACCATAAGGGTGACCTATAGTGACCTGGTGCAGTGACCTGTAGTGAAAAGGTGCATGCACCTTTTCATGCAGGCTGCAATGGCAGGCCTGCGGACACATTTTGCATGGGCTCCCATGGATGGCACGATCCATGCTGCAGTCCATGGGGAACCCCTGGTGCCCCAATCCCTGGTACCTAAGTACCATATACTAGGGACTTATTTGGGGGCACCAGTATACCAATTGTGGGGTGTGCAAATTCCCAAGCGAACAAATTATACAGGGAGAGAGCACAATCACTGGGGTCCTGGTTAGCAGGATCCCAGTGAAAACAGTCAAAAGACACTGACACAAGGCAAAAAGTGGGGGTAACCATGCCAAAAATTAGGGTACTCTCCTTCAGGTCCGACACTTGGAGCACAACCTCTGGTCGTGCTTGCACTTCAAACACCAAAGGCACATGAGGTGCAGATCCGCCACGGAAATCGCCAGATTATATAGGATCTGCAGGGCTTGAACCAGGTCTTCCTAGATGCATTTCTCGACACCCCAGGAGTTAGAAACTCGAAAAAACGTAGACAAAAAGGTTTTTTTAAAAATGCCAGTCAAAAAATGACTGAAGGATAGCTCTCTTTGGATTGGTGCTGGCTGCCATGGAAAGAAAAGAACTAATGCCAGCACGCCAGGGTGGTGTCTACATAGGAACTGCAACATCTTATCCTGGGGGGACGATGCTGCTGATGGATGTGGTGCTGATCAATGCCATCTAACGGCACGCAGGGGTACTGCTAGAGAAAAAACTCCAGATGAAGACTGACACTTCGGGGAAATTTTAAGGTAAAGAAACTGCAACTAGATGTCTTTATCAGAAAGAGTACACTCAAGAGGTTTGGCAGGTGGAGCTACAGTGGGGTTGGGGGAGACTGAGGTAAAGGGAGTGGGCTCAGCAGCATGCAGTCTGGCTGAAGGGCAGGGAGCACCTTTCCATCTCCTGCAAAACAGTTAGGTCACTTGAAGGGGATGGAAAGGCTGGCAGTAATGGACACTTCTGCCAAAGCTAAGAAATTAGCATTGGAACTAGTACGTTTGGCAAGGCTAGAAAGAAAGGCCCAGAGAGAGAATGGCAGCCCTACTCTCTTTGAAACATTCAAGGACGGAGTAACCTTTGTCCCCACAGAGCTGAATCTCATCAAAGGGCATGTCCAAGTCGAGTACAGGCGCGCTCTACAGCAGATGGCAACGCTGGTGCCAATTCCACGCTTGATGGAATCAGTGGTGTCCAAGCCAGAAATAATTGTAAACAATTGTGAGACGAGACAGGACAGGGCGAATACCTTCAGGTACACCTGGCAATCCCAAAGGACACGACTGTAAAAGACTAACAAACAGGAAGCATTAACAGAATGCATAGCCAAACTATTGGACGAAAAGAGATTACCAAAGGTCTCCACTCACTTAGAATCCCATTCTGAGAGAGTGGTAGTAAAGGACTTGGTGCTGAGACAAGAAAGCCGCGGTGCCTGAAGCAGGATGATGGCACCTGGCGATTTGTCTATTGACTGGCAGACGAGAGCAGGGCTTGGACCAAGTTTCCAAAAGGGTGCCTGTCAAAGCCTCATTGAAGGGCAGGAGGGGTCAGAAGTCTAGCCTGGCTGCAGGTCCTCATCAGAATATTAGTTTTCATCTTTAGGTTGGGGAGATGGAGATCCTGGACTGCGGCTGCTCTGCGCATGACCATGGCGTCGAATGATTAATCTTCTGTGCTCTGCACAGGAGGGGAGAAAAGGGCTGCGTCTTGGGAGGTGTCTAGGCCATTGAACTATTGCAAGTCCTACCAGTTGTCTTTCTGATAGTGTTGAGTGAACTTATCCCTCAAGTCACAATCGTTATTGTTAGGGACAAAAGCCTTTCCTTTCCAAAACGCAATGATGTGGTAGGGATATGTGGCAGGTCTGACAGGAATGGCAGGGCATATCCTTGAACTATTTGGAACACCCATTTGTTCAATGTAAAGCTCCACCACCAAAAAAGGTGATAACTTGTCCTGCCTCAAGGGAGGGCCTGTGCTACAGAGGGCAAGCTAAAGTGGCTTGAAAGACGCAATGGAGAATTGGGCCGTAAGATGTACCTGAGGCCCCATATGTTGATGGCTGGATCCCTGACCTCGGTCTCGAAAAGGGCTAGCCATGTTTATTGCTGAGGAAGAGGGCCTTGGTGCAGTCTTCGATCCGAACCCCTTTTTGAAGTTATGAAAGCGATAAAAAATAAATCGGGGATATTGTTTCAGTAGTAGGCAGCTGACATTAACTGACTGAAGGGCGAGACTCGCAGAGGAAAAGATCCTTTTCCCAAATGCATCAATATGTTTAGATTCTCTGTCAGAATGAGTTGAAAGGGACAAACTTTGGTTTATCCCATTCGTAGATGCCTGGGCGACCAAACTCTCAGGTGTACGATGTTGAGAAAGGAAGGCACGGTCTCCAGGGCCTGTGTCCTCTAGTCACATGGCTATTTACTGGATGGCGAGAGCTAGGTTTGACCCAAGTGCCCAATAGTGTGTCCGTAACAGCCTTGTTAAAAAGGAGGAGTGGTGCAGTGGAGGTCTACTCAGGTTGCAGAACCTCTGTCAGTATGTTCGCTTTGACCTCAATAAAAGGTAACTATAAGTTAAGAACATCAACTACCTTAGGCGGCACATCAAATAGTCAGTTGCCACCTCTCAATTTCCAAGTATGTAGGGGTAGATTGAGCAGATTTGGGTGGAGTATCCTGTCCTTTTGCTGCAAAGGATCTTCCTGAAGTGGTAGGTGGTCGAAGTACAGATTCTAATGTCCAGAAGTTCCACGTACCAGACTCTCCTGGCACGCACAAAGAGATGCTTGTTCATTATCGGATAATTGTGTGGAGCACATCCACGAGTGTCAGCTAATCACACTGGTGCAGACTACCGTCCGCAGAAACCATTAGTTTATAGGTCATCGGAAATCACGTATTTGGCTGCGTTTTGTCTATCATGAATTATCTGAGCCAGGGAGGCCCTCAGTACTTCTGGGATCGCTGGCAAAATCTCTGTAGCCACTGCTCACATGGCATGTATGTGTGAATCAGTAGGCAGATGGGTCTAAAACTGCAATTCTAGACTGGTGGAGGTAACATACGTTTTCGAACCTCAATTTTCCTGAACCCCATATTTATAAGAATTGTGGGGTGGGGAATGAACTGGGATTCATCTTACTGGTTCAAGCTTGAACCTCAATTCTCTCTGGAGTGGAAAGTTTAGTCAGAAAAAAAAGATCGCCAGGAGCCACTCTCTGATGCCTGACCATCTGCCTGTTCACAGATGGCAGGAACAAGGCTTCGACCAAGTGGCCGTCACAATATTGTTAGGGGCCTCGTTAAAAGGGAGCAAATGCTCAGACATGGCTGGGCTAGGCTAAAACGCTCATGTAAGGATGTTTGTTTTCATCTAGAGGAAGTGTAGCTGTAAATCAAGGACCTCAGCAGTCCACTGGACTTCACTGCAAAGGAGGCATTTTTCTTTCATTGATTGCCCTAAGGGAGAGTCAATTCCTGCCAAGCGGACGTTTCAATCCCACTGGCCCCTTGTAAATCCATGAAAAAGTTGTCATCTGTGTAATGAGCAGGGACAGCTACCCATTGTGGGGTGTACCTTGCTCAGCGTCAGAGCTAAGAATATAATGAAGCCACTGCTGGCGTGACTGTCGTAGTGGAGACACCGGGCAAGGGTCAGGCTGTATGACAATCAGTTGCACTTTTGTAATCTCATAATGCAATATCGGCACAGACTGGGCGGACGTTGATTTTGCAACCGGTACTGGAATCAGCACTGAATTCTGTTCCAGCGCCATTGTAATATCAATGTTGATGAGAAAGGGCCTGGGGCAGGTCTTGCAGCCAGAGGGAAGCATGTTTTAGAGTTGGTAAAGTACGGAGGCAGCTCCAAAGGGGTCCGGTATAGTTGAGGATGATCTGCTGGCAGTAACCCAACTGGGGCCCCCTGTGGTTCCTTGGGGCCTGAAGGCACGGTAGAAGAAGCCAGAAGCATGTCACAAATCTGCAGCACACCTTCCCTGAAGCCGTCAATCTACTGCAGTGTTACTGAAGGCAAGGAGGGCTTGGGAAACACTGGGACCAGATGTGAAATTGGCTCAGAGACCGGAGGCCTTGAGGGTGAACAGTGCTCTTGTACCCTTTCTCCTTGTGGTCAGAAGTGCGGGGCGAGGTGGAGTCTCAACTTTTCTTTTTTTAATGCTTTCGCTTTGATTTTGACTTGGGACTTAATAGAGGACTTCGAGAGAAAAGCTGGCCGCTCGCTGGATCAGCTTTGGGAACAGGAACGATTCTGCACCATCTACTTAAAGCAGTATGTAAGCGAAGGCCACAAAATCTTGTTTTCTTTGGCCACAGTTTATCCTACTGGTCTCAGATTGCCATTGGGTGCACAAAGGCACATTTATCACAGGACTTCAAATTGTGGCCTGTGCCCATACACCAGAGACACATTTTGCAGGTCCATTATTTAGATTTCCTGGAGTCACAGCATATTTTAAAACCTGTCTTTTAATGAGGAGAAATCATTCCATACCACTGTGGAGCTGATTTTAGACTTCATCAAGTTTGGAAGCGGAGCTCCAGATCCATGTTAGAGAGTGCAGAAAGGAAATAACTGACAACAGCATGCAGGGGCGTTTCTTACATGTGGTTCCACGCCATCTATTGAGGCAGTACGAGCAGTGACATGCCGCCACCTAGAGATGCACAGAAGCACTGCTCAAAATGTCTTCAGTCAGTCTGGTGTCTTGAGAGTATTTAAAGTGAAGAATCTGCAGCTAGAATCATCCATCAGTCTTCAGGACTTTGTAGTAGAACGCTTTTTAGAAACAACATTGCCTCCTTTACTACACATCACCTGGTGGCAACTACAGGGAGTGCAGAATTATTAGGCAAGTTGTATTTTTGAGGATTAATTTTATTATTGAACAACAACCATGTTCTCAATGAACCCAAAAAACTCATTAATATCAAAGCTGAATATTTTTGGAAGTAGTTTTTAGTTTTAGCTATGTTAGGGGGATATCTGTGTGTGCAGGTGACTATTACTGTGCATAATTATTAGGCAACTTAACAAAAAAAATATATACCCATTTCAATTATTTATTATTACCAGTGAAACCAATATAACATCTCAACATTCACAAATATACATTTCTGACATTCAAAAACAAAACAAAAACAAATCAGTGACCAATATAGCCACCTTTCTTTGCAAGGACACTCAAAAGCCTGCCATCCATGGATTCTGTCAGTGTTTTGATCTGTTCACCATCAACATTGCGTGCAGCAGCAACCACAGCCTCCCAGACACTGTTCAGAGAGGTGTACTGTTTTCCCTCCTTGTAAATCTCACATTTGATGATGGACCACAGGTTCTCAATGGGGTTCAGATCAGGTGAACAAGGAGGCCATGTCATTAGATTTCCTTCTTTTATACCCTTTCTTGCCAGCCACGCTGTGGAGTACTTGGACGCGTGTGATGGAGCATTGTCCTGCATGAGAATCATGTTTTTCTTGAAGGATGCAGACTTCTTCCTGTACCACTGCTTGAAGAAGGTGTCTTCCAGGAACTGGCAGTAGGACTGGGAGTTGAGCTTGACTCCATCCTCAACCCGAAAAGGCCCCACAAGCTCATCTTTGATGATACCAGCCCAAACCAGTACTCCACCTCCACCTTGCTGGCGTCTGAGTCGGACTGGAGCTCTCTGCCCTTTACCAATCCAGCCACGGGCCCATCCATCTGGCCCATCAAGACTCACTCTCATTTCATCAGTCCATAAAACCTTAGAAAAATCAGTCTTGAGATATTTCTTGGCCCAGTCTTGACGTTTCAGCTTGTGTGTCTTGTTCAGTGGTGGTCGTCTTTCAGCCTTTCTTACCTTGGCCATGTCTCTGAGTATTGCACACCTTGTGCTTTTGGGCACTCCAGTGATGTTGCAGCTCTGAAATATGGCCAAACTGGTGGCAAGTGGCATCGTGGCAGCTGCACGCTTGACTTTTCTCAGTTCATGGGCAGTTATTTTGCGCCTTGGTTTTTCCACACGCTTCTTGTGACCCTGTTGACTATTTTGAATGAAACGCTTGATTGTTCGATGATCACGCTTCAGAAGCTTTGCAATTTTAAGAGTGCTGCATCCCTCTGCAAGATATCTCACTATTTTTGACTTTTCTGAGCCTGTCAAGTCCTTCTTTTGACCCATTTTGCCAAAGGAAAGGAAGTTGCCTAATAATTATGCACACCTGATATAGGGTGTTGATGTCATTAGACCACACCCCTTCTCATTACAGAGATGCACATCACCTAATATGCTTAATTGGTAGTAGGCTTTCGAGCCTATACAGCTTGGAGTAAGACAACATGCATAAAGAGGATGATGTGGTCAAAATACTCATTTGCCTAATAATTCTGCACTCCCTGTATACTTATAATAATGGCTCACTCATGAAAAGGAAAATGTTACTTACCCAGTAAGCATCTGTTGGTGGCATGTAGTGCTGTATTTTCACATGCGCTGCATACTTGCATCATCTACTGTTGGGTCCAGAAGGTTGCAAGTTGTTTTTGTTAAAAAAGTCTTGAGTCAAAAGGTAATGATGACTCCTCTTGCTGGCAATGCACATATTCCTCGACTCCATCTTCAGCTTGTTTTCCCGCAAGCAGTGTTGAATGGAGTGTAGTATAAATATAAGCAAGTAAAATGACCATGTGTGAGAATGTAAATGAAGAGACTAACGGCCACAGGTGTCCGGGGAAAAGGGTGGACACGTGAATCTACACCACTGCATGCCACAAACAGATGCATACTAGGTAACATGTTCCATTTGATGGCATGCGTGGCTGTAGATGCACATGCTCTGCATAGACTGTAGTAGGAGCTAACCTTTGGGTGTTACAGTGTTTTGAAAAAGAGTACGCAGCATTGCCTAACATGCATTGGCTTGTTGGCGTGCTAAAACATCCACACAACAGTGTTTAGTGAAAGTGTATGGTGTTGACCATGTAGCTGCCTTACAAATGTCAGGTATGTTACCTAAAAATGCCATAGATGCACCTTTCTTATGTGTTTAATGTGCTCTAGGGGTAATCATTAGCGGCCTCAGCTTTTGCAGAACAAGTTTGGATGCATTTAACAATCCACATCACTATGCTGTAGTTAGAAACAGGGTTACCTTTATGTTGTTAAGAAAAAGCAACAAAAAGTAGTTTTGTCTTCTTGAAAGATTTAGATCTATCAATATAGAACATAAGCGCTTTTTTCACACCTAACGCGTCTAGGGCTCTTTCAGCAACTGAATCAGGTTGTGGGGAAAAAACTGGAAATCAATAGTTTGAATGAGATGAACTGAGATGCTACCTTTGGTAGAAATTTTGAGTTGGTGCAAAGAACCACTTTATCTTTATATATTTGGAAAAAAAAGGTTCTAGTAATGTTAATGCCTGGAGCTCACTTACATGTCTTAGGGAATTGATTGCAACTAAAAAGGCTACTTTCCATTAAATAAACTGCAGAGGGCCTGAATGTAGTGGTTGGAAAAATGGTCCAATAAGTCTAGTGAGTACTATATTAAGGTTCTATAGGAAGCTGGCTTTCTATATGGTGCACAAAACCAGAAAAACACTGTGCAGAGTCTAGTGGGTCCCCTAATTGGTTTGCAGAGGCAAAAGTAGATAGGACTAATGCTCTTTATTTGTGGTAGTGTGGGTGAGCCATTAGGCTTATCAGAGGGTAGGGCTAAGCATTAGTTTTACTCACAGAGGCAATAAATGAGACACACTCAAAGAATAAATCAGAGACCCATTTAGAAAAATAATACTTCTGTTTATATATTCAATAAACCCTAGAACTTTATTATAAAGGTAAGTACGTTTTAAAGCATAAATACTTTTTAGTTTCAAAAATAGACAGTACAATTTCAGAGTTATTCAATGTTAACCTATGGAGGAAAACAACTTTCAGCAAACACAGGGTTAACAACGACTTACAAGACCAATCTCAGAGAGTTAAGGTAAGTACTGGGCACTGATCAGAACCACACCAGGTCACTCCCGGCAAAACTGGGGCAGCTGGGTGCAGGGATGCTGCAAGGAGTTGGGTGACCAAAAGTTTTCAATGGGAATTGGTCCTTGTGAAAACAGGCTGCAGGCTCTGATTAGGCAGTCAGTCGGGGACAACAAACATGTAGGTTGCAGACGTATGGTGCTAAGCGATGGAGGTGCACCTTTGGTCCTTTTCTCGAGGCCCAGGGGCGACGGATGCAGGGGTGTCCTTAGACATCGGGTTTCTCAGTGCGGGAGCACTCGTGGTCAGAGGGTCCTTTGAGTTGAGGCTGCAGGCGTTGTTGGGGAGTTCAGCAGGGGTGAACCAGGGTGGATATGAGTTCAGGGGAGCCAGGGGATGTCATGGCACTGTTGACCCACCTCAGAATATGTCGTGGGCGACAGGTGCACTCGTTGCTGGAGATGTTGGGTTTTCTCTCACTACAAGGCTGTGAGGGCCATATGTGCAGCGCAGAAGGCACCTTGGGGCAGTCCAAGAGGGGTGAACCCCTGATGGACTCGGATTCTAAACAGCTGGGGA
Source organism: Pleurodeles waltl (assembly GCF_031143425.1). NCBI lineage: Eukaryota > Metazoa > Chordata > Amphibia > Caudata > Salamandridae > Pleurodeles > Pleurodeles waltl. The sequence continues at coordinate 1,190,362,920 of NC_090446.1, forward strand.
ACCTTGCAGGCACCACTGGTTTGTTCCACCTTGGGTCGCCGATGTCAGGTCTTTGCTGCTCCAGAGGCTGCAGAGTCCTTTCCTGAAACTTGTTGCAGAGCACATCCACTGCTCACAGGAGTCTGAGTCTTTGTGGAAGGCAGACAGTCCACCTGAGTTTCTGGAGGCTCAGCTGCAGGACGAGTCGTCTTTTTGGGGAGTCTGTTGAGGTCCTCAGGCAGGCCAGTGGGGCTGGTACCAGGTCAGCTGCTACTTTTTTTTTATTTTCTGCAGGTTCGACTCCTCTGTGTCATTTTCGTCATCGGTCATCAGGTTCTGAGTTCTAGGGTTCAGTGGTGCCACCTAAATACTCAATTTGGGGGTGTTACAGGGAGTGCCATGTGGCAGCCAATGGGCTGACCACCTATTGGGTGACTACACCCTTTTTATGACCACTTGCACTGGGAAGTGGGCATAGCCCTAACCCTAGTGCCCTAATTCCTTCCAAAAAGAGATGGAGGAATTTAAAAGGTAGTGCCCACTTCGGCTCATCCACCTTAGTGATGGGACTGGCATGAAGTGGGCACACCCCCTAATCTGCCTAATTTTCCCTACCTGTTCTATTGCCAAAAGTGGGGCTGTGCAACACACTCAGATGGGTCTCAGCGAGGCTTGAGGGGCCGGAGGCGCTTCGCAGCCCCTGAGGTGCAAGCGGAGCGGCGGGGGTGCACGTCGGCCCCACGTGAAGCCAACAACAGTGGGCACCCGGAGGGTTGGGTGGGGCCTGGAACTATCTGAGGGGCGGTTGGCGAGAGGCCCGCCTGCCCAACTCTCCCTGATAATCTGCCAGGAGGGAGGGACAGGAATCTGGAGAAACAGCACTCGACTGACTGGTAGAGGCGGGGGCCCAGCCGGCCATGCCAGGCTGAGGGTAAGTCCGGGGGGTGTAGGTGTGCGACAGAGCTGCGGATGGTCTTCCTCCCTCCCCCCGGAGGCCCTGCAGGTGGAACTGTTGAAGGAGGGGGGTTGTGGGACCCCGCGCACCCTCGCCTCTTCTCCCCACTCCCCTCCCCCCGGACTAATGCCAGAGTCAATGGTCGACGAGGCCCAGAACTAACTATGGGCAACTGACAGAGGCAACAACGGAACCAGGGTTTGGAGGGGGGAGAGCCCATACCACAGCCCAGCCGCTGGGCCTAAACATCAGAGTGAGGCCCAAATAGATTTGGATGAGGAAGACTCTCAGAGCTGAACATGAATCAGAAAAGGAGCACTACCTGGATCGGATACTTGCTGGCATGGGAAAAGCAGCTAAGAAGAAAGATGCGGGAGCAGACCGCACTGAACTGCTGCCAAGGGCTAACACGCAGGAGATTATGACGTTCCCTCGCCAGACATTGGGGGGACTGACACTTGCCGACATCCTACAGGCGATAATGGCCACCCGTGAATCCTTAGAAACAAACCTCAACACTCTGGGAGCTGAGTTTGGACTACTAAAGGATGATTATCGACGATTTGCCGAGAGGGTTACTACAGTAGAGGGAGACTTTGCGGAGGTCCCTACCTCTATGACAATGGCGCAATCACGACTGTCGGCGCTGGAGGACTAAGTCAGAACACTTGAGCAGAAAGCCAAAGAGGCAGAGAATCGTTCTAGATGGAACAATATACGAATACTAGGAATTCCATAAAAATCAGAGGGCCGGGACATGCTTACCTTCCTCGAAACCTGGCTCAAAGAAGAGCTAGCACCAAATGGACTTTCTCTGTTCTTTGCTCTGGAGAGAGCGCACAGAGTTCCTCTGCGCCCACCAAAACCAGGGGCCCAAGCTAGAGTAATAATAGCGAGACTCCTGCACTGTGAAGATAGGGACACCATATTGGCCCAAGCTCAGAAGAAAGGAGAAATAATGATGGGCAACAGTAGGAATATGGTGTTCCCCAACTACTCAAAAGAAATTCAGTCGTAGGCACATGTTCCTTACTGTAAAACGGAATTGGAGATAAATGGGAACGCTATGCTTCTCGGCCTGACTCAGAGTAATATCGCAGGGAGTCACCCTCTTCTCAGTATGCCGCAGGAGGATTGGTCTTGGATTGAAACACAGCCGGCGCAGGACCCTCGTGAGGCCGAAGCCTGGCAATTGCCACGCATGAAATACACGAAGCGGAAGAAGAGAGGACCGCAGGGAACCCCGCCCCCACAACCCATCTGAGGAGGCGTAGCAGGCCTGGGGCCAGGAGCTTGAAGATATTGTGGCCTTTGGAAAGTCGGCTGTGGCCAGCCCTGCCTCCTGAGGAGGGAGCCCGACAGAGCGGGATGAGGACAATGGAGCTGCCTCGAGTAATGTAATGTCACGGTCTGACCCTTCGGACCTATCGGATTCACAGTTGGAACTCCCCATAGTTACATCCAGGACAGCAGATGACCTCTTCTGCGGACAGCAGGCAGGAGGTCTGGGAGTGTGCCCCAACTGGTAACCATAGAAGCAGAGGAGACTTGGGAAAAGGGGCCACACTTCGCATCAGAGGCGGGGGAGATACAGCAAGAGGCAAAACAAAGAGGGACCAAGCCCAGATGCCTAAAGTCACCATAATAGATATTATGCCACTCCTGGACGGCCAGAATCCTACACCAACGGTTGGCACATAGGGCCCAACTGGCACATGGACCCCAACCACCCCTCACCTGGAGAGGTGGAAGATACCATACCTTTGTGTCTGCGTTTTCAGTTTGGACAGGGAAGGTTTTCTGACCAGTCTTGGGGAGGGGAGTTGCGTTGTTATGTTTTGGTTTTTGGGGAAATGTGAGGTATGCATTGAAGTGGGAGAATTCCAGCCAAGAGTTACAAATGCCTGGCCCTAGCCTACCCTTGCTCATATAATGGTGGCCTGGCCGAGACCCAGCCATAGGTTCTGCATTACAATATGCCCGTTCCCACACGCTTTAACAATCTCCTGGCATGTGAGGGGGATCCACTCCTTAACTAAACAATATAAAGTGTTTTCCTACTTGTCCTGCAGAGGGGCCCAGCTGGCACTACTGCAGGAAAAACATCTACAGCAGAAAGAGGGGCTAGCATTGCAGCAGAGGTGGAGGGGCCAAATGTACTATACAACCTATTCTGCATATACTAGGGGGTGTTAATTTGGGTCAAGCCTGGGGTCCTGTTCCAGTGCACTGACCACAAGGAGGATCCTGAGAGACGTTTTGTGGCACTCAGGGGACGCCTGAACAGGAAAGACATAACAATCATTAATATTTATGCCCCTAATGCCAATCAGGCCAGCTTCTTTGGTGAGCTTTCACGTCAGCTAGCACCATACATGATAGGAGAAGTCCTAATTGGAGGGGACCTTCCTTAGTGCCCCAGGCCCTGGGTACCAGGGGTACAATTTACTAGGGACTTATAGTGGATGCTAAAGAGTGTGCCAATTGTGCAAAACAACTGTGCAATTTTGGGAAAGAGCTCTGGCACTGGGGACCTGGTTAGCAGGGGCCCAGTGCACTAACAGTCAAAATTACCTTAGGAACCAGGCAAAAATGTGGGGGGCTAAACATGCCAAAAAGTGTGCCATCCTACAGTTTCCAAGAAGGCAGTGGAGGCAATCTTGGTGGTACCCATCTTTTAGTCTTTCCATAAAATCCTTTATGACAGGAATTTTAAAAAGAGAAGAATGTTGTCTTTTCTGAAGATAAGCAGCTATGGATGCTAAATGTAATGCTTTTTGCAAATAGTGAAGATACAAAACAATATTTTGTACTGACACTTGGAAAGGATCCACGTTTTTAGAAATGCAATAGTGAACAAAGAGTTTCCACTTTGCTGCATAACCTGCTCTAGTGGTTGGTCGGCATGCTTCTTTAAGAATGTCTATACATTCTTGAGGTAGATTTAAATAACCAAATTCTATAACTTCATGAGCCAAGTTGCAAGATTCAATGCCTTGGAATCTGGGTGCCTGACCTTGGCTCTGGGTAAGAAGGTCTGGGTCAAGGGAAAGCTTCTTTTTATGTGGCATACTGAAATATCCAGTAGAGTGGTAAACCATACTTGTCTTGCCCGTGTGTGTGCCACTAAGATTAGTGTGAGAGAAGTTTGCCTGAGCTGCTGAAACACATACAGGAGGAAAGGGAGAGGTGGAAAAGCATATCCCTGACCAGTTCATTCATAGAGCATTGCCATTAAATGAAGGATGTGGGAACCTGGAGGTGAAGTTTGACATTTTTCATTCCTCTTTGTTGCAAACAGATCTATGTTTGGATATCCCCACTTTTGGAAGTAGGGTTGGAGGACTCTGGGTTGGAGGTCCCACTTGTGGACTTGTTGCTGCATCCTGCTGAGGTCGGTAAAATTGCTGCGTGACCCTGGGAGGTGTTCTGCTAACAGGTAAATGTGGTGGTGAATAGCCCAGTGCCAAATTGTCAGTGGAAGGCGACAACTGTATTGAGTGCGTTTCTGAAGGTAAAACATGATTGTCATGTTGTCTGTGCGAATGAGGACTACTTTGTTCATGAGTTGTATCATAAAGGCTTTTAGTGCAAGATGAATAGTAAGTAGCTCTAAATAGTTGATGTGCAAAAGTATGTGTGTATGATCCTAAACACCCTGATTTTGAGGCCTTGGAGATCAGCCCCCTCAATCCCTTTTGGGAAGTGTCCGTTCTCAGAACGACCTGTTTAACAGGGTCCAGAAATGGCTGCCATTTCAAGAGACTGGTCTTTTTCTACCACTGAAGAGAGCAAAAGGTGCGGTCATCTACCAACACTAGATCATCTAAATGACCCTGTGTCTGAGACCATTGGCGTGATAGACATTCCTGAAACGGATGCATGTGAAGACATGCATGTGGCATGATTGCAATGCTAGAAGCCATAATTCCCAGAAGTTTCATAATTAATTTCACTGTGACTTGTTGATTGGGGCGAAAGTGAAGGATTTGTGTTTGAAAGTTCTGTAATCTTGCTGCATTTGGGTACGCTATTCCTAACTGTGAGATGTGCCTTTTGGAAATTGACTGTGAACCCTAAGTGGTGAAAAAAAATATTGTGGTTTGAATGTGTCTGAGACACTGTTTGAGAAAGCTGGCTTTGATAAGCCAGTCATCTAGGTATGGGTACACATGTATTTTCTGCCTGCGGAGGTGATCCACTACCGCCGCTAGGCATTTTGTGAACACTCTTGGTGCTGAGGTGATCCCAAATGGGAGCACCCTGACCTGGTAATGTTGCCCATCTATGACATCTGCAATATTTGCGATGTGCTAGGTGTATAGGAATATTGAAATAGATGTCTTTCAGATCCAGTGCTGATAGTCACCATGTTGTAACAAGCGCAATACATCGTGGAGTGTGACCACGTGAAAATGTTCTGATATAATGCTTAAGGGTAGGTTCTGAGATCTAGGATGTTTCTTAAAGAGCCAACTTTTGGGGTATGAGAATCAGTTCCCTGATGTTGAATAGAAACTAGCTCTATTGCCCCCTTTTCTAGTAAAGACAATACTTCCTGTTTGAGGAGAATGATGTATGAAAGTGTGTGACGGCGAGGTGGGCTATTTGGAGGTGTAGAACTGAGCTTGAGACAATAACCATGTTGGATAATATCCAACATCCACAGATCTGTTGTAATTTGTTGCCAGTTTGGTAGGAAAAAATGAAGGAGCCCTCCTACGGGTGTTAAGTAATCGAAGTGCAACTGGAGTGAGTCACTGTTTTGAGACAGTGGCATAGGTCCAAGGGGAGGGTGTCTTACCTCTACCTCTGTAGTTCCATGTAGGAGACTAGCTCAGTATATGGTGTACGCCTATAGATGAGGAACCATGCACTGAGTCCAGGCAACCCTTAGTGATAATGTTAGAGGTTTCTAATAACCAAAGCTCTCAAAGGGTTGCTGTGGAGAGAAGCTGCTAAGGCTGATCAGAGAGAGTGCAAAGTAATTGCAATAACCAAAGAGTCAGTCAATGATTTACACACAAGAAAGCACCACATCAAGTGTTAGAAAAATAAAGTATTATTTATTTTATTTATTAACAAACAGGCACAAAACTAACTTTGGAATATCTCCTAACTGCAGATAAGAACACACAAAAATATAGTTCAAAACAGGTAGGTAAAAGCATATGCTAACATGGGCTACTATTGGGGGGGGGGGGGCAAAACATTTACTGAAAAATTGGTAAAGGTACAGCTAACCAAGATAACACACAAGAACCCTAAGGACTGGGGAAGTACTAAAACACAACCATTAAGTAGGAGGTATTCCCCAGGAGCCCATGTGCAGAAGTGTTACTTAGTGTTGTGTGTCTCATAGGATAACCTTGGGTAAATTGCGGTTAGGAAATCGGCCCTTCCCAAAACACACTAACATCAGGCAAAAAGTGGGGGCACCCATTGTAGGAAAGATCCTACTTTCCTACATTCCCTCTACAAGAACCTTGTAAGATACTCTGTGTGAGAATGTGTGTGGCTGATCTTTACTGTATGATGTTTCAACTGTAGAAGATTGAGGCTGGTTTGTATTGTGGTCTACAAAAAGCACCATGAGCGGAAGTCGTAGTGCCCCCATGGATTTTGCCACCTCACTGTCTTTCTTCATCTTTTCTAACGCCTGATCTACTTGCCGGCCAAGAAGATGCTCCTTATCGAGTGGTACATTCAAAATTGTTTGCTGTACCTCCTCTTCGAAACCAGAAATACGTAGCCACGCATGCCAGTGTATCAGCTGAATCCAAAGTACAGCGTAAGAACCTACTGGAAATTAGTTGTTCCTCGTTAACAATTTCTTGCCCTCTTTTTCTGTGCTTCTCTGGGACGTATTGAAGTAACTGCTCCATTTCGTCACAGTGGGCACGATCTTATCTCGCCAGGATTCCCTGCGTATTGGCAATATGCCAGTGATTTGCTGCTTCAGCAGCAACACGTTTGTCTGAAGCGCCAATGAGCTTACTCTCCTGATCAGGAGGTAAAGCAGAAGGAATTAACTCTCTTTCTAGCATTTGACACAACAAGAGAGCCTGCTTGAATTTGACCCTTAATATAAATTGAATTTGATAGAGTGGTCTTGTATTTTTATCCACTCTTGGGGTAATAATGTACAAGTTACTTACCTTCGGTAACGAAATATCTGTTAGAGACATATTCTAGTTGCAGATTCCTTACCTTAGAATTTCCCCCAGGCGTCAGACTGGATCTGGAGATTTTTCTTCGAGCAATACCCTTGCGTGTCACCAGGTGGCGTTGGTCGAATTCGCAGGCATTGCTGGCATCGTGGTCGCCGTGATGACGTTGGGAGTAGTATATAGACGCCGCCCTCGCGCACTGAAGTCAGTTTCTTTTAACGACTTTCCATGCCAAAGCGCAGAGCCGCTAAGAACACTGAGATTGGAGCACCAGAGCTAAGGAACTGAAAGGGGGAATCCCTGTCCCAAGAAATCAGTTCACAAGTGGGGAGGATGGGTGGGCAGTAAGGAATTGGCAACTAGGATATGTCTCTACCAGATATTTCGTTACCGAAGGTAAGTAATTGTACATCTGATAGAGAATTCTAGTTGCAGATTCCTTACCTTAGAATAGATACCCAATCAATGCCATCCTCAGTGGTGGGCTGCAAACCAAGTTGCAGGGCAGAACGACCAAAAAAGCAGTCCCCCGGACCGGACTGTCCAGGCAGTAGTGCTCAGCAATCGTGTGCAGGGACGCCCACGTAGCTGCCTGGGAGATATCCAGGACAGGAATTCCACGTGCTAACGCAGTGGAAGCAGCTGTTGCTCTGGTAGAATGAGCACGCAAGCACTCAGGGGGTTTCTTCTTGGCCAAGGCGTAGCACATTTTAATGCAATGAAGCACCCATCGAGAGATGGTATGCTTTTACACCGCCTTCTGAGCCCAGTCCATAGAAGGATCGTCCTGGTATTCATAAGGGTCCAGGGACCCCTCCCTTTTCCCCCTATATTCGGACCCATAAGAAAAAGGGTCTAAATCCAACCTTGGGTGAATAGGCCCCATCGAAGTCGAAGACGGCGTCTGTTGATGCCGTTCCGAGTCGTCTGGGATAAGAATTGGGTCAACATCAATAGTGGGCACTACCGTCATCGGGTGCGTCGATGATCGACCCGGCACCAGGGAAGGTCTCAAGGGTGCGACCTGCGCACGGATCCGGAGGTGACCTCTGTGGCCTGAGCCGCCGGCACGGAACTCGAAGGCCCCTCAGCCCAGCCCCTTGGGCCCAAAGGCGCCGTATTGGGGTTGGACTGCCCAAATATGAGGCGCATGGCCTCATAAAACTCTAAGTTGGGCAGGGGTCGCTCCGGCTCTGGGAAACTCGGGGAAGCGCAAAGCCGACCCAGACGCAGGCTCCGAGGACGGAAGCCTTGTGCATGAACGCTCTTCCTGCGTCGCGAGAGCCAAGCGACGGGACGAAGTCGGAGAGCGATGGGACTTCGACTTCTTACCTTGACCCGAGGATTTGGAAGAAGACGAGTTGTGATGTCACGGTGACCGATCTCAAGACCTTCCTCTCGAGCGAGACCGGGAGCTACACGGAGTCGAGTGCCGGGCCGCCATAAGCTTTAGGGGCCGCTCCCTCAAAGCCTTCGGGTGCATGGCCTGGCACTCAGAGCACAACTTCGGGTCGTGGTCGCGCTCGAGACACCACAGACAAACCCGATGAGGATCCGTCAACGACATCGCCAGATGACAGTCCTCGCATGGTTTGAACACAGTCTTCGGGGACATCCTCGAGGCACTAAAGTTTCACAGAAAAACTCGACAAAACAGTTGAATTCGGCTAAAGAAATAGCCATGGTAGCTCTTCTCCGGATCAGCGCGTGGAACGGAAAGAAAAGAACTGACGTCACTGCGCGAGGGTGGCAACTATATACTACTTCCGACATTATCTCGGCGACCACAACGCCAACATCGCCCGCGGAGTTGACCGATGCCAATGCGCAAGGGTATTGCTCGAAGAAAAATGGCCGAATCCAGTCTGACGCCTGGGGGAAATTCTAAGGTAAGGAATCTGCAACTAGAAGTCTATCAGATACAGCCTCTTCCAGGGTCTTGTAATATATCATCCACATGTCTTTACAGTCCCTCACGCATGGGAAGATATTGAGAGGACTTATGTGAGGCAGTTAGTGTCTCAAAGAGGCAATTATCCTCTATGGGATCTTTATGAAGGGGTACCTGGTGGCATGAAGTTGCCCTTCCAACAAGTTCTTAAAAAGACAGTGTCATCAGGAAGTGAAGGTGTAGCTGGATAGACCTTTATGTCTGTGTCATAATAGGTGTCCACATCATATTGAGACCAAGGGACTATTAGGGACTATTAGCCTGAAAGCGCATTGTCATCCCGGTGTCTTGAGTATCGTGAAAGGAATGAGGTGATCCTTGTGGTGAAATATCTAGAGGGCCTAAGACTGTGGTGGAGAAGGAGTCTGGGGTGGTGGTGGAGTGACTGGTGAAGGAGATGTAGGCAGATGTGGCTGACCCTCTTCCAAGTCCTTCTCCATTCCCCTCTGTTTAGTTGGAGGCATAGGTGTTTCTAAGGCATCCTCAAAAGTAAGCTGTCGCTTGGAAGGAGAGAAAACTCTTTTGAAGAATTGGCTCTGGTGGTGTTTTTGACCCTGAGAGTTATTTGGTTTCTAGTCTTTTTGGTAAAGAAGCGGTCGTAGCTGAAGCAGGCAGTCTTTTTGGTGCCGAAACAGTGAGCACTTAAGGTGTTAACACCTTATACCAGGTCTAGGTATCCCCTATTAGTGAGGTGTAGGCAGGGTCTAGGAAGCCAGGGCTCTCTAGAGGTAGCTCTGGATGAGCAGTCAAGACTTAGCTAGGAGACATGCAAAGCTTATGCAATACCACTATAGTTGCACAGCACCATCACACATGAAAGAACCACAGTGTTACAAAAGGTACTTTATTATGGTAACACAAATACGAGAATACTAATAGGCAGTTCCCCCCAACTGAAGGTAAACACCCTAAATATATACACAACAGCAATCAGTAAGAAGCATAAAAGCAAAAAGCATTTGCAAAAGTATTAGAAAATAGTTAGGGCCAAATCATATACTAAGAAAGTGAATTGCGAGATACAGTCCTCCACCCAAGGATTTGGAGTCGTTCGAGGGGAGCTGGAGGAACTAGGAACCACAAGAGGTAAGTACCAAATTGACCCCCAGTGACCAGGAGAGCAGAGGTAAGTACCTGGTTTATCCCAAAACTAACAGGAGGACTTAGGAAAAGGATTGTGCAAGACCCAGACCAGACTGGGAGACCTCAAAGGTAGATTCTGGCAGAAAAGGACCTGCAAAGGAAGGGGACCCAGTCCAGTTCTGGATGGAGTGCCTGTTCATGGCTAAAGAGGACGAGGGGACTCGACCCAAGGAGGGGAGTCAGGGGTGACCCTCAGCAGTCGGGGGAGTCACCAGAAGCAGTTGCAGCCCCCACAGGCAACCTACTGGCAGAAGGCACAGTAAGCCGCACTGAGGTCCAGTCAGCACACCTGAAGAGGAGTCCCACGTCACTGGAGCAGCAGAGAGGAGACTGTGCTTGGCAGGCAGAAGTGCTTGGGGCAGGGGCTACATGGCACCTGAAGATCCCTAGGAGCAGGAGTCTGTCTTGCTAGGAGAGGCAAGGGCTTTACGTCTCCCAAGTTGGATAGCTGGCAGAGAGGACCAAGTGAACTACTCCCGACCACCACCTGTGAGGTAGGATCCACGCAGTTCTGGAGGAGAGCAGATCCAAGCAGCAGGTCGTTCTTGCAATTGGTGCCTGCAGATGCAGGGGAGTGACTCCTTCACTCAAAGGGAGATTCCTCCTCATGTCTTGATGCAGGCTGGAGCCTCGTCAACCTCAGAGGATGCACAGCCGACGAAATTTTGCAGTTGCTGGAAGGAGACAGAGAAACAATGTTGCAAAGCGGAGTCATCACTGGAGTTTCAGATTCTCGGTTCCTGAAGAGTTCATTTGCAGATCCAGCAGCCAGAATATGGAGTAAACGTTGCAGAGGAGTCCTGGTGAAATCTTGCATGTCGAGTCTCAGGACCCACCCAAGAAGGAGATTCTAATTAGCCCAGGAAGGGGGGGATTGGTCACCTAGCAAGATGACCACCTATCAGGAGGGGGCTGTGACTTCACCTACCTGAACTGGCCACTCAGATGCTCCAGTCGCCTCTGCCCATCTTGGATTCATCCTGGAGGAGCTCTGAGCACCACCCCTGGGGTGGTTATGGACAGGGGAGTGGTCACTCGCCTTTCTTTTGTCCAGTTTAGCACCAGAGCAGGGACCGGGGGTCCCTGGGCTGGTGCAAACCAATTTATGCACGGAGCGCACCAAATGTGCCCTTCAAAGCAAACTGGTGGCTTGGGAGGCTACCCCTCCCAAGTCTTGTAACACCTATTTCCAAGGGAGAGAGTGGTCCCTCCATCTCCCACAGGAAATCCTTTGTTCTGCCTTCCCCCTGCTTGAGCTGATCAAGCAGCAGGAGGGCAGAAATCTGTCTGAGGGGTGGCAGCAGCGCAGGCTGCCCAGAAACCCCCAGAAGACTGGTACGAGCAATATTGGGGGTCCTCTAAGGAGCCCCCAGAGTGTATGGAATCATACAACCAATACTGGCAATAGTATCAGGGTATGATTCCAACATGTTTGATACCACACATGCCTAGTTTAGGAGCTATCATTATGTAGCTGAACTGTGTCCAGTACACAGGTAAAATGGCTTCCCAGCACTCACGAAGTCCAGTGCAATGGAACTGGAGTTCGTAGGGGCACCTCTGCTCATGCAGAGGTACCCTCTCACACAGGTGCTTGCACCCTGCCCTCTGTGCTAGAAGGGACTACCATATGGGTGACTTACACGGACCTGGTGCAGTGACCTGGGGTGAAAGGGTGCGTCTACCTTTTCACGCATGCTGCAATGGTAGGCCTGCAGACACATTTTGCATGGGCTCCCATGGGTGGCATAAGACATGCTGTAACCCATGTTGAACCCTTGGTGCCTCAATGCCCTGTGTACTTAAGTACTATATACTAGGGACTTACATGGGGATACCAGTATGCCAATTGTGGGATGTGCAAAGTACTAAGCAACCAAATTTAGAGGGAGAGAGCACAATCACTGAGGTCCGGGTTAGCAGGATCATAGTAAAAACAGTCCAAGCATACTGATAACAGGCAAAAAGTGGGGAGTAACCATGCCAAAAATAGGGTACTTTCACTGTCTAAGTGGAAATATCTTGAGTCCATCTGCATTGGAGTGGTTACTTGCAGGTCTATGTTCTTCTGTACAGTCTATTCCCTGTAGGGATATGGACCACCTCAACAATTTGGGGTTTTCTCCTTTCGTTTGCTTGAGCCATAGGAGGGGATTATAGTCTGTCTGAGCAAGGAAGCGAGTGCCAAACAAGTATGGCTTCAGTTTCTACAAGGCCCAGACTACAGCAAAGGTCTCTCTCTCTCTCTATGGCTGACCAACGTTTTTGCCTGGGGGTCAACCTTCTGCTAATGAAAGCTACAGGTTGCTCCTGGCCCTCATCATTCACTTGCGATAGTACTGCCCCTATCCCAACCTCAGAAGCATCTGTCTGGACAATAAACTGCTTGGAGTAAACAGGGCTTCTTACTGTAGGAGCAGAGCATGTGGCCTGTTTGAGGTCATCAAAAGCTTCTTGGTAGCTAGCTGTTCACAAATCTTTCTTGGGCCTCCTTTTGGATGTGAGGTCATTTAAGGGGGCTACAATAGAGGCATAATTCTTAATGAACCTCGTATAGTACCCTGTCAAGCCTAGGAAGACTCTGACTTAGGTCTGAGTAGTAGGGGCAGTCCAATCCAGAATTGTCTAGATTTAGCCTTGTAGTGGTTGAACCTACCTCCACCTACCAGGTGGCCGAGATAAACCACTTATTCCTGCCCTATCTGGCATTTTGATGCCTTGATATAGAAGCCCACTCTTTGCTGAGCCTCCACTACATTCCCAAGATGGACCAGGTGACCCTCCCAGGTGGAGCTAAAGACAGCTACATCGTCTAGATAAGCTGCACTGAAGCTTTCCAGGCCTTGGAGAACTTTGTTCACCAACCTCTGGAATGTGATAGGTGCATTCCTCTGTCCAAAGGGCATCACTGTGAAGTAATAGTGCCCACTAGGAGTGGAGAATGCAGTTTTTGGTTTGCCATCCTCTGATAATTTGATCTGCCAGTAGCCTGAAGTCATATCAAAGGTGCTTAGATACTTGGCATAAGCCAGTGTATCTAATCTAGTGGCTCATCTGCCCTAGGGATAGGATGAGCATGTTTTGGTTACAGTATTGAGGCCTCTGTAGTCTACCTCATCTCTATTTTTCAATTTTGAGGGTGAGGTTTTGGGACCAGCACTACACGACTAACCAAAGGGCTGTCTGAAACTCAGTAACTCCTAGGTCTAGCATCTTTTGCACCTCAGCGTTGATACACTCCCTGACATGATCAGACTGCCTGTACATTTAACTTTTGACAGGCAGGCTTGTCAACTGTGTCAACGGTGTGTTCACACCATGTAGTTTGATTGGGGGCCTGAGAGAACAGTTCAGAGAACTGCCCTTGAAGATTCCTGCAATACTCCTTCTGTTGCTCAGAGAGGCAGTCAGCAAGGACAACCCTATCTAATGAGCCATCCACTGTATTGTGGGAGAAGAGGTCAGGGAGAGGGTCGTTCTCCTCTTCCTATCCTTCATCGGTTGGCAATAGCAAAGTCTTGCCAGCCCTGTCGTAATAGGGTTTCAAGCGGTTCACATGAAGCACCCTGTAGGGGCTTCTAGGAGTAACTAGGTCAACTAGATAGGTGACGCCACCCTTTCTCTCCACAATAGTGTGTGGGCCACTTCACTAGTCCTATAGTGCCCTGGGAGCCACAGGCTCCAGGACCCACACCTCCTGTCCTAGCTGAAAAACAGTCAGCACAGACTTCTGGTCATGCCATGGCTTTTACAGTTCATGCCTGGCCTGAAGATGTTTGGTTGATCTCTTCATGTATTTGGCCATTCTAGATCTGAGACCCAATCCACAATGTCCTATTTTTGGGGCTTAAGAGGTTGATTCCAGCCTTCTTTCACAAGGGCAAGTGGACGCCTAACAGGGTGTCCAAACAAAAGTTCAAAGGGGCTGTAGCCCACTCCCTTTTGAGGAACCTCCCAGTAGGCAATGGAGAGGCAAGGTAACAGGACATCCCACCTTCTTCTGAGTTTTTCTGAGAGTCCCATTATCATGCATTTGAGGGTTTTGTTGAATCTTTCAACTAATCTATTTGAGGATGTAAGGAGTGGTGAATTTATGAGTGACACCACACTACTTCCACATGGCTTTAAGGTAAGCAGACATGACGTTTGCACCACTGTCTTATACCACCTCTTTAGGAAAACCCACCCTGGAGAAAATTCCCAGGAGGGCCTTGGTCACTGCAGGGGCTGTAGTGGTCCTAAGAGAAATAGCCTCTGGATATCTGGTGGCATGGTCCACCACCATCAGTATGAATCTGTTTCCAGAGGCTCTTGGGAGGGTCCTGGGGGCCGGCAATACCCGTCCCAAACATCTCAAAGGGTACCCCAACCACTGGTAGTGGAATTAAGGGGGCCTTTGGGGTATCAGCTGTCTTGCCACTGGCTTTAAAGGTGACAAAGGGGCGACAAAAATCCTTGGTGTCTCCTGATGTGTGGGGCTAGTAAAAGCGAGGGTCCAGCCTGTTCCAAGTCTTGCTTTGCCCCAAGTGGCCTGCAAGGGGTATGTCATGTGCTAGGGTTAACAGGAATTCCCTACATTTCAGACGGATGAGCAGTCTCCTGGTGGCTCTAGCTTTAGGGTCCCTTGCTTCTGAATAAAGGGGCTGTTATTCCAGTATAGCCTGTATGTACCACTGACATCCCCGGCCTATTGTGCTGTAGCTTGCTGCCTTAAGCTTTCCAGACTGGGACAGGTTTGCTGTTCCAGACTGAGTTCCTCCCTGGTGGGCCCCCATACACCCAAGAACTCAGCTGTGTCAGCACTGAGCTCCTCTGGTGTAGGTTCCACCCAAGGAGTTGATTCCTCTCCCTCAGGAGTAGAATCTTCACTGGAAGCTTGAG
The DNA here is from genome assembly GCF_031143425.1 of Pleurodeles waltl. Lineage (NCBI taxonomy): Eukaryota > Metazoa > Chordata > Amphibia > Caudata > Salamandridae > Pleurodeles > Pleurodeles waltl. The sequence goes on from NC_090446.1 coordinate 1,190,377,999, forward strand.
CAGGGAGTAACTTTTTATAGTCCCTTCCTTTCTTTTTAAGAGCCCCCTGGGCCATTGATCCAGGCTCCAGGGCTTCCTGTTCCCTTTTCCTTTTGGCCTGGTTAGGGCAAAGATGCCCAAGGATGCCCAGCATTGCTTCATGGGCCTCCAACTCCACTTCAGCCCAAGCTGAAGTCTCCAAGCCATTACTTAGCAGACACTCTACAGGTAGATCAGAGGACACAACAACCTTTTAAGGGCCAGTAACCTTCCTCCCCAGCTAAAGTCAATAACTGCCATGGGGTGGCACACAGCGATATTGTGAGCATCAGTCACTTGGTATGTGTGACCAAGCAAGTGTTTGTTCCGCTGACACCAGTTTTTCAGTCACCATAGTGATACTTGCACCTGTGTCCCTTTAGGCTTCAGCCTCAACAGCATTTATTAAGGAATGCTGCCTGTACTTATTAAGGGAACAGGCAGCTAGGGTCAAGGCCACTATCAGAGACCAACACAGCCTCAGGGGTCTCCCTGATTAGCCCAGAGCCCACTACAGTTCCCAAAGTGATCCCAGCTACACTTTTGGACCGACAACTATTATTACCATTACTACTGCTATTGGCACTAGGGGGAGGAGTGGTTGTTGTAGTGGTAGGGGGCTTGGTGCTCCTTTTAGGACATGTGCGTTCACCTTCCCTATGTCCTTGTTTTCTACAGATGTAGCACAAAGGTTTCTTAAAGAAAGAGGATTTAGACCCACCCCAGAAGAATTTTGTGGGCCTGATGAAGAATCTTTCTTTTGGTTTGTCTCTACCTTTGTCTTGATGCTTACCTGCTTCCTCCTTCTTGTGGTCACCCCCATGTGTGAGCTTTACTACCCATCCTACTGCGGACCCATTTGTCTGCCTTCTTTCCCAATTCTTGGAGAAAGGTCAGATCAGAGTCCACCAGGTATTGATGCAGCTGATCAGAAATTTGCTATTTCAGAATCAGATTATACAAGCCCTGATAGTCACTTACTTTGCTCTCATGCAACCAGCCTTCCAGAGCTTGAACTGAGCAGTCCACAAAATCTATCCAATCCTGTGAGAACTCCTTTTTGGTTTCCCTGAACTTAATCCTATACTGTTCAGTGGTTAGCCTTAATCCATCTAAAAGTGCATTTTTGGGTGCTGTATAATCATCTGCCTCTTCTTTGATAGTAAGGAGTATGTCTCTGCCTTTGTCAGAGGAGGAGAGCCACAGGATTGCTGCCCACTGTCTTTGAGGGACCCTTTGTACTTTACAGGACCTTGCTAAGGCAGTGAACCATTTGTGTATGTCATCTCCCACCTTTTAAGGTGGGACTATCTTACTCAGGTTCCTAAAGTCATAGGAGTCCTCCCTGACCCTGGTGTCCCTAAAGTTAGTATTGCTGCCACCATGGGGAGCTAGCCCCAAATCCTGTCTCCCTCTCCACTGCTAAGGTCTCTCTATCTAGGGCTAACTGCTGCAGTCTCAACCTGGCCTCCTCCAATTTCAGCTTCCTAAGTTCTCTATCCAGGGAATCTTCCCCTGAGTTGGAGCAGTGGATCTCCTCAGATACTGAGAAGACACAGGTATTGGCAGAGGAGGACCGATCCCTCTTTCTGGAGACTCTCCGAACCAACACTCTAGGAGTAAAAGTATGCCTACTTCGGTAACCCCACATTTTCCCTACCTGCAGTGCTCCTAACAGGGCTGTGGTCTATCCCAGATTCCTCCTGACCCTCCCCAGTGTCGCCTAAATCTACCCTGTCTAAGACTAGAGGGACAACCTCTACTTCCTCCTCTTCCTGGCTATCTGTGTTGTCTTGGTCAGCCTGGAGTAGTAACCCCAGAAGTAGACTTTTGTTGGGATTTCTCCCTGTCTTAAGCTTCCTGGAAGCACACATCTCCCTCAACTCTTGGAAAGCGCGGCTTTCATATTAAGAGTCTGGGACCTGAGGTGTTTTTTCCACCGAAGACATATTGCTAGAGTGGTGTGGGTGCACCTGACTACTCTAACTAGGCTCCGTGAAAGTTTGGAGAAAGGGCTACGCTAGATCCCCAACTTATCCAAACTAGGAGACTAGAGATCCTGATCACTAAGTGGAGTGTGTACCTAACAACTAGTAATGGTCTTTCCTGTGGAAAGTGACTAGTGACAAAGAGGTAAGACAACTGCAAGGTTCTTATCCCACCTCTAAGGAGCCCCCACAGTGCATGGAATCATTCAAACAACACTGGCAACACTATGGGGGTATGATTCCAACATGTTTGATTCCAAACATGCCCAGGTCCAGCGTTACCATTATGTAGTTGGACACAGGCAGCGACCTGTGTCCAGTACACAGGTAAAATGGCTTCCCCACACTTACAAAGTCCAGTGCAATGGAACTGGAGTTCGTTGGGGCATCTTTGCTCATGCAGGGGTTCCCTCACACACAGTAACCAGCACCCCGCGCTCAGGGGTGACTCACCACAGGTCACTGCACCAGGTCATTGTAAAAGAGTGTTCACACCTTTTCACGCAGGCTGCAATGGCAGGCCTGCAGACACATTTTGCATGGGCTCCCAGGGGTGGCGTAATACATGCTGTAGCTCATGGGGAACCCCGGTGCCCCAATGCCCTATGTACCAAAGTACTAAATACTAGGGACTTATTTGAGGGCACCAGTATGCCAATTGTGGGGTGTGCAAAGTCCTAAGCTGTCAAACTTAGAAGGAGAGAGCACAATGATTGGGGCCATGGTTAGCAGGATCCCAGTGAAAACATTCCAAGCAAACTGATAGCAGGAAAAAAGTGGGGGTAACCATGCCAAAAAGAAGGAACTTTCCTACACTCTGAACGCAGAGGGATAGAGAAAAACTTGATCGAAAACAATACCGATTGGTTTGGAGAGGTTTTCATGAACGCAAGAGACCTAATACAGTCTGGAAACTCGAGCTCCAAGAGAACACAACTGGACCCAACAGAAGCAGAAAATAATCTGAAGATGGAGTCCAGGACCATGTGCACTGCCAGCAAGAGGAGGAGTCACTCTACCTCGTGAGTCGAAAGACTTTTAAAACAAAAACAACTTGCAACCTTCCGGACCCAACACTAGATAGCTGAAGTATGCAGAACAGGTGCATCTACAGCCACACATGCCATCAAACAGGTAATTCCTTTAACATAATAGATCAATAAAGTGTATATAAATAAAGTGGCTAAGTCCACATTTAAAAAATTTGAAGTGTACCTTGAATGTCAAGGAATTTGAAATTAGAGGCTAAAAATTAAATTAGTATCCTCAATTGGACTTGTGGGAGCATTGCAGGTGCATCAAACAAAATATAGTATGGATGATGTGTGGCTTCAATTGAATTTAGAAACGCTTCAACCTTTCTATCAATTTTATTTATTTATTTTGTTTGAAAATTAAATAAGTTGTGTTATCATGTGGGTATGTGTTTGATGAATGCTTGTTCCTGTATTTTTTGTGTATTGTTTCGAGGTTCAAATCATCAACAATGTATAGGCCCAGCTTCCAGTAGGGGGGTGGGGTCCCCCGAATTCCAATAATGAATAAGTGGGGGTCTGCGGGTTCCAGTAATGATAAAGTGGGGCTCCACAGAAGTCAAACGGTTGGGAACCACTGGTCTAGGTGATTTATTGTAGGATGTTAAGTAACTGACTTCCCCAGGACCGATCTCTGCGATGGACAATATACTCCTGCCAGCTGACCTGATCAATTACAATTTATTATCAGTTTAGAAAAGACAAAGTCCCCAACACACTGCACACGTGTCACCAATGCCATTTGTTAGCTTTGCCCCAGGTAGCTACAATCTATTTTTTCATGAGAAGAGGCTTAATGAGGTCAAATTTCCACTGCAGTTCTAATACCTGGAGCACAGGTGGCTAGCCTCCCCCAACATTCTTCTTCTTTTTTTTTTTTTTTTAGTAATTCTGGTTTTATTGAGTTTGGAGAACTTGATCAACAATAAACATACAGTGCAGTGCTAGTTATTGCGAGACATGGCAGTATAATTATATTACAGTACCAGATGGCCTCATTCACATAAATCCAAGCCAAGAGACGATGGCAACCATTGCACCTGAATGTCCCACCATCTGAGACCAGTCAATACACACATTTTATACAGTAGAAACATGTCCTCACCATAGTTGGCCGGCAAATATCAAATTAGTTCAAGGCGCACTTTTGCCCCCCTCATCCTCTGTACTTCCTGCAGAATTTGGGTCCTCCACTCCAGCGAACCGTTCCAACGATGCGCCCCAGGCCACCACATCTGTTAAAACCCCCTCATCCCTGCCTGTCAGGCGCATATGCTGTTCCTCCGCAGGGTCCCATTCCATTAAATCTTGCAACCAACAGGAGATTGAAGGACTCCGGGCACTCATCCAACCAATAGCTACCCTGCCCCTGGCCAACACCAACTGAGCATGCTTGTATGGGATATTCCGGCCCGTGGTTTCTGTACTACCCCCAAGAGACATCAGTGGCGTCGCCTCCACACCCAATCCTGTGATCTCCTCAACTCTCCCTACCACTTCCTTCCAGAATTTAAATACCACCCTGCAGGTCCAAGCCAAATGTAGGAAGGAAGTACCAAAAGCACCTCACCTAGAACACCCCACCCTGGGTCAATCCTGTTTAGTCAGCTAGGTGTGAGGTATATATTCTATGCACAAAGTTGAAATGCAACAACTTAAATCTATTATTACACGACACCATGCGCACCAGTAATAAATAACGCCAGATCCCAATCAGCGTCCTCCATGCATTCACCCAATTCACGCTCCCACACCCTATGTGCCACACTCATCACGTTCGGGTGATCATCCAGAAGGGCTTTGTAGAACTGGATTATCAGGTGTGTACCCTCACCCCAATTAATCCGTCCATTCAGCACCGCCAAGGCCTGCGGGGCCATTGGAAAACAACACCAAATCTCACGAGCCACTCTCTCCATTTTTGCATATTGTAAAAACTGCCCAGGATCTAGACCAAACTTATCCCGAGCTTCATTAAAGGAAATGAACTCTCCATTGGGGTATAGATTTCCAACCACTTCACAGCCTCCCGATCTCCAACCCTCCATGGACATCAGATTTTCCATTTCTCTAAAGGGTGCCAAATCCCATATCCTCAACTCTGTCAAACGGGGCCAGTCAGAGCACAGACTTGACGACCTGCTCCCAGATCCAGACTCACAGTCTTGACCAGATAGGGGACGACCAACTCAGACACACCGCCTGCCATTAATAGATGCACCAACTTCCACCCGTCCAGCAATCCTGCAAACAATCTTTTCCCAATTGTCGGACTCAGTCATCCACTTTGAAGCATGCTGCAGGTGTGCCGCGTAGTAATAATGTCTGATGTTGGGGATCGCCAACTCTCCCCCCTCGAGATCCCTCTGCAAATCAGGCAAACTACGTCGACTGGCCCAGACTATCCAGATGGTGGAAAAGCTGAGCGGACAACGGAAACAGGGAGTTCTGAACCAGGTAAGGCACCGCAGCAGGAACACCATCTTTGCCACTGCAGCCCTACCCATTACAGAAAGAGGTAATCTCTTCCAGAACGAGACTGAACGCTCCAGGCCAGTAACTACATGTTCTATGTTATGTTTTTCATGCACCGCTTCCATGTGAGTGACCCACATGCCAAGATACCGGAAACTCTCAACCTCCCACCTGAGTCCTACACTCGGGCAAATCATCTTGTGGGACACTGTAAAGGGACCCCAAGGGAAACAAGAGTGACTTCTTCCTATTTACCTTAAGACCCGAGACTACTCCGAATTCACCCAACATCTGTAGGAACAAGGGCACAGAAACACTAGGTTCCCGAAGATATACTAGTCCATCATCTGCATATAGGGAAACAATGTGTGTAGTCTGCGCCACCAGGATAACCCATGGTCCTAGCTCCTCTCGGAACCAGATCGCCAGCGGTTCCACCGCTAGGGCAAAGAGAAGTGGTCAGATCAGGCATCCCTGTCTAGTACCCCTGATCTCCCAGGAGCCCGATAGCTCACGACCTACCCGAGCCCACGCAGAGGGGGCAGTATACAGTAACCTCACCCATGCACAAAAACCTGGGCCAAAACCCATACCCTGCAACACCTCTAAGAGATAGTCCCACTCAACAGTATCAAAGGCCTTCTCTAGGTCCAATGACACTAGTGCCATCTCATCCTCCTCACCCTCAGTTTCATGCAGGACATGTGCCAGGCGACGCACGTTATAGGTCGTGCTGCGCCCAGGAATACAAATGCATTGATAGCCAAAATCTTACACAATATCTTTACATCACTAATCAGCATGGTAAGTGGCCGACAGGAAGGAGGGTCCCTAGGATCCCTCCCAGGCTTAAGCACACAATGCCCTGGTGCATGGTTTCTAGCCACACGCCACAGTCTTGGGCCTCCTCGAACACAGCCAGGAGCCTCTCCCGCAGGACAACTCAACCAGAAAACCATCATCCCCCGGACATCTAGATTTGGTCATCACATTGATTGCCTCGCTCACTTCCTCCACAGTAAGAGCAGCCTCCAAAACATCGCTACTCTCTTGCTTCTAACACAGGAGCTGCATCCGCCGCAGAAATACTCCCACGCCCTCCTCTGGGAGTGGCGCACCAGCTCTCGATACCCTCTGTAGATGCTCCATCCACACCCAAAGGATGTCCGTATGTTTAGTGATCATCTCGCCACTTGTATTCCTAATGTGCACAATGGGGGGCGCCTCCACCTCCCATTTCAGAATCCACTGCAATAGTTTGCCAGATTTGTCCCCCTCCCTGTGTAGACGTTGCTTATATGTCCTGAGTGTGACCCTACTCAGTGGGTCCCAACAACTATTAACCTCCTTGTACAACCTGAGCTTCTCCCTTTCAACGATTCTCATGTTTGGTGATTGGTGCTGCAGAGCCCCTAACTTCTCCTCCAAGCTTGAGAGTTCCTGCTCTGTTTGTCTACATACCCGCATGTAGTTCCTATGCAGACCCCCTGCACTATCGTCTTCAAAGACTCCCACTCAATACCCCTAGACACCATTGTGTTCCAGTTCAAGTCCATATAGCCTTTAATGGCCTCCCCCCCTTTGACCCGACACCCCGCGTCATTCAGGAACTCCGCAGGCATGTGCCAGGTACGTACTGAACCAGCTGCATCAGGCCTCCACTGCAGGCGCATCAGCGCTGGTGCGTGATCAGATAAGAACCTTCCCAAGTGTGTGACATCCAAGACCTGCGTGCTACTCAGTCCACCCAGAAGAAACCGATCCAGCCTACTAAGTGTTGCGTGTTTTGGAGTGCCATGTGTACTCCCTACCCTCCGGATGCAGCTCCCTCCATCCATCCATCCCATAATCCTAAATTACTCAAAACTTCCTTTAGTGATTTCACCATCAAAGGTTTAGTTCCCAGCCTCGGCGGGAGACGGTCCATTTCCCCATTCAGTTATAATCTCCAGCCCACACAATGGGCCCGTCCACACCCTCCCCCAAGATCTCTGGTATTCTGGCATTAAAGCAATGTTCATCTCTGTTGGGTGCGTAAGTCTTAAGGATAATGATGGGGGATCCATCCAACATGCCCTCCATGAGAATGTTCCTACCCACGACATCTACTTCACTGTACACATGGGTGAACGGGACCCCTGAAGCCACCCATGTGGTTAAGGCCCTCGCATAGGAGGAGTATGAGGATGGGAACCTCTGACCCCGCCATTTTTTGGATAATTTTTGCGCTTCCCCCTCAGTCATGTGCGTTTCCTGAAGACCGGCAATATGAACCTTGTGTCTCCTCAGAAACGAGTGTACCCTGTAGCCCGTGGTATACCTCTTCAACCCACGGACATTCCATGTCAACATATTAATCTGTCGACCCATACTGGTAGTTAACCTCCATCCCCTCCCTCTGGATCTCCACCCCTGACCTCCCCCTAAACCGTGAGGGAGGGGACAAGGAGAGTACACTTGGCCCATCTCGCCCATAGGCCTGCACTGCTGAAGCAAACTTCAAACGTTGATAAACTTCACCAACCAAACACCTCCTACCCCCAACCCTCACCCCAGATAAACAGAAAACCAAGCACAACAAACCATACTGTAGATGCTGGCAGGACAACAACCTAATCCCAAACTACCCACGTAAGAACTCCTACCACAACCGTGGAGTGACCACCCCAACCCCGGCTACAACAAACAAACGCCTGAATACCAACAGAGCGTAGATCGATATTATCCTAGACCCCCCCAATGTCCAATGCATTCCATAGTTCAAATGTTCTAATGACGCCCCAACAGGACCTTGCTCTTAGGTCAGCTGCACCCCTCCTCACAAAGAGAGTTCTCTCACTTTGATACCAGCCCCCAGATAGAGTGCACAGTTGTAATTTCCAGATGTGAGTAAGTCAGACCTGAGCGGAGACCCTCTCCACTCCCAGCTCCAGCTCTCCATTCGAACCCTACACCAATCCAGCATTTGCAACTGACACTGCCCCGTCCTGTTGTATCACAATTCTAAGGACAGAGCCCATGGCCACCGCCTGAGTCATGGCATCCTTCTGCTGACCGTCGTCTCTGGTTCTCCAGTCCAGGCTGTCTGCTCCAGAGGTCCCAGGAGCCACCCCACCTGTCTTCTCTGCCCTGCCCAGAGGTACTTTTTTTCACATCTCCAGCCATCACCATACCTCCTCTGGTCGTTCGAAGAAGTGGGACCTTCCACCAGAAAGCATCTTTAAACGCGCTGGATACAGGAGCATATATCTAATGTTCATGGCACGAAGCTTCACTTTCACCTCCAGCAACCCCTTACGGACGCTCTGTACCTTGTTCGTGTAGTCAGGATAAATATAGATTTTGCAGTTCTCAAATACCGCCCTGTCAGATTCCCGGGCCACCCGCAGGACACAGTCTTGATCACTGTAGTTCAAAATACAGGCAATGATAGCCCTCAGCGGTACGCTAGGCCGGGGAGGCACAATGAGGGCCCGATGAGCACGTTACACCACAAACACCCTGGACAGCCTCACCAGCTGATGCACATCTCTGATCCAACTCTCCATGAAAGTTTCAGCGGCAGACCCCTCCGCACGCTCTGGGAATCCCAGCAGTCTGATGTTATTCCGCCGGGACCTGCCCTCCAGCCGTCCAACCGTGGAATTGGCCTGCACTATCTGTTTGCGCAGGACCCCCCTCCGTTTGCAACTTCACAATGGAGCCCTCTGCCACCTTGACCTTCTCAGACACCTTCCTGAGGTCCGCCTGAAGAAGCTTGACCTCAACTGCCACCGTCTCTATCTTTCCTTCGAGGACCACCCTAGAACCTTGAATAGCCGCAAGATTCTCAGCTCGTGATGGCTCCTCGGTATTCGCTGGCTCACTCAGGCAATCTCCGGTCCCCCCAATCGGGTCTGGCTTTGCGGTAAGGGAACTGGAGTCGTATATTGTTCCATGGTGTTACCTTGTGACACTTCCGTCTGCCGGTTCTGCCCCATTCTGCCGCCGCCCAGGAGCCAAATGGCATCCCTGTCTTGACCGACTCAGGGAAAAGTGCCGGATTCACGTTACCATAAGTTCAGGGTCCACTAATCCTCCAACTTCGTATACTTTGGTATAAGCCAATTAAACATAAGTGTTTAAGGATCAGGGCTCTGGCACTGAGGTCTGGTTAGCAGGCCTAAACTGTTGAAAAATCAACTGTATCAGTCCAAAACCTTGGAGGCAACCATAAAAAACTGCATTTCCTTACAAATTGCATGTGTCATTCACTCAGTTTTGTATTATCTACACATGCACCTGTCTAACTGAAATAAATAAAAGTGGTGGACAAAATTACTGGGTGTAGAAATAAGTCAGAACATAAGGCTTGCAAATTTTAAATACTACATTTACGTACAGTGAGTTCCCAGTCTGAGCTCACAAAAAACATAAGATTGTAAAATCTTTACAACACTATCTATTGATACTGAGAGATTTTGAATAAACAACCGCAAAGGAAGAATATTTTTGCACTCGTTTTTTTCACAACAGTCTTGTCTTCCTCAAAACATAAAAACCATGCAAGAATATGACTTGTAGGGAAGCAGGAAGTCTTGTGCCAGTACCCTCCACCAACCTGTAAAAACAGCATTAAAAGACACAACAACCATGTGAATTGTACTTGTAAAAGGGAAATAGGCCAACCTGCCTTAATGAAATGCAAATAAGGCAAGATTCTATTTACTATATTATTTCAGAGGTGTCTTTCAACAAACTCATTTTCACAACTAACACAGTTTTAGTTCATGGGGATCTTATGTAGGGAATTAATACAAATTAAAATTTCAAGTATACTTCTGTTTAATCCCACTCCCAAAAAGACACCAAACCAGACTGCTCTATAATGAATCGGTTTATTGTCTTACAAAAATCATTGCCTAGAAATATGGAATATACAAGAAAAACATGAATATTTGCAGTCGAATGCCTGGTGGTCAACAGCCAGTGCTATTTTATAAAAGAGAACAAAAAAGGAAAATCACGCACACATACACACAAAATCCTTCCGAACCGATGTTAAAGCTTTTAACCAACAGAAAAAATATTCTACTGATAGTTCACTGCTAAGGAGAGAAACAGTCAGGTCAACACTGATTTATAATCACTGAATATTGAGGATACCACTGTCTAGCGAGGCCCTCTCGATGAGACCCAATAAAAAACATACATTAAAATTGCTGTTGCAGGCAAATTAAGAATTCTAATTTAACTTTAACAATTATTGTCTTACTAGTGTCTAAGGCACTTTTCTTCCTGGTCATTATTTTGTCTTAGGTTTTTAAAAGTCAATGACTTGCCATAACACTGTCCAAAAATAAGACATGTTGTAAATTCAGCCACTAGCATATTAACCTTTCTCAGCATTTGTTATCCATCTTTAACCTTTTGTAAACAAATTGGAAAAACACTGAATAAAATTAAGGGGTGTGATAAAATGATAGGCTGTTTTTCAAGTCTGGGAGTGAGTAAATATATATTATATTGTATATATCTATTCTCCCTAACCAATATCTTTAAAAGTTCTGAACAGAATACTGTCTGGTATATATCTTCAAGGACACTACACTAGCCCAGCTATTAATAAGTTAAACATTTTTCTCAGTGGTTCAGTTGAGGTCCTCTATTTCTTGCACACTTGCACAAACAGTGGTGGATCATGTGTCCATCTGCAATGCCATTCTTCATTCTGGCTGTCGGAGGACACACAAATACATTTTATGCTAGGAATGCTCAAACTAGAGAGAATTGTTTCAAGAGATGAAAATACACATTAAAAAAATTTAAAACAACGGATCCCATTTTCGTTCTCCCTTAAGCTTTCTGAATCCTTTCAAGCAGCACAGCCCTTCACAGCTTGCTTGTTGTATCATGCTTTCTAATTTAAATTACAATATATATATATATATAAAAAGACGAGTGCAGCTTAGTCTTCACAAACGTCCTAGATGACTTACAGTCAAATGCTGCCCAACTAACAAACGGAAAGCGAGTCTGTATGACAGGTTGCATGCATAGTAATGCTTTAACTACATACTGATCTGCCTCTACAAACCTGTACCTGGGAATGACTGTTTAACAAAGACACTTTTCTCTTTCTTCACATGATGCTCTATAAAATGGCTTTATGATTATCTTTAAAGAAAGTGAGCAGCACAAAGAATGTATTGTTTTTCCTTCATATATAATTGTATATAAAAAGCGATTGTACCTATATCTGAAGCGGAGTACAGGATGCAGAGGATGGAGCCCAAGACACTGTCCGCCATGCAGCCCTGCCAAGCTTGTTACATGACAGGCACATTTATGGCTACAAGGCAGACTGGTAGTTTGGCCGCTTCCCTCTTGCTACCCTCCCACCCCTCTGTCTGTTGAATGGTGGCGGCAGGCAAACATCATGCTGCATTTCTACTCAGCAGGGGTGGAGGGTTGTGTATCATTCACATCGCTAGCTTTGCTGTCTGCATCATCATCGGAGAGGTCCAGTGATGCTCCTTCAATCTGCAGTTGCCGGCGTCCAGACCGGCTGGAAGAAAAAGAGATGGGGCCGCCTCTCCTGTTAAAAGAGAGTGAAAGTTTAATATCAGGAAATAGACATTGGTTTACAAGTTACTTGTGAAGTTCTAGTAGGTGATCCACATCGGCTGGCAATGTTAAAACATGGTTCCATTCTAAAAGATACAAACTTGACTGCAGCACACCACTGGCCTACTACCAACAGTGACTCAACTTCAACTGGGATCTTTAATATTGGAGATGGTCTCCTTTGAAATCAGACTGGAAAAAAAGCCCTAGATAACAGACTAAAAACATCTTCCTGCCAAAATATCCACAAGCATAAATATCTACCTTCCAATATTCCAACTCATTTTAAATTCCTAAATCCAAGCTTACTTCTCACTTACTGCTTGAGTATGATAACTGTGAGGAAATGGCGTGTACTGCATGGTGTGGGTGTGAGACCTCACTGTGTAATACGCTTCCAACATTTCTAGGACCAGTCACTTCTTGTTTGTCAAACCTTAGCTCAACCCTGGATAGCTGTGGCTTCGAGCAGTCAGGCTTCCACATACAAACAAATGTAAGTATTTAAACAGCACCTCAAAAACTGAAGAAAGAAACACGATTCTCAAGAAATCAGACAACAATTTATAGAAATAGCTAATATTTTAATGAGTGTTTTGACATAAAAATGAAAAACATCCACTGCAGGGTTCCAGAGATACAGATTTTTAAAGAAACAATGCTCTATTCGGTTCACTCACAAAATGAATGAACTATCCTTTTGGTGTGTGGCGCTCTGTAGCCCCTCCTAGAAGTGTGGCTTCCTGGGTGCTACACACACACATGGAAAAAAAGGTTTGGACTGTGGTTTCTCCTCTCTGTACATGTCAACTCAGACAAAAGGCCAGTCCCTTTCGAATGTGGGGTCACCATTTGCCCTTCAAAGGCGACGTCCCCTTTGAATCTTGCCTTTTGGGCTAACATACTGTGTAGCTTTCTTCCAGAAGGAGGTTATCAGGGTCCTCAGTGGACAGACTTCTATTTGCAGCCTTGGCAGAATGGGAAAATGCAAGAGTCCTGGTTTTGACTATCCTTGTCTGTCAAAGCAAGGGTCAACCCCTTCTGATAGCCACAATGTCGCCGACAACTGAATGTCTTAAGCAGATGGGGGCTCCTTCTGGACGGCACTCAGAGGAAAAACCCAGAAGGGAAAAAACCTCTGATGGTGAACCGAGACACCCAGGAGGCTAACAAGGACTGGTACTGATAGTAGAAAACCATGACTGCAGCAAGACTCAGAAGGTGCAGATAAGGCTAGTGGAATTGCCAGAACTAGGAGATTAGAAAGGTCCAGAAGGGCAGCAACAGGAGCAATAATGAGCAACAGAAGGAAGGAGACACCGGAAGGAGCGAGAAGACACCAGCAGGAGCGAGGAGACACCAGCAGGAGCAAAGAGACACCAGCAGGAGCAAAGAGACACCAGCAGGAGCAAAGAGACACCAGCAGGAGCAAAGAGACACCAGCAGGAGCAAAGAGACACCAGCAGGAGCAAAGAGACACTGGAAGGAGCGAGGAGTGTTGCAACACATAGGAGAAAGACAGTTCTGCTCCTTATATACCCAAAAACAAGAGGTGACAGAGGAAGAAGTGAGCCCCAGTGATGGATTGGGAAATGCTGGTAGAAATACATGATAGAGCCGATACGAGGGATTGGTTAAGTAAAAACCCTTTTCTCAGGATTTCGGGAAGAAGGAACTACACAGAGCCAATATATGGCCCCCAAGGAGAAAAATGCCTCCACAGTCCAGACAATAAGGATGGTGGAGAATGGCCCTCCGCAGCCCCTTGGAGGACTCCCCAGGCTGCAGGTAAGTGTGTAACACTGGATGCCAGGGAGGCAGTGGAGTGAGCCGCGGGTTGTGCTGCAACCTGTGACATGACAGGAGGCAACATCTCCAGCAGCAGGTCTTGTGGCTGGCATCTGCAAATAGCAACTGGAAAACATTGGGAAACAAAGTGGGAACTTTCTAAAAGTTGAATGTAGCAATGAGTTAAATTAATGTTGACTTGAGCATCAAGTCGGCCTTAATGCGAGTTGCTTGATGCCTTGAATAAGCTATTTACCTTTGGTAACACATTATCCGCTACAGACTATAATTGTAGGAAGTTGGCTCTGTATATTCTATCTCAAAGTGAGAGATAGTGTGCACAGAGTCCAAGGGTTTCCCTTAGAGTTTTAAAGTGGCAAAATTAGATAATACTAATGCTCTATTTTTTGGTAGTGTGGTCGAGCAGTAGGCTTATCAGAGGGTAGTGTTAAGCATGTGTTGTACACACACAAGCAATAAATAAGAACACGCACTCAAAGACTAAACTCCAGGCCAATAGGTTTTTATAGAAAAATATTATTTTCTTAATTTATTTTAGAACCACAAGATTCAGAATTCAAGTACGTACATACATTGTAAGGTACTTGGCATAGGTAAATATGGAACTTTGAATTAAACCAGTAATGTACACAGTTTTGGCAAAAATGGCAATAAGCTATTTTAAAAGTGGACACAGTGCAAAAAACAACACTTCCTGGGGGAGGTAGGTATTGATTAGTTTTTCAGGTAAGTAAAGCACTTACAAGTTCAGTCTCCAGGGCATAGGCAGCCCACCGTTGGGGGTTCAAGGGAACCCCAAACACCCAGCACCAGCAACACCGGGCCAGTCAGGTGGAGAGGTCAAAGTAGAGCCCAAATAACATAGGCGCTTATGGAGACAGGGGGTGCTCCGGTTCCAGTATGCCGGCAGGTAAGTATTGGCGTCCTTGGAGAGCAGACCAGGGGGGTATTGTAGAGCACAGGGGAGGTAAGGGGGGGTCACAAACAGGCACACAAAATATACCCTCAGCGACACAGGGACGGCCGGTTTCAGTGTGCAAAGTAGGTGTCGGGTTGTAGATAGAAATCAATGGAGAGACCCGGGGGTCACTCTGGCGATGCAGGCAGGGCACAGGGGAGCTTCTCGGGCCAGCCACTGACTGGGCAAGGATGAGGGCCGCCTGCTGGTCACTCCTGGACCGGTAGTTGGTTTCTCTCGGGCCTGGGGGCGGTGGGTGCAGTGCTTCGTCCAGGCGTCGGGTTCCTTTGTTACCGGTCAGTCGTGGTCAGGGGGAGCCTTTTGATTATCTCTGCAGGCGTCGCTGTGGGGGTGCAGGGAGGTCGTCTCAGGGTGTTCACGTCGTGGGAGTTGCCTAGGGGTCCTCTCTGCAGTGTTGGTTGTTCTGGACACGAGCTGGGGGAGTCGGGTGCAGAGTGTTGAGGACTCACGCTTCCGGAGTGAGGCTGGAGTCCCTGTAAAGACGGTTGTTTCTTGGACAGAGCCGCTACCCATGGGAGTTTCTTGGTCCTTTTGGTTGCAGGGCAGTCCTCCGAGTCCTCAGAGGTCGCTGGTCCCGCTTGATGCGTTGCTGTGCAGATTCTTTGAGTCTGGAGACAGGCCGGTAGGGCTGGGGCCAAGTCGGTTGTCGTCTCCGTCGTCTCTGCGGGGCTTTCAGGTCAGCAGTCCTTGTTGGAAGTTGCAGGAAAGTGTTTTCCTGGGTTCAGGGTCACCCCAAAATACTAAATTTAGGGATGTGTTTGTTTAGGTCTGGGGTGCAGTAGCCAATGGTTACTGTCCTGGAGGGTGGCTACACCCTCTTTGTGCCTCCTCTCTGTGGGGCACGTCCCTAATCCTATTGGGGGGAATCCTCCAAAACAAGATGGAGGATTTCCTAAGGCAGGGGTCACCTCAGCTCAGGACACATTAGGGGCTGTCCTGAATGGAGGGTGACTCCTCCTTGTTTTTCTCACTATCTCCTTCGGACTTGCAGCCAAAAGTGGGGGCTGTGTCCGGAGGGACGGGCATCTCTACTAGCTGGAGTGCCCTGGGGCGCTGTAACACCAGGCTTGAGCCTTTGAGGCTCACCGTCAGGTGTTCCAGTTCCTGCAGGGGGTGTGTGTGAAGCACCTCCACCTAGTACAGGCTTTGTTCCTGGCCACAGAGTGACAAGGGCACTCACCCCATGTGGCCAGAAACCCGTCTGGATGTGGCAGGCTGGCAGAAACTGGTCAGCCCAGCACTAGTAGTTGGACTGGTATACAGGGGGCATCTGTAAGATGCCCCCTGTGTGCATTTCTCAATAAATCCCACTCTGGCATCAGTGTGGATTTATTGTGCTGAGAAGTTTGATACCAAACTTCCCAGTATTCAGTGTAGCCATTATGGAACTGTGGAGTTCGTGTTTGACAAACTCCCAGACCATATACTCATTATGGCTACCCTGCACTTACAAAGTCTAAGAATTGGCTTAGACACTTTAGGGGCATAGTGCTCATGCAACTATGCCCTCACCTGTAGTATAGTGCACCATGCCTTAGGGCTGTAAGGCCTGCTAGAGGGGTGACTTACCTATGCCACAGGCAGTGGGTTGTGGGCATGGCACTCTGAGGGGAGTGCCATGTCGACTTAGTCTTTTTCTCCCCACCAGAACACACAAGCTGTGACGCAGTGTGCATGTGCTGAGTGAGGGGTCCCCAGGGCTGTGCCAATTGTGGAGATAAAGGTACAGTTTAGGGAAAGAACACTGGTGCTGGGGCCTGGTTAGCAGGGTCCCAGCACACTTTTAATCATAACTAGCTTCAACAAAAGGCAAGAAGTTAGGGGGTAACCATGCCATCAGAGGCATTTTCCTACAATAATTAATTGAAGATTTCTTACCTTTGAATTCTCCCCAGACGCAGATTGGATCCGTAACATTTTCTTGAGCAGTACCCCTGCGCCCCAGTAGGTGGTGTCGATCGGCTCCACATTCATCGTCTGCATCATCTGCCCCAGACTGGACATCGCAGGTCCTATATAGGCTCCACCCAGGAACACTGACGTCAGTTTCTTTTCATGACTTTCCATGCAAGAAGGGCAGGGCCATGAAGAACACTGACTACTGTTGCCTCAAAACTAAGGCCCTGAAGAGGGAGTTACTGCCCCTGGAAATTAGTTCGCAGAGCGGGGAGGATAGGTGGGTCAGTAGGGAATTTGCAACTAGAGTATGTCTGTACCAGATAAGGTGTTATCAGAGGTAAGTAACTTGTCCATTTTACAGAGACTTCTAGCTGCAGATTTGTAACCTTTGAATAGATACCCAAGCATTACCATCCCCGGAGGTGGGTCTGTGAACCATGTTCAGACTATAAAGTCCTGCAGGACTGAACAGACAAAGGGGGTCATTCCAACCCTGGCGGTCATCGACCGCCAGGGTGGATGACCACGGAAGCACCGCCAACAGGCTGGCGGTGCTTCATTTGGGATTCCGACCGCGGCTGTAAAGCTGCAGTCGCCCAGCCAGGTCCGGCGGTTTCCCGCCGGATTTCCCCAGGCTGGGAGAATCCTCCATGGCGGGCTGCAAGCAGCGCCGCCATGGGGATTCCGACCCCCTTCCCGCCATCCTGTTTCTGGCGGTTTTTACCGCCAGGAACAGGATGGCGGGAACGGGTGTCGTGGGGCCCCTGGGGGCCCCTGCACTGCCCATGCCACTGGCATGGGCAGTGCAGGGGCCCCCTAACAGGGCCCCAGCATGATTTTCACTGTCTGCATAGCAGACAGTGAAAATCGCGACGGGTGCAACTGCACCCGTCGCACCCCGGCAACACCGCCGGCTCCATTCGGAGCCGGCGTCTGTGTTGCAGGGCCTTTACCGCTGGGCCGGTGGGCGCTCCTTTGGCGGGCGCCCGCCGGCCCAGCGGGAAAGCCAGAATGGCCTCCGCGGTCTTTTGACCGCGGAGCGGCGAAATGGCGGTGACCGCATGGCGGGCGGCTACCGCCGCCCGACGCGGTCAGAATGACCGCCAAAGTGCCCGTCCCTATCCACCGGACTGTCCAGACAGTAGTGTTTGTTAACATGTGCAGAGATACCTATATTGTTGCCTGACAGATGTCCAGGATCGAAACTCCACATGCTAAAGCAGTGGCCACAGTTTTAATTTCAGTAAAATGGAGTGGGAGGAGTGGGGAGGAGGGCTATGGGGCCCAGGTTAGTGTGGTACTAGGATGTTGCTTTCTGGCCAGTGCGTAGCAGATTTTAATGCAGATAACGACCCATTTGGAGATGGTGTGCTTCTGCACTGCCTGACCTTTCTTCACACCACGTCCCCAACAAAGAGTTGGTCATCCACCAAACGTTTGTACAATCAATGTAG
Source organism: Pleurodeles waltl (assembly GCF_031143425.1). Taxonomy (NCBI): domain Eukaryota; kingdom Metazoa; phylum Chordata; class Amphibia; order Caudata; family Salamandridae; genus Pleurodeles; species Pleurodeles waltl. The sequence goes on from NC_090446.1 coordinate 1,190,396,261, forward strand.
AACGCCAATGCTCTTTTTTGGGTCCAGGCGGAGTCTCTTCTCGTCCTTGGAAGGATGCTGGGATTTGTAAAAAGTAGACTAGGTGATGGATTGGCCTACACGAAAGGACAAAACCACTATACGAGAAAAGAGGCCCTAGTGCAGGGCTTCACTTTCTCAGGATAGACAAAGCTAGCGCGCCTTAGATGACAATGCCTGCAGCTCACTCGCTCTGCAGGCAGATGTAATGGCCACAAGGAAGGCTGTTTCAAAGTGAAAAGCTTTAAAGGACTATTGTGGAGAGGCTCAGAAGTAACGCACATCGGAGAGGATATAGCGCAGAGGCTGGAGCGACCGCCTCAGGGGCTGGAGACCCAGGTTCGAGCCTCGGCGCAATGTCCTGGGATTCCGGGCAATCACAATCTCCCTGTGCCCAAGGACAGCACCTTGAGACCCTCACGGGTGATAAGCTGCACTATATAAATCGACATTTGATTTCAAAAGGTCAGAACCAAATTTAGATCCCTTTGGGACATAATGAATGGGGATTGAGGCAAAAGATGTGTAAGACCTTTGAGGAACCTATGAACAACAAGGGACTTAAACAAAGGAGGCTGATCGAGTAACCTCAAAAAAAGCAGAAAAAGCAGACAAAAATCCCTTAAGAGTGACCAGAGCAGAGCCCTGCTGGGCAAGGGAAAAGATGAACAGGACCTCAGAGAGAGGAGCAGAAAGGGGGTAAACAGACCTTGCTGTGGACCATGCCACAAATTTCTTTCAACAACAGTCATATACCATTTTGGTGGAGGGACGTGTGGGTGCAAAGATTACATTAGAGACTTGGGGAGAAAGGTCGAATGCTGCCAACTGCTTCCGCTCAATCTCCACACAAGACGGCGGCAGGTGGACAGGTTTGTGCAGAACCCTCCCTTGCTGCTGAGACATAAGATTCTCCTGAAGGGGCAGAATGATCAGAAGATCGATGGACATGCTCAGCAGGTTGGGATACCAGACTCTCTGTGCCCAGTCCAGAACCACAAGGATTACTTGTGCCTGGTCATTCTTGATCTTCTATAGATCTCAAGTCAGTAGTGGTATGGACAGAAAGGTGTACAAGGAGGCCTGATCTCCACATGAGATGAAACATCTCCATGTGATTGTTGCATTGGAAACTACAATGTAGAAAACGGCTGACATGGCGTGTTCTCGGGGAGGCAAACAGGCCTAACCAAGGTTCTCCACACTGCTAAAAGAGACTTTACGCCACCTCCGGATGGATAGGCCATTCGTGATCCGCTAGGCATTTGCAGTTCAGTTTGTCCGCTCTGGTGATCAGAGAGCCAGCCAGATTTATGCCCTGCTATTCCAGCCACATCCAGAGGCGCAGAACCTCTTGACAAGGGTCCATGACCCGACCCCGTTGCAGTACAACATGGAGGTGGTGTAGTCCGTGTACACCTGCACCACCTTTCCCTTGAGAGAGGGAAGAAAGGCTTTCAATGCTAGCTGGATCGCACAAAGCTCCAGCATATTGATGTGGAACCCCTGTTCCGTCAGGGACCAGATGGCTCTGATCTCCACCTCTCCCACATGGCCGCCCCATCCCATGAGTGACGCATCTGTCACTGCTGTCAGATTTGGTTGGGGAAGGGACAGAGATCTACCTCTGACCCAATCGCGGTTCGTTAAACACTACTGTAGATCTTTTGCAGTTCCCTCTGAGATCTGGACCTTGTCAGAGAGATTCCTGTGATGCTGTGCCAACTGGAACTTCCAGTCCCTCTGCACAACCCGCATATACCTTCTGGCATGCGTCACCGGCTGGACGTAGGAGGCCATACGGGCCAACAGCCTTAGAGTCATTCTCACTGAAATCCAGGGTGGAGGTTGAAACATCGGTATCATAGCCTGAATATCCTGGATTCGCCTCTCGGGAGGATAGGCCTGAAACTGCATTTTGTCCAGAACAGCTGTGATGAAAGGGAGCATGTGAGAGGGAGTCATGTGTGACTTTGGCACGTTTATAGTGAACCCCAGCGAATGCAGGAGGTCCACCGTAGTCTGGAGGTGGCAGACAGCCTGTGGCGAGCATGCCTTCAAAAGAACAGAAAACCATCATATCCGCAGATAAGCTGCAACCACCACCATCACCTTGGTGAACACCTAAGGGGCGCTGGTAAGGCCGAAGTTGAGCACGGTGAACTGGAAGTGCTTGTGGCATACCATGAACCGCAAGTGACATCTGTGGGCAGGCACTACTGTGATGTGAAAATAAGCATCCTGCAAGTCCAACGCTACTACCCAGTCTTCTGTATCCTGGGCAGATAGAAGCTGAGCCAATGAGAGCACGTAAAAACTTCTCCTTCTTTAGGAAGAATTTCAGGGACTGAAGGTAGCATGAATAGCAATCACAGCCTACTTCTGACACAGGAACCCTCTCTATTGGCTCCCTTGGCCAAGAGAGCCGTAACTTCGCTACGGAGAAGGGAAAAAGTATCATCTTCTGATTATAGGATGGTGGCATGGAAGTAGGCCTAACCTCAATGGGGAGGGAGTAGGCCCTTCGGACTATCTACAAAACCCACGTCTGATGTAATGGATTGCTAGTGGAGCAGATGATGTCAAATCCTACTGTCAACTGGTCCATGGTGGGGAAGAGTCAGATTAGGAAGGTTCAGAGGCTGCTGCAGAGGAGGGGCAGTAGACTGACCAGACTGATGGCCACCTGCCTCATGAGGTCAGTGGGCCCTGCACCTTCGGCCACGCAGAGGCTGGGCAGCATGCGTGGCGCAGTGGCTGACTGGGAATGGGTGCAGTTGGAGACCCCTTCTGTAGCTACAAAAGGGACAAAAAGCAGACTGGGCAGGACGAGTGCCACAACGAGGCTCAAGGATCTGGCCACAGCCAAACAATCCTTGAAGCGCTCAAGTGCAGTCCACCATGTCTCCAAAGAGACAGTTGCCATCAAGGGGCATGCCCATCAAAGAAGCCTGGACATCCCCTGAAAAGCCAGATGTTCTCAGCCAGGTGTGGCGCCTCAGGGCCACTGTCGAAGAAACCGCCCTAGCAAGTCAGTCATGTCAAGTCCACAACAAATTGTGAACTTTGTTGCGTCCCTCCTATCAGCAACAGCCTAAGATGGTCCAGCCTGGGCCTCCTCTGGGATCCGTGGCAGCACCTGCCGAACCGTATCCCACAGCTTGTGCAAATAACGCTCCAAAAGACCGCAGTGCAAAGCTGGCAGAAGAAAACATCTTTTCCCCAAGTGAGTCCAACCTTTTAGACTCCCTGTCCGGGGAAGCGCAAAGGATCGTGCCATGGCAGGCAGAGGCTTCAACCACCAAGCTCTCAGGGGTGGGTTGCTACGTCAAAAAATTTGGTTCTCCAGGTGCGGGGTGATGGCAGCAGGCAATCATCCTGTTCACAGGAGCCCCCGTGCTGGGTTTGGGCCAGGTACCCCTAGGACGTCATTGAATAGAAGCAGGGGTTCTGAGGAGGAAGCTTCTGGTTGCAGGACCTCTGTCAAGAAATTAGTCTTGGTGGCCACAGAACCTCAGTTGCCCTCCTCATCACTATGACTCCGCAGGGCCCTAAGGCGCTCCACCGGGGTGGGGCTGCCCAAAAATTAGGTGCATAGTCTCACAGAACTCCTGGAGTTGGGCACGGGTCACTCCGGCTCCCGGAAACTAAGTCAGGTGCAGAGTAGGCCCAGGATCCACAGAACGTACCTAGAGCATCAACGCTCCCTCGTCTTGTGGGACAACGGACGAGGAGAAGTCGAAGAGCGCTTCAACTTATTGGCTTTTTTTTGTGCCTCGACTTACCTGATTACCCTCAGGGCCTGGAGTGGGACAACAATGACTTCGGCTCTGCGGCTGCAGGAAAGTGCCTCTTCGTGACATTGTTACTCACCCATTTTTTGCCTGGTATCTGATGTAACTTCGACTGAAAGTGAACTGGGTTCCTGCTAACCAGGCAACCAGTGCCAGATCTTTCCCCCAACACTGCACAGTTGTTTACCCAATTGGCAAAACCTTTAGCACCCTCTTTATCTTTAAGTCCCTAGTAAATGGTACCCCTGTTACATAGGGCCTGGGGCACTAAAGAGGGCCCTTGAGGGCTGCAGCACAAATTGTGTCACTGTATGGGACCCCTCACCAAGCACATGACAGGCTACCACTGCAGGCTGTGTGCTTGGTGCAGATAAAAGTGGAAACACGACATGGCACACAGCCTGTGTGCCATGCCCCCTAACAATGCATGCAACATATGTAAGTCAGCCCTCTAGCACAGGCCTTAAAGCCCTAAGGCAGGGTGCATTATATTACATGTGAGTGCATGTCTGCACAAGCAAATATGCTCCTGCAGATATGCCCCTGCTATGTCTTTGTCGATTGTCAGACATAAATGACCAGGGAAGCCATTTTAAATACACATGCTGGACACTGATCACTATGAGTTCCCCAGCTACGATGGCTTCACTGAAGATAGGGATGTTTGGTATCAAACAAATCATACTGGTGAACCCACACTGATGGCAGTGTTGGCTTCACCAACACATGCACCCATAGAGCACCTTAGAGGTGCCCCATGAAAACCTACCAACTGCTAGTGTGTTAACTGACTGGCCCTGACCAGCCCAGCTACCTCAGCCACGTTTCTGACCTCCCTAAGGTGAGAGCCAGCACTCTCTTGGTACAGAGACAAAAGCTTGCACTGGGCAGGGGTGTTGACACCTCCTCAAGGCAGGATGGGCATTCCAGAGCGGGAAGCTTCAAAGGCCTAGCTGCCGTCTCTCCAGATGGCAAAGATGGCGGGAGGACAGGAGGGAAAATTAGGCAGATTAGGAGGTGTGCCCATTTCATGCCAGTCCCAACCCTAAGGTGGGCACGCTGAGGAGGACACCACTTTTTTAATTCCTCCATCTTGGTTTGGAAGAAATTAGGTCAACAGGGTCAGGGTTTTGCCCACTTTCCAATGGAAGTGCTCATAGAAAAGGTGTAGTCACCCTAAATGTGGGCATCTCATAGGCTGCCACCAGGCACTTCCTTCAACACCTCTAAACTGAGAATTTAGGTGGCAAATCTGAATCCCAGAACTCAGAACCTGATGACCTAGGACAAAGAAGAGGCGCATCCTCAGAATAGAAGAGGAAGAAGCAGCTGACCCAGTACCAGCCCCGTCTGCCTGTCCGCACTCCTTGACGGACAGCACCAGAAGATGCCTTGTCCTGCAGCTGAACCTCCAGAAACGTGGGAGGGTGGCCTGCCTTCGAAAAAAGACTCAAGTCTCCCATGAGCAGTGGCCCTGCTATCCAACCAACTCTAAGGAGAGGACTGTACAGCCTCTGGAACCACAAAGACCTGACACCTTAATTCACTACTGCACCCGCCGTCACCAACCTGAGTGGGAGTGGACCTTCAGTACCAGCAAGATCCCACAGATGTCCAGAGTCCGAGTCCATTGTGGTTGTACCCCTCCTGGACTCCCTGAAGTCACCTGCCGCCTGTACATGCAGGCCCTCTCTCTCGCAGCCTCTGAGGTGAAAGAAACAAGACTCCTAAAGCAACCACTGCACCCATCGCGGTGGGCCTGAGTTGAAGTGGACCCCAGGTGTCAACAACATCCCCTAGCTCTCCTGAGCCCGAGTCCACTGTGGTTTAACCCCTCGTGGACTCCACAATACTGCCTGCAGCCTCAGGCCACAGGACCCCCTGTGCAAGGAAACCCAACGCCAAAGGACACCCCTGCATCCATCACCCCCATGCCTTGGTGAAGAGGACCAAAGGTGCACATATGACCCCGAGCAGCCCATGTTTGCAACTTACCTGCTGGTTGTTTTAGGAAGCTGGCCTGGTGTGTGGTGAGCACTTATGGTGTTATCACCTTTTACCAGATCCAGGTATCCATTATTAGTGAATTGTTGGCAGTGTCTAGGAAGCCAGGGCTCTCTAGAGATAGCTGTGGATCAGCAGCCAAGACTTATCTAGGAGACATGCAAAGCTTATGCAATACCATTATAGCCGCACAGCAACTTATCACACATAAAACAACTATATAGTGTTACAACAATAAAGGTACTTTATTATATTAACACAACACTAGATTACTTATGTAGGAAACCATCCTGGTGTGTGGTGAGCATCTATGGTGTTATCACCTTATACCAGGTCCAGGTATTCCCTATTAGTGAGGTTTAGTCAGTGTCTACGAAGCCAGGCTCTCTAGAGGTAGCTGTGGATGAGCAGCCAAGACATATCTAGAAGACATGCAAAGCTTATGCAATACCACTGTAGTCACACAGCACTTACGCACATGAATGAACCACACAGAGTTGCAAAAATAAATGTACTTTATTATGGTAACACAATCACCAAAATACTATATCGGCAATACCCCAACTGGAGGTAAGTAAACACACTATTAAATGTACATTAGAAGTCAGGAATTTGCATAAAAGGCAATAGAAAACAGTGAAAGCAATAGTAAGTACTGAAGGCTCTAGGGGGAACCAAACCATAGACTAAGAAAGTGGAATGAGAAAGTCGGGCCCGTACCGAGGAAGTGGAGTCGGTAGAGGGAAGCTGGAGGGACTAGGAACCCAAAAAGGTAAGTACCAGAGTGCCACTCAGCGACCAGGAGAAAAGAGGTAAATATCTGGTTCTCCCCAAACCCACCAAAAGAACTTCAGAAAAGCATAATGCAAGACCCAGACAAGACTGCAAGAAACCAAAGGTGGATCCTGGAAGAGAAAGACCTGGAAAGGAAAGGACCAAGTCCAGTTCACATTGGAGTGTCCGGTGGTGGCTGGAGCCACTACCCCCACCTATCTGTGGATGCAGGACCAGGTCGACGGTAAATGAAGATGGTGAGCAGTGCAGCACTGGAGCAGCTGAAGAGTTCCTGGAGTGATACAGTCGACTACCCACGCCGGAAGAAGGATTGCATTCGGTCAGTTGTGTGGAAGAACCACCAACAAGCCTTGGCAAATGTCGTTGGAGAAGAAATGCAGGGCTGCCGGGGACCAGCCACGTCCAGGAGGACTCAACCCACGGAAGGGAGTCCCGGGTGATCCTCAGCAGTGAGGAGAGTCACAGGAAGAGGAGGCAGCCCCCACAGGCGACACACAGGCAGTAAGCACAGGAGTCGCAGTGAGGCCCATGCAGCACACCTTGGAAGGAATCCCATGTCACAGGAGAAGCACGTAGAGGATTGTGCATCGCATGGTAAAGTTCTGGGGGCCGGGGCTACTCGGAGCCTGAAGATCCCTTGGAGCAGAAGACAACAAGCCTTGGTAGCTGCGAGAGTCGCAGTGCCCATGGGTACTGTCCTGCGAGAAAAGGCAAGAGCTAATCGACTTCCCAAGTTGGACAGCTGGCAGAGAGGACCAAGGGAACCACTCCAGACCACCACCCGTGATACAGGATCCACGTGGTTCCAGGGAAAGCAGATCTACGCAGCCAGACGTCATTGCTTTAGGTGCCTGCAGATGCAGGGGAGTGACTTCTTCACTCCAAGGGAGATTCCTTCTTGCTTCTTGGTGCAGGCTGAAGTTTCATCAACCCCAGAGGATGCACAGCTGGGGAAATGTTGCAGTTGCTGGAAGGAGCCAGAGAAACAATGTTGCAAAGTGAAGTCATCGCCAGAGTTGCAGTCTTGTCGGTTCCTGAAGAGTCCAGTTGTGGTTCCAGTGGTCAGAAGACAAAGTAAAGGATGCAGAGGAGTCCTGGTGGAATCTTGAATGTCAAATATGAGGACCTACCCGCAAGGGAGTCCTTAATTAGCCCTAAAAGGGGATTGGTCAACTGGCAAGGTGACCACCTATCAGGAGGGGGCTGACATATCACCTGCCCAACCTGGCCCCCCAGATGCTCCCAGGGGCATCTGCACAGCTTGCTTTCAAGATGGCAGAAGCAAGTGGCCATGTGGAGGTGCTCTGGGCACCACCTCTAGTGTGGCGAAGGACAGGGGAGTGGTCACTCCTCTTTCCTTTGCCCAGTTTCGCACCAGAGCAGGGACCGTTGGGCCCTGGACTGCTGGAAACCGGTTTATGCAAGGAGGGCACCAAATGTGGCCTTCAAAGCAAACCAGTGGCGTGGGGAGGCTACCCCTCCCAAGCCTTGTAACACCTATATGCCTCCCTCTCCCCCAGGAAATCCTTTTTTCTGCTTTCCCATTCTTGAGCTGGTCAAGCAGCAGGAGGGCAGAAACCTGTCTGAGGGGTGGCAGCAGAGCAAGCTGCCTAGAAAACCCTGTAAGACTGATAGGAGCAATACTGGGGGGTCCTCTAAGGAGCTCCAGAGTGCATGGAATAAAACAAACCAATACTGGCAACAATATTGGGGTATGATTCCGACATGTTTGATACCAAACATGCGCTGGACACAGACACAGACACAGACACCTTTGTCCAGTACATGAGTAACATGGCTTCCACGCACTTACGAAGTCCAGCGCAATGGAACTGGAGTTCTCAGTGGCACCTCTGCTCATGCAGGAGTGCCTTCACATGCAGCGACCTGCACCCTCACATCTGGTCCCAAGAGGGCCTACCACAGGGGTGATTTACAGTGACCTGGTGCAGAGACATGTAGTGAAAAGGGTGCATGCACCTTTTCACGCAGGCTGCAATTACAGGCCTGCAGACACATTTTGCCTGGGCTCCCATAGGTGGCACAATATATGCTGCAGCCCATGGGAACCCCCTGGTGCCCCAATGCCCTAGGTACCTAAGCACCATATAGTAGGGACTTACAAGGGCCATCAGTATGCCAACTGTGGAGTGTACAAAGTCCCAGGCAACCAAATTTAGAGGAAGAAAGCACAATCACTGGGGTCCTGGTTAGCCGGTTCCCAGTGAAAATAGTCTAAGCATACTGATAGCAGGCAAAAAAGTGGGGGTAACCATGTCCAAAAGAGGGTTTTTTCCAACACTCAGCAGCAAGACAAGTGGGGTTGTTGTGACGGATGGGACAGGAGCAGGTAAGCAGGCAGGGTTTTGCACCAAAGTCCAAAGTTCTTGCTTCTTTTGCTCTTTTATCAGACAAATGTGTTCTGGTGTGAGGGGGCTATCTAAATAACCAATTTAGAGGAGTTAAGGGAAGTGTAGAGTAGTAGTCAATGGGCTACTTACCCCTGGGGTATCTACATCCCCTATTTGACCACTTCCTGTGGTAAGTGGACGTAACCCTGTCCCAGATGTGTTACTTCCACCAAAAACAAGATGGTGAAACCCTTCCTCAAGTGTCCATTTCAGGTAGCCCATCATAGGGGTGTGGGCTAGCCAAAAGATGGACACGCCATCTGCATAACCAATTTTCCTACCTGTCCTGTTGCCAAGTGGGCCTCAGGGCAGGAGGTGGCAACTCCCAGGTCTGGGGAAGCCTGGGTCGCATACTAAAGGCGGTAGGGTGTTTGAAGTCTCCGGCCTTGAAATGCAGATTTACTAGCCATTCTCCTGGAGTAGGTGATAACACATTCCTTCGAAGTAGGCATTGTTTCTGAACTCAGAGTGTGGGCTCTCACCTACACGGGGTCCGAAACATGTCTGTGGTGGCAGGCTGGTCGATACCAGTCAGCCAGCACACTAAGGGAATCAGTCTGAATTTATTAAGACGAGGTGTTTGGTACCAAACTCAGTACTGGGGAAGTTGTCATGACGAGTGTCCAGTGCATACCTTAAGATGGCTTCCCTATTAACTTGCAATAACAAGTAATGAAACTGGACATCACATGGACATTTCTGCTCAAGCAGATATGTCCTCACATCAGATATTATGCACCCTGCCTTAGGACTTTAAGGCCTGCTGTAGTGGTGACTTACCTTTATTTAGATGCAGAGAGTGCGGAATAGCACACAAGAGGTGTGCCATGTCGTGTTTTCACCTGGCTTGCACCAGGACATGCAGTCTGCAATCGCAACTGTGTGAAACTTGTTTAGGGGGCCCTGAGGGTGGCACAATACATGCTGCAGCCCTTATGGACCCTCTCCAGTACCCACGCCCCTAGGTCCCAGGGGTGCAATTTACTAAGGGCTTGCAGAGGTGCAGGAGGGTATGTCAATTGTACACAGTTTACCTTGTTTTAGGGAACGAGCACTAGCAATGGGGACTTGTTTGGCAGGGACTGAGTGCACCTCAGTCGAAAAATCTCAGTGAGCAAAAATTGGGGGTGATCATGTCCAAATGGGCACTTCCCTACAATTAGAATACAACTATGACCAGCCTGCGGTTCGGCTCCTACGATTGCTGGACCGGGAACAAGACTGATCCTTGGACTTGGACCAGTCGTAATGAGGAGTATCCCTATGCATGGCAATGTGGAGTTTTGCCCTGTGGTTCCTTATGGCATTGGGTTTCATCGATGCAGTCACTACAGGTCTTGGAGTCGTGACTTGACCCCCGGTACCGTAGAGAGACCTGATGAGGGTCTGTCACACACATCTGCTTGTGACAGTCATTACAGGGTTTAAAACCTGATGTTGTGGAGGTGACATTTCCTTTGCACACTGTAAAATTCATGAGGTATAAGGGTCTCAGAGACCAGAGGCAGCTCTAGACCGGAGTCTGGTGGCACATAAAGAAAAGAAGAACTGATTAGCAGCAGGTGGAAGTGAATCCCAAATAGGCTCTGCATGTCATTTCCAGAGCTGAACGGCATCAGTATGGAGAGGCACGGCACCATCTAACGACATGCAGAGGTACTGCCAATAAGTTTCCGGATCCAGTGGGACACCTGCGAAAATTCAAAAGGTGAGAAACTACTACATGTATTTACTAGGTCTCCAACTGGTTTATAAAAAATAAACACATACCCCTCTACTCATCTGCACAATCATCTTCCACCTACAGTTAGTAGTATAAAGGGTCTGATCATTGGAGAGGTAGCCACTCACTTTGAGGAAGTACCACTTTGTCCTGTACCGCTTTTCAAACAATGGAGTTTAGAACTCTACAGGTGAGCTATATTATAAAAATATTAACACATTTGTCTGCTACACTTCTGGATTATTACTGTAACTTACCTAAGTCGATTTTTCAGAGTGTTGACCTCTCTAGTTAGGACTTCGGTGGCCTCAGTGGAATCATCCAGCTCACGCTGAAGCTTTCGCCGGGAAGCATTTGCACGTGTAGCCTCCTCTTCAGCCTCCTCCAGCTGACGTTTTAACTGTTTCATTCTGGTGTTGGCTTTCTCCATCTAAAAATAATCACTGCATTACACATAACGTAACGCAACACTGAGTAAAAGAGCACCACATCCTGCAAAGCAGTGTTAACAACAAACATATTCACACTAAATGGAGAGAGCTCAGAACAAAACTATCCACTCTCCTGTCCCCGGGTACATTGCTTATCTCACATGGGTGCCTGAAGGCTCATCAATTTCCATGGCTGCTTATCTCCTTAGGAAACCCGATGGACACAATATATGTGCATGATAAAGTAGACAAGGTGGAAGGGGATTCAATAGCCAAAAGATGTGTTGCAATATCTTACTTCATCTTTGTTTCGGAGATCAGAGCTGGTGAACTTAGATGTATATTGGATTACTGCTGTCATTGAGGTGTGTTCTTATGGCACATTCCTACACAGAGACAGGCCATAGATCTAACAGTCATGAAAATAGGCGAACATGTTTAATCTACTCTCATGCGAAAAGGTGAAGAGGGTATTAGTCTGCGGCGCTTGCGCAAGAGTGTCTTCATGTCATCTCTTCCTCCACCTAGTTCATTGTTGTGAATCGTCATTAGCTCTACATTCCAATCTGGAAATTGACGTGCCCTTGGTCTGGCCCAGGGGTCTCACACCCTGTTTGTAGCAAAAGCTAGTTATGTTGATGAAAATCATCCAGTGCTACTAATATTAGAATTTTAATCCTGCACACATCAGACAAGTTTACATGTCTGTTTTAAATATAAACTTCCCAGTTTTTGTAGGCTGGGCTACACAGTGGGGTGCTACTTAAGGGTAGCTAGAGAGCTACTTATGGGTAGCTCAAGAGCTACTCGTTGTAGACTCCTAGTCTGGTCTCTTCAAGACTGCTATCAGTGTATTCAGATGTCAGGTTTCAGATGTTATTATAGGCCTATGCCAATGGACCTACATTCTAGAGAACTTATGAGCAACAGGGTTATACTGCAAGCCCATGCAAATGTTACAATGTGGGGAAAGGGTGAATGCACCCTTATTTTGGAGAAGAGCCCTCACAGCCTTGGAGGTGGTAGTGGATGCACTACAGCACTGCAGCTGACTGAACTGTGTGCTACCTAAGCAATTAGTAATTGTAGGTACTTACACCTTATACCAGGTCCGAGTATCCCCTCTTAGTGAAGTGTTGGCAGTGTCTAGAAACCAGGCTCTCTAGAGGCAGCTGTGGATGCGCAGCCAAGGCTTTTCTAGGAGCTCATGTAATACCACTGTAGTCACACAGCACTTACACACATAAAAGAAAACACTCAGTTGTACAAAAATAAAGGTACTTAAGATTTTTTAAACAAATCATCACAAAATACTATAAGGGCAACCCTCCAATAGGAGGTAAGTAATACACTAAATATATACACTAGCAGTCAGAAATAGGCATAGAAAAGGTTGCAAAACAGTGCAAATAGCAATAACCAATAGTGACCCTAGGGGGAGCACAAAACATATACTAAAAAAATTTAATGTGAATCCAGTACCCACAACACCTAGGTAAGTAAAATGTGTAGAGGGGAGCTGGGAGTACTAGAAAACCACAGAGGTAAGTACCACAGTACCTTAAAGCAACCAGTAAAGCAGGAGTAAATCACTGGATTTTCCCAAACCACCCAAAAAGAGAAAAATAAAAAAAAAGAAGACACCCAGACAAGACTGCAAAAGTCCAAGAGTCATAGTGGAGTCCAGAAGGAGTAGGAGCTACTACCCACCCAGCTGTAGTTGCAGGAGTTGGTCAATGGTGATGAAGCACAGATAAGCACTGCAGCCCTGGAGCCAGATGAAGAGTTCCTGATGGATGCAGATGATGTTGCATCCTGGAAGGAAGTTTACAGACAGGTGTCGGTGCAGGAATTCCACCAACAAGCCTTGGCAAAGGCAAACTCGAGGCTAGTGCAAAAGTGGTGCTGCCAGGGTCCAGGAAGGCCCAGGAGGACTCAACCCAGGAGGGGGAGTCACAGGGGACCCTCAGCGGCGCAGAGACTCCATAGGAGCAGAGGCAGCACCCACAGGATGGGTACACAGAAATCGCAGAAGAAGCCCACGCAGCACTACAAAAGAGGATCCCATGCCGCTGGAGAACTATGCAGGATGCTGGGCTTTTCAGGATGGAGTGCTAGGGTCTAGAGCTACATGTGAAGATCCCTTGGAGGAGATAGAAACAAGCCTTGGCAGCTGCAAGAGACGCTGTGCATGGGGGTACTGTTGTGCATGGGAAGGCAAAGGCTTACCTTCACCAAAGTTGGATAGCTGGCAGAGAGGACCAAGAGGACTACTTCAGACCACCACCTGTGATGCAGGATCCACGCAGTTCAAGATGAGGAGAGATCCACGCAGTCAGTCGTCGCTTGTTGTAGGTGCCTGAGGTTGCAGGGGAGTGACTCCATCCCTGCAAGGGAGATTCCTCCTCCTTCTTCTGCAGGCTGAAGAGTTGCTGTCTTCTGAGGATGCACAGCCAGGGAAATGTGGCAAAGCTGGCAGGAGACGTGGAAACAAAGTTGCAGAACAGTCTTTGTTGTAGCAGCATTGTCGGTTCCTGGGAGGTCCTGTTGCAGTTCCAGTGGCTAGAAGTCGAAGTGGAGATTACAGAGGTGTCCTGCTGGAGTCTTGCAAGCCGAATCTGAGGACCCACCAAAGAGAGACCCCAAAATAACCCTGAAAGGGGGACTGGTCACCTAACTAGGTAAGCACCTATCAGGAGGGGGCTCTGACGTCACCTGCCTGGCCACTAAGATACTCCCAGAGTTCCCTGCCAGCCTTGGAGACAAGATGGCAGAACCCAGGGAGCTTGAGCACCATCCCTAGGGTGGTGATGGACAGGGGAGTACTTGCTGCCCTTTCCATTGTCCAGTTTCGTGCCAGAGTAGGGACTGAGGGGTCCCTGAACCGGTGTGGACTAGTTTATGCACAGAGGGCACCAAATGTGCCCTTCAAAGCAAACCAGTGGCTTGGGGGGCTTTTTTCAACCTATTTCCAAAGGGAGAGGGTGTTACCTCCCTCTCCCAAAGTAAATCCTTTGTTCTGCCTTCCTGGGCTTGGTCAGATCAAGCAGCAGGAGGACAGAAATCTATGTCCAGTACACATGTAAAATGGCGTTCCCGCACTCACAAAGTCCAGGAAAATGGATCTGGAGTTTGTGGGGGCCCCACTGCCCAATGCATTGGGAACCTATGACCCATATACTAGGGACTTACATGGGGGTACCAGCATGCCAAATGTGGGGTGAAAAAGGGTTCCAGCAACCAAGTTTAAAAGGAGAGAGCATAATCACTGGGGTCCTGGTTAGCATGATCCCAGTGAAAATAGCCAAACACACTGAAACAGGCAAAAAGTGGGGGTAACCAAGCTAGAAAGAGGCTACTTTCCTACAGTAAAAATAGAATTTGTGTTGCTCGTGGAGATGGAGGTCAAGCAATATAGCTTTTCATCACCTTCAGCAGAACAGCAACCTGTTAATGCACCTTTCTCTGTCAACAAGAACAAGGGAAGAACTGATGAGGTCTGTGAAAGAATAGGAGACAGCTGAGTGAGAGGTAAAAGCGAGATGAGGAAGTTAAGAGATAATAAAGGCAGAGACTACAGAGAAATGTAAAGCACAGTGAGGCAATGTCCACAGAAGGAGATAGACTAGCCCTCATGAGAGAGAAAAAAGGAAACAGTGGACAATACACACAGACAATGGTAAGAGAGACAGGTGACAGAAAGACAGTAGGTCAGAAAGAGGGCAACCTACAGGAAAAGGAGACAGCTGAGGCAGAAACCAAAAAAGAGAATAGTAAATGACAGACTGGGAGAGGGAGAATGCGAGAGAAAGACTGAGCAGTGGTGCATGTTGATTTTTCAAAGTAGGAGGCAGTTAAATACCCAATCTGAAATCCAGTGTGCAAATAAGTGTAGTGAGTCTGATTTCTTCTAGAAGGGTTAGAAGGAGTAGGTGGTTATGTGACGTGGGCAGGGTTCTCCCACTGAGTACATATTTTGGAAACTGGGGAGTCACATCAACTGGCTATTAGGCACAGAATACGAAAGGGCACCCATTAAATTACTTTCAGGTGTTCCAAGCAACTAAAGCTGCGTACTCCAGAGGGTTTGATACTATTATCATTGTTAAACTGTGGTGTGGCTGTTCCCCATATGTCAATAACTGCCTCCAGTATGCCAGAGCAAGCAAAAGTACTCCCCTTTCACCATTACACCAAGATTTTATTACAATATGCTACTGCCATGTTAGTGATCTAGGTGTCACAAATTACCTTCAATATGTCAGGGCCAGACCTTTGTCATGGTTGCCCATGCTCCATGACATGGTTGTCCTTCCTTATGCCAATGATTATCTGCAATATGCCAGCACCCACATTTTGTCACAGGTGTAACATATCTAAAGACTTACCTCTCGTATGCTAGGGCCTGCACACCTCCAGTATGCTAGTGTTAGCATTTTACCAAGTGTGCCTGGTAACACGACAAAAAAGATGCTAAGCTAACACTAACGAGATCTGAATGGACTGGTGTGAGGAAATGGGGTATTCTATATGATGTGGCAGTGCCACCTCACTGAGCAGCACCGCTTACACAGAGGAACAAGTGTTAAGCATTTAAGCAGCACCAAAACAA